>NC_041391.1:535953693-536085412 GCF_002162155.2 Triticum dicoccoides | reverse complement strand
TCACTGTTCATCCAGAGGCAGCATCGATCGGCTTCACTTAGCAGCAGTAGCGAAGGAAACACTCGATCGGGTTCAGTTAACAGCCATCGATCAATCGCTCGGGTTCAGTAACGCGTAGCCTGTAGTGCAATCGCTCGGGTTCAGTAGGCGAACACCTCGCTCGGGTTCAATTAGAGCCCAACATCCCGCACACACGCGCGTGCGTGTACAAGAGAAACACGCAAACCTCCGTGAATCGCTCAGCCCCGACCACCCACCGTAACCGGGAACACACCGATATTTTCCTCGCCCTTGCTTCTACCATGGTTTTTCCTGTCATGGACGGCCCAAAGAATGTCATGCAGCATTGTCTCCGGCCCGCCCAGGATGAAAAGCCCATTTTCTGTCATGATTTTTTTTCATAGAAGTAGGAGCCTACCACATCTATGATGATACCGGGTTTTGTCACAATTATCGTCATAGAATGTCATGCAACATCATCTCCGGCCCGCCCAAGACGAAAAGCCCATTTTCTGTCATGATTTTTTGTCATAAAAGTAGGAGCCCACCATATCTATGATGATACCGAGTTTTTTCACAATTATCATCATAGAAGTGTCATAAGCATGACAGGAAAAAAATCCTTTCGACCCAAAAGTGTCACAGATGTGTCTTTTTTTGTAGCGGTGGCTTTGCCACAAATACGATGTCAACTACATGATCATGCAAAGCAATATGACAATGATGGAGCGTGTCATAATAAACGGAACGGTGGAAAGTTGCATGGCAATATATCTCGGAATGGCTATGGAAATGCCATAATAGGTAGGTATGGTGGTTGTTTTGAGGAAGGTATTTGGTGGGTGTATGGTACCGACGAAAGTTGCGCGGTACTAGAGAGGCTAGCAATGGTGGAAGGGTGAGAGTGCGTATAATCCATGGACTCAACATTAGTCATAAAGAACTCACATACTTATTGCAAAAATCTATTAGTCATCGAAACAAAGTACTACGCGCATGCTCCTAGGGGGATAGATTGGTAGGAAAAGACCATCACTCATCCCCGACCGCCACTCATAAGGAAGACAATCAATAAATAAAATCATGCTCCAACTTCATCACATAACGATTCACCATACGTGCATGCTAAGGGAATCACAAACTTTAACACAAGTATCTCTCAAATTCACAACTACTCTACTACCATGGCTCTAATATTACCATCTTCATATCTCAAAACAATCATAAATAATCAAACTTCTCATAGTATTATATGCACTTTATATGAAAGTTTTTATTATACCCATCTTGGATGCCCATCATATTAGGACAAATTTTATAACCAAAGAAAATTACCATGTTGTTCTAAAAGACTCTCAGAATAATATAAGTGAAGCATGAGAGATCAACAATTTCTATAAAATAAAACCACCACCGTGCTCTAAAAAGATATAAGTGAAGCACTAGAGCAATATTGTCTAGCTCAAAAGATATAAGTGAAGCAAATAGAGTATTCTAATAAATTCTGATTCATGCGTGTCTCTCCCAAAAGGTGTATACAGAAAGGATGATTCTGGTAAACTAAAAAGCAAAGACTCCAATCATACAGGATGCTCAAAGCAAAACACATATAATGTGGTGAATAATAATATAGCCTCAAGTAAAGTTACCGATAGACGAAGACGAAAGAGGGGATGCCTTCCGGGGCATCCCCAATCTTAGGCTTTTGGTTGTCCTTGAATTTTACCTTGGGGTGCCTTGGGAATCCCAAAGCTTAGCCTCTAGCCACTCCTTATTCCAAAATCCATCAAATCTTTACCCAAAACTTGAAAACTTCACAACACAAAACTTCAACAGAAAATCTCACGAGCTCCGTTAGTATAAGAAAATAAACCACCACTTTAAGGTACAGTAATGAACTCATTATTTATTTATATTGGTGTTAAACCTACTGTATTCCAACTTCTATATGGTTCATAGCCCCCGATACTACTCATAGATTCATCAAAATAATCAAACAACACACGAAAAACAGAATCTGTCAAAAACAGAACAGTTTGTAGCAATTTGTAACTTTCGAATACTTCTGTAACTCCAAAAAAATTGAAATAAATTTGTGGACGTGAGGAATTTTTATATTAATCTTCTGAAAAAAGAATCAACCTAAAATCACTCTTCTGTAGAAAAATGACAGCTATTCTCATGAGCGCAAAAGTTTCTGTTTTTTACAGCAAGTTCGCAAAGACTTCACCCAAGTCTTCCCAAAGGTTCTACTTGGCACAAACACTAATTAAAACATAAAACCACATCTAAATAGAAGCTAGATGAATTATTTATTACTAAACAGGACCAAAAATCAAAAAACAAAAATAAAATTGGGTTGCCTCCCAACAAGCATTGTCGTTTAACGCCCCTAGCTAGGCATAAAAGCAAGAATAGATCTAGGTATTACCGTCTTTTGTATGCAATCCATTAGTGGATATCATAATAGATTCATAAGGCAATTTTATTATCTTCCTAGGAAAGTGTTCCATGCCCTTCCTTAACGGAAATTGGAATCTAATGTTTCCTTCTTTCATATCAATAATTGTGCCAATCGTTCTAAGGAAAGGTCTACCAAGAATAATAGGACATGTAGGATTGAAATCTATATCAAGAACAATGAAATCTACGGGCACATGATTCCTATTTGCAACAATAAGAACATCATTAATCCTTCCCATAGGTTTCTTAATGGTGGAATTCGCAAGATGCAAATTTAGAGAATAATCATCAAATTCACGGAAACCTAGCACATCACATAAAGTTTTTGGAATCGTGGAAACACTAGCACCCAAATCACACAAAGCATAACATTCATAATCTTTAATCTTAATCTTAATAATAGGTTCCCACTCGTCATAAAGTTTTCTAGGGATAGAAACTTCTAGTTCAAGCTTTTCTTCATAAGATTGCATCAAAGCATCAACGATATGTTCAGTAAAAGCATTATTTTGATTATAAGCATGAGGAGAATTTAACACGGATTGCAACAAGGAAATACAATCTGTTAAAGAACAATTATCGTAATTAAATCCCTTGAAATCCAAAATAGTGGGATCGTAGCTATTTAAAGTTTTGACCTCTTCAATCGCACTTTTACCAATTTTTGCATCTAGATCTAAAAACTCCGAATCATTGGGACGCCCTTTAACTAAAGTTGACTCATCTCCGACCCCATATTTATCAAGATTCATATTGGAAAACAAAGATTTAATAGGAGTCACATGAATCACTTGTAGATATTAATCATTATTATCATGAAAACTGGAAGAACACGCTTTCACAAAACAATCTTTTTTAGCACGCATCCTAGCGGTTCTTTCTTTGCACTCATCAATGGAAATTCTCATAGCTTTGAGAGACACATTGATATCATGCTTAGGTGGAATAGATCTAAGTTTCAAAGAATCAACATCAAGAGAAATTCTATCCACGTTCCTAGCCAACTCATCAATGTTAAGCATTTTTTTCTTCAATCAAAGCATTGAAATTCTTTTGTGAACTCATAAATTCTTTAACACTATTCTCAAAATCAGAGAGCATCTTATTAAAATTTCCAAAAGAGTTGTTGTAGGAATTACCATAATTATTAGAGGAATTACTAGGAAACGGCCTAGGATTAAAGTTTCATCTATACGTGTTGTTACCAAAATTGTTCCTACCAACAAAATTCACATCCATAGATTCATTGTTATTCTCAATCAAAGTGGACAAAGGCATATCATTAGGATCAGAAGAAACACTTTTATTAGCAAACAATTTTATAAGTTCATCCATCTTTCCACTCAAAACATTAATTTCTTCAATCGCATGAACTTTTTTACTAGTAGATCTTTCGGTGTGCCATTGAGAATAATTAACCATAATATTTTTAGGAGCTTAGTAGCCTCTCCTAAAGTGATTTCCATAAAAGTGCCTCCCGCGGACGAATCTAAAAGATTTATAGAAGAAAAATTCAATCCGGCATAAATTTTTTGTATAATCATCCACAAATTCAAACCATGTGTAGGACAATTATATATCATTAATTTCATCCTCTCCCAAGCTTGTGCAACATGCTCATGATCAAGTTGCTTAGAATTCATAATATCGTTCCTAAGGGAGATGATCTTAGCGGGAGGAAAATACTTTGAGATAAAAGCATCTTTGCACTTATTCCATGAATCAATACTATTTGTAGGCAAAGATGAGAACCAAGTTTTAGAATGATCTCTAAGCGAAAACGGAGATAGCTTCAATTTAACAATATCATTATCCACATCTTTCTTATTTTGCATATCACACAAATCAACAAAGTTGTTTAGATGGGTTGCGACATCTTCACTAGGAAGGCCAGAAAATTGATCTTTCATAACAAGATTCAACAAAGCGGCATTAATTTCACAAGATTGAGCATTGGTAGTAGGAGCCATCGGAGTGCTAATAAAATCATTGTTGTTGGTATTGGAAAAGTCACACAATTTAGTATTATCTTGAGCCTTCATGACAAGCAATCAATCCAACACACAAGCACACAAGAAGCAACCGAAAAGAGACGAATGGAAGAGGGGCGAAGAAAAGGCAAAGGTTTTTGAAAATCGTTTTGGAAGTGGGGGAGAGGAAAACGAGAGGCAAATGGAAAATAATGTAATGCAAGGGAGAACAGTTTATGATGGGTACTTGGTATGGCTTGACTTGGTGTAGCTCTCCCCGGCAACGGCGCTAGAAATCCTTCTTGCTACATCTTGAGCTTGCGTTGGTTTTCCCTTGAAGAGGAAAGGGTGATGCAGCAAAGTAGCGTAAGTATTTCCCTCAGTTTTGAGAACCAAGGTATCAATCCATTAGGAGACGATGCATAAGTCACCGAATACATGCACAAACAATCAAGAACTTGCAACCAACGGGATAAAGGGGTTGCCAATCCCTTCACGGTCACTCACAAAAGTGATATCTAATAGAGATAATAAAGTAAATATTTTTGGTATTTTTGATGTATAGGTTGGAAAGAAAAGATTGCAAAATAGTAAATGAAATTCAACAATATGGAAAAGAGACTTAATATAATGGAAAAGAGACCCGGGGGCATAGGTTTCACTAGTGGCTTCTATCGAGATAGCATGTATTACGGTGGGTGAACAAATTACTGCCGAGCAATTGATAGAAAAGCATATAAATATGATGACATCCAAGGCAATGATCATGAACATAGGCATCACATTCGTGTCAAGTAGACTGACTCCTGCCCGCATCTACTACTATTACTCCACACATCGACCGCTATCCAGCATGCATCTAGAGTATTAAGTTCATAAGAACGGATTAACGCATTAAGCAAGATGACATGATGTAGAGGGATAAACTCAAGCAATGTGATATAAACCCCATCTTTTTATCCTCGATGGCAACAATACAATGTGTGCCTTGCTGCCCCTACTGTCACTGGGAAAGGACACCGCAAGGTTGAACCCAAAGCTAAGCACTTCTCCCATGGCAAGAAAGATCAATCTAGTAGGCCAAATTAAACCGATAATTCGAAGAGACTTGCAAAGATATCAAATCATGCGTATAAGAATTCACATAAGAACCAAATAATATTCATAGATAATCTTGATCATAAATCCACAATTCATCGGATCTCGGCAAACACACCGCAAAAGAATATTACATCGACTAGATCTCCAAGAACATCGAGGAGAACTTTGTATTGAGAATCAAAGAGAGAGAAGAAGCCATCTAGCTAATAACTATGGACCCAAAGGTCTACGGTAAACTACTCACGCATCATTGGAGAGGTGATGGTGTTGATGTAGAAGCCCTCCATGATCGACTCCCCCTCCGGCACATCGCCAGAAAAGGCCCCAAGATGGGATCTCACGGGTACATAAGGTTGTGGCGGTGGAAACGTGGTTTCATGGATCCCTCTGATGTTTTAGGGTATAAGAGTATATATAGGTGAAAGAACTAGGTCGGTGGAGCTATGAGGGGCCTACGAGGGTGGGGGCGCACCCTCCTGCCTCGTGGACGCCTCGTTGCGTCTCCGACTTCATCTCCAAGTCTTCTGGTTTGCTTTCGGTCCAAGAAAGATCATCGTGAAGGTTTCATTCCGTTTGGACTCCGCTTGGTATTCCTTTTCTGCAAAACTCTAGAATAGGCAAAAAAATAGAAACTGGCACTGGGCCCTCAGTTAATAGGTTAGTCAAAAATAATATGAAATAGCATATTAAAGCCCATTAAACATCCAAAACAGATAATATAATAGCATGGAACAATCAAAAATTGTAGATATGTTGGAGACGTATCACGCCTGCCGCCGCCGCCTGGCTGCCGGCAAACCCCACCGCATTTCGCCACTTCCGCTTGTCGCCGCCTATCGCCATCAACTTTCTCGACGTTGCTCGTGGTTGACCCAGCTCCGCTCGGTTGGGGAATCTACCGTACTAAGGGTTCTTTCTCATGGACGACGAGGTAACTAATTTAATGAGATATTATCTCATCTCTTATCCCAGTTCATCTGCCTCCTTTATTCACCCGGCGGAAATCGCCATCAATTCATTTTTATTCGAGCTGATTTGAGGGTTTTCTTTCATTCATAGAGTGTACAGTGCGCCGACACATCAAGACTTTGTGACCTCCGCCAGAGATTCCATCTCACCATACCAGATGACTTGAGTATGTGCGCGGTATGTTCAATCTCACCCTAAATCGGTTGGCATGGCCTACTTTCCTGAACATATTCTAAATATTTCTACATTTGGATAAAAGGTGCCACATGCACCATATATGTCAAAGGGGATTTTTTCCCTCTTCTTTGCATATTAGGCAAATTAATGATGTATTGTTCTTTCGATTACTCTCATATTTCCATGACATCATGTTTACCCTATTTGTTTATTATATATTTTTGTCCTTCGATTTCAACTGCTGTACAGTTCTTTCAATTTGGGCCCATATTTGCATGTTACCATATTTTCTTTAACAATCCTTCCATTTTCTGCAGCACATCCCTTGCTATGCAACAAATTATGTAGTGCACAAATTTTCCATTTACATAGATCAAGGCTGCACAAATGTCATACTGCACACAAACTATGGATTTACAGTCGTTGCAACTGTAAGACTTGATGAACGTGGTGACTCCTATTTTGGTGCTGGCTTTTGGAAAGAGATTTCTAAGTTTTATGTACTGATAGCTGGCACTAAAATTGCACTGCATATAAAAGGTCTTGGTCATGAGATATATGCTAACTTCCCCGACAAAATCATCCGTCCAGACTTTGTTCGAAGTAAGTTTTCTTTTCAACTATCTACATGTTGAGTTACCCAGCAATGTCAAATGAATTGTGTAGTATTTAATCAACGAATTGTTATTCCATTTTCTTACTATATTCCTACCTAATAACTTCTAGTTACCAATACACTTTTCTAATGCCCTATTTTAACTAAATATTCCATGTACTCTCATTTCAATCAGAAAGTGCCGCTGACAAGGAGACTCCAGAGGTGGTGAACAGGGCTGCCAACAAGCGGAGGCGGGGCGAGCTAGAACCGCAAGCGACTCCAGCATGCCTAGACTTCATTAGCAGCCTCCCCGATGATATGTTGACAGTCATCATCTCCCTCCTCACAATCAAATGTGGGGCGCGGACAACCGTCCTTTCCCAGCGGTGGTGCCCCCTATGGAAGTCCACCCCTCTCGACCTCATCGACACCCCTGAGCTCTGCCATGGCTATCGCAAAAGCTTGGATGTGTTCTCCAAGATCCTTGGCAGTCACCTTGGCCCAACCGGAGGCCTTAGAATGGGCAAGTTCCATTCCAACGGCAGGGACCGAGCCAAGCTTGGCGACTGGTTCCGATCCCCCGCCCTAGATCAGCTCGAGGAGCTCACTTTTGATGAAGGGCATATGCGCTCGCTACCAAGGTCCGCGCTTCGCCTCACGCCCACGCTATGCATCGCCAAGTTCAGGAACTACCATCCCCCCTTAATGTTGCACCCGCTCTTATTCTACCACGACTGAAGCACCTCGAGCTCGTCACCGTCTGCCTCTCAAATAGTGACATGGAGCGTCTACTCCATGGCTATACTGCACTCGAGTACCTTCGTCTTCAGGCGATCAATGGGTTGAGTACATTCCACATCACCTCCATGACTCTCTGGACTATTTATGTGTGTTGTTGGTTCAGCAAGAAGACATCACAAGATGTGTACCATGGTATGGTCATTGAGGACACACCTGCACTTGAGAGACTACTTGTACTTGATCAAGTAGGTCCAACAAGAATCAATGTCATTTCTGCGCCGAAATTGACAGTGATGGGCTACTCGTCTGACAAATACTCTGAACTTGTTATTGGATCCACACCCGTTCGGGTACAACAGCCGCCTTCTACCTCTCCTTCTACAAATTAACATTATTTATAATTTTGAAGATGTTTGTTCGTCTGTCATTCAGAAAATGATTCCGACAAGCTTGACCGCGAAACTGCGCATAGTGAAGGTCTTGGCACTAGATTCTATTGTCCCCAACCTGGAGCAAGTTGTTAGTTTCCTGAGATGTTTTCCGTGCATGGAGAAGCTATATATCGAGGTGATGTTCCTTTCCTGTTAAATGTTAACCATAAGGGAGTTCAATTTGTGACACCTTTTTCCAAGTTTACAATGACAAGCAGACTAAGGCATAGCCTAGTGGTGGGAAGGGGCTGATGCCTTCCCACCCACCCAGGTTCAAGGCATGATACTTGCAATTTGGATTTGTTGCACCAATTAAACTATAGGGGGTTCCCTTATAGTCTTTCTGTCAAAAAAAGTTTACAATGATAATGTACTATGATTTCTGAAGGATTCTTTTGGAGGATTTCAGTACATACATGTCTCCTTTTCCAAGTTTACAATGACAATGCTTGATCCATATGGTTACAATCCATATGCATTTCTCCTTTGGATTCATATGTACTAGTTTTGTTAGGGAACTTTTCATCCAGTCCAACATCTTGTGAAGATCGAGGATGGCATGTTAATGCCCATGTTAATCATGTCAGATCAAAGATGGCATGTTAGTGCATTTTACAAATCCTGCAAACCAAATAGGCATGTAGTAGTGTTCAAAACTGCATCTAGGCACTAAAACGTTTTCTTGTTTTGCAGATAAGATTAGGCCCAGTGGTGGATAATGTGATACAATATAGCAATCACAACAAACGCCTAGATCTGCATCTCTTAGAAATTACTTTGAACTCCTAGCGAGGGACCTTACCGGAGATTATATTCGTCAAGTTCTTTGTTGTCAGAGCAAGGGTGCTGAAGGTAATGAGGTTTGCCCTACATTTATTTGGCAAAAATGAATGGTTTGTTGATCAGCGCCGGCGCCTCCAGCGGAATGGAATAGGCTCCAAAAATGCTGAATTTCATTTTGGAACTTCAGATGACAGAGTAATCGGAACTCATCGTGTCAACCCCTTACATGACTTCTCAGTGGCTGACCCCTTTGCAAAAGTTGTGAGGTTTCAAAACCAGACTTAGAAGTGGTAATGTTAGTTTGAACCTCTCTGATATCAATGTTCAGCAGGTCAGCATGAGCGTTTGCAGCTGATGAACTGAATTTCATTTCTAATATTAGTTTGAACCTTGTGATCTTCGAATTTGAGCCATATAACTCTGGAATTTGAACCTTGTAATATTTCGAGCTTTTGTGGTACAATCGTTGAAATGGCATCCGATGAGACTCGTATATTGGTAGCAATATTTTGACCTTAATATGCAATCGTCTTAGATTTGATTTTATTAACCATTCTCGAATCTGTTTACCTTGTCGATCTCACAACATATGATTTGTATAGCTAACTCGACTGCACGATCTTCCACATTATTGCACATAGTTGGTTTCTTCCACCGTGAGCCCTGTAGAGCACAGAATTAAATATCACATTCGAGTGTCCATCATCACCCATGGGTAAACTTATGACCGAAGTCATTCCACAGACTTCGTTTTTACAAAGCTTTTTGCCAATAAACGCCCATGATTTGTCCCTCTTCTAGCCGACGCGTGAAAAAACAAGTCGGGTGGGAAGCTTGAGCAGTAAACTACGCGGTAGCATGGGAACAGGCTCACCGACGATACATTTGGCGCACCTTCGAGCCCACGCGTGGTCAAACTACGGTGCGGTATTGTCAAGCGTGCACTGGAATCCTTCGCTATGAACATCATGACAAGACGTGACGATTACAGGCCGGCTGGCCCCCATTTGTTACAGCAGACATTTAAGCCTCTTGTGTCTCTTCAACCTTTCGATCGCTCCCCACCACATTGCAAGAAGCACACCCATCACGACAAGTTCTTAGAGGGTATCCTGCGTGGCTCCAATGGCGCTCCGAGCGGCTGCCGATGACGAGCAGCAGTTCACCATGCATGCCACGGTGGACACCTACCGAAGGTTCATAGAGCTCTCAGTGGTGTACACCAACAACCCGGTCTGGGTGGAGCATGTGACAGCCTAGTTTTTTCCTTCTCTCTTTTCCCAGACTTCTTTTGCCTCTGCTTTGAATTTGGAGTTTTTGAATCAATTCAAATGGACTTATACACATGGGCATGTCCTCGATTTTCACCCAAGTAACTCATCCACCTCTAACTCATCCTTCTTTCTCTGAAAAATCCCAAAAATGGACCAAGGAATATTTTTATAAAATAAAAATATTCATTTTCTTCTCTGAAACCCACTTCAGAAACTTGTGCTCCAAAGCAACACGCATTTTATGGCTCCAAAAATCCTGAGAAAATTCCTAAATATTCTTTGAACCCTAGGGCACCTTCCTGAGCAAAAATATTGCATAACTTTTTGGAATATTTTTTCTACAAAAAATCATTTCTATTCTGGACAGAATAGGCACTTTGCACAACAAGTATGCTTTTCCTTGATCCATTGAGGCTGAATTTTCTTGAGCTTCATTACCTTCCTAAGAGACTACTAAACCCCAAATCTCAGCCCTAAACTCTTACTGGATCACTCACAGTTAACCTCACAAGTTACTGTCCAGAAACTTACCATGAAGTAAACCACGCACACACAGCTCCTGGATTCAACCCAAAGCGTTGGAACAACTCAAACCACTAACGACTACACGCCAGACATGAAGTTTAAGCTTAGCGCGGCCTGATGTCATAGTTCACGCAGTGACTGCATTCGTCCAGGCGTGTTGGCATGCAGCCGACGTGCTCTACGACGCGCCCGAGCCACTGTTGAGCTCGTGCTTGCTTCCCCGATCGCCGTGCCTTGCCAAACTGCGTCATGATCATCGTCTCGACCCCCTTAACTCCTCCCTGGCGCTCGCCGATGCCGGAGCTTGCCGCAGCGAGCATGGGCACGGCGCGGCCAAGCAAATAGGGCACATGTGCCACTGTGTTCATCGCCATCCTCGCTCATGTGCTTGTCTTTGCCCTCCCATAGTGCCCGCGTGAGTTGCGTCACCTTCTCCCCCTCTCGCTGACATTGCTCGTCGCCGGGCGCCATGTCCAGAAGCCCTGCGGTGGAGCCTGATCCCCTCTACTCGCTCACCTATAAATACAGCCACCCCCAGCCTCATCGAGCATCACCACTCACTCCCACGACCTCCACAAGCTCGTAGTTAAGCCTTAGCCCGGCCGAGAAGGCCTCTGGCTGCCGCCTCGACCCGACCTCACCGGTGATTCCTCGTAGCTCCTCTTCCTCACTCCAGTGCCTCCCGAGCTCGATCCACTCCTCAGGCGACTTGATGGTGGTTCACTGGTGTTGTCCGACCCCGTTGGAGCCCCTGGTGCAGCCCCACATCACCGTCGTCTCCAACTCCGGCGACCTTTGCTTCCTGCCGCCGCTGGAGAGGCCAGTTCCCACCCCGTCCGACCACCCCTAGCCAAACTACGGGTATGGGCAGGTGCGCCACTACCCCCTCTCTTGTTCTATCCCCCTGGTTATGGCCGTCGGGCACTCCTCGCCGGAGAACGCGTCATCGACGCGTCGCCCGCCTCTGTTTCTCTCTCTCTCTCTCTCTCTTCCCCCGACCTGGCCAGTGGGGCCCACTGTCAGCCTCTCAGGCCGCGCCCGAAGCGGTATGAGTGGTGGCGCATTCCTGGAAGTGCGCCATCGACGTCACCCCCTGGTTTTCTTTTTATTCAAATTAATTCAAATTTTGACCAGAAACTTTGACCTGCTGTAACTTTTTAACCATAACTCCAAATTAGTTGATTCTTTTTTCATTGTGTTCTTATTGCAAAAGATCTAGCATCACACCAAAAATGAGAATTTTCTCTGCTGTCCAGATTTCTGGTAATTTTCAGAAGTGTTCTTGATGTTTTCTTTTTGTCATTTTAATTGTTTTCAGAAGGAGAAGCTTGTCTTGAAGAGACTCAGGAGGAGTGTGAAGCTCCTCTGAACTAAGGCAAGCCACACCAACATTTTCATGGTGTAATTGCAATATTCATGATTTTTCCAACTTAAAACTGAGTTATTTCTTGCATACAATTATTTAATGAATAATGCTTGTGCTAGTTATTTTTTCATGGGTAAAATGCTTTGTTTACAGAAGTGAGTACCTGGACTAGTGTGATCTAGCATGAGTAGTTTGACAATGTGATTTTGCTATGACTATGGTTTGACTAGCATCGGTAGTATTTTCTTATGTGAAGGCTTGTTTCATATGGTAATAATAAAACTAAAAACAATTAGTGCTAATAACCAGTGAGAAAGAATCAGTAAAGTCTAGTGATGATTTGTGCAAGTAGAACTTCTGATGGTGTTGATCTGTTTATTCTAAGTGATATGAGATGCATGTCGTATGGTTGGATGATCATGGCATATGGTGACTCGAGTATTTTTTTCAAGTTAAAACCTGATGTTAATTGAACTTGAACAAAAGTTGATTGGGTCATGGTGCCACCGAATCGAGTTTTCCCCAGTGCAACCACATTTGCCTTTATGGGAAGGCCTTTAGTTGGTCTGTTGTCATGCCTCTAGTCGATGACTCCAACGAGGGAAGGTTATGGGCATGCAGTACCCTGGCCCGGTAAGCAGACATAACCTTGTGTGTCCATTGTTGTTGTTGAGATGGTACCTTGTCCCCATGTGGGACCGTTTGAGTTTTGCCATGATGATGGCCATTGATGCCTTTGGTAGGCACGGGGACACCCATGACTTAGCCCTGTGGGGAGTTAGTCGGAGTGGTCGAGAGAGTGTCATGGCAATGGGGGAGTTCCGTCGGAATGTCGTTGGTCCACCCGAATGGGAGTGCGAGGCCATGGATTCCATGGTGTGGGTACAATGCGCTACCTCTGTAGAGTGTATTTAATCTATCGATAGCCGTGTCCTCGATTACGGACACAACTCGTGAGTAAGTCACACCATGGATCAACGTTAATAAATAATCTTGCACACTAAGTTATTTGTTTGGCACTGGTTATGTGATGATGAGATCAGTGAGACTAATGTTGTGAAAACCAAAGTGTTGGTTTTGATTGTGATCCGAGAGTCATCACCGTTTGATTACGAGGTAACCCGTTGGTAAGAGAGTCCGAGAGACTCAGTGCACAAGTTATGTTGCATGGCATGAGTAGTATGTTTTCACCTGCATTTAATTTGATTAAATGTCGTGATAGTGTTTGCCATTATGTTTATGCTTGTTGCGAGCTTACAAGTACATTCAATGTACTGACTTGGCATGCTATGCCATCTTTCAGGAAAGTCTAACCGGATCGGAGTGCTGTCGTGTCTAGATCGTGTCCACATTAGTGTCCCTGTGCTATGGAGTCCCACTTCATCGTCATTCCGCTGTCGCATAGTTATCGTGATCGAGGCCCCTTTATGTTTACTGAATAATGTACATATTGTTCAGCCGCACGGTGTGTGTCGCTTGGCCTCTCTACTTGATGTAATATCGCACTATGTTTCCGCTAGCCCCAATAAAGCAGTTGTTTTCTATACCAAGATGTTGTGTGTTGCCAGAAGACTTGATCTCTGGGCTGGCAATGCAAGGTAAACCGGTTGCTCTGAGCCGGGGTGCCACAGAGCACTCCGTCCACATCATGGAGCTATTGATTGCCGAGGAGAAGTACAAGGTGGTCTGGTTCGACATCGAGTACACCCGCACTCGTGTCGGGTCTCGTCCCAAGGTCATCGTCGCCCATATGTGTGTGTGCAACCACGTCCTCGTCTACCACTACTGCCTGGCCACAAGGCCTTGCGAGCGTTTCGCCAGGTTTGTCAACAGCCCCCACTACATGTTCACTATGTTGGACATCACCAATGATGTCAAGGTGCTCAAGAATTCGGGCATCGCTTGCCAGAATCTTGTCGGCATCCAGGGCCAATACAAGATCTAGGGCAGCAAGGAGCATGAGAAGGACTCCCTGGTTCACCTTACCGATACCATCATCGACCCCTACTATAGAGACATGAAGGATTCTTGTAACAAGGACAAGTGTGCCTGGCACTCGGCCTGGATGGAGAAACTCGACAAAGCTCACGTCGTGTATGCGGCCAAGGAGGCATACATGTGATACGACATGTACAGGAGGATCATTGACATGAGGAAGTGCCTCCTTTCCCAAAACGGCCAGGGATCCAGCCGAAAGCAGAGCAATGGCAAGCGCCATCGCAACAAGAAATAGATGATTAGATCCTCGTTTCTCCTAGTTTAGTATGCATGTAATTGCTTACTTTGGTGTGTGAAAATTTATGTGTGTAGTCACTTGTGTAATTGTATGCTTATGCAATGCTGTTATGCAATGCTGTCTTTTTAAGTATATATATGTTGGTGCTCTGTAAACAGAGCAAATCACATCGCACATGGACTAAACAATGGAACCCATCGGTGATGATTTCAGCAATCACTGACAATTGTATACCAGCAATCTTTTGCTCACAACACACACGGCTTGTTAACAGGAATCATCTGAGTTGTTATCGGTCTTCCCACACATTTCCAATTATAGACCTATTTGCCGCGTATCACACACATCTTGTTAAGTTGAACCGTTTATGTTCTCTTGGCTAAACTCAAACAGTTCATCCGAGTGAACTGTATGTTGTATATCGCACACACCGTCATCTGGTTGCCCGGTTCTGTTATTCTGCCTCATCAAAAACAATTCGTCTGAGTGAACCGTATGCTCTACATCGCACACACCTTCATCTGGCAGCCCGTTTCTTTTGTTCACCCCCATTGCAAACAGTTAATTGAACTGAATCATATGCCCTGAATCGCACACGCACCGAAAATCTAAACAATGTTTGATGCATCCGTCATCGCAAATGTTTTGCACCATTTTGACGGGTTTTTTACACTACCTTTTGTGATTATTGCATCGCACACAGTTTCGTCGAAGGGTCTCTGATCGTAGTGTCACGTTAGCAGCATCCTGCAGTAGTGTGTGTGAGATTCTGAGAGACAGAGTGCGTGTATGTGACTCTACTCTTCGAACATGTACTCCACCTTTTGCATCGGGATATAAGTATAATGGTATTACACTTTAGCTTGTGATTTATGTGGCCATGTTAACGTGGTTGTGTAAAAAAATGTCACTTCCTGCTCGTGATTTGCGTTATATAATTATGAGAAGTTTGCTAACTACTAAAGTAAAGTTGAATTTGTCCATGTTATATAAGTAAATTAAGGTGATTGTTTATCATAGGTGTAAGGTTGGACGAAGGGTGGTAGGAACAAATGCTCCGCCTAGAGCATGTGTGTGTGAGATGGAGTCTTAGTGTGTGTGTGTGTTTGTGCGTGTGTGTGTGTGTGTGAAGCGGAGTCTTCGGTGGTCAAAGTAATTTAAGTGTGTGTGGCTTCATCATAGATAGCTGATGTGTATGGCAGAGGCCACCAACGAGGGTGTGCAAGAGAGAAGAGGCCCGTAGAGAGGGAAGAGAAGGCGTGTGCGCATAAGAGGAGTCAACATCGAGATAACGTGTTTATTCGAGAGACACCGGGGAAGACTACTATATATCAATGGTGCATGTAGGTGGAAATTAAATGAAGGGATGGTCTTATTGGTTTTGGGGATATAGGGGAAGAGTGAGAGAGGGGGTGATGTCTGCTAGAACTACGTCGGTATTTCCCCAAAGGGGAAGGGATGATGCAGTATAGCGACGGTAGGTATTTCCCTCAGTGATGAGACCAAGGTTATCGAACCAGTAGGAGAACTTCCTCACACCACGTAAACAGCACCTGCACGCAAATAACAAATACTCGCAACCCGACGTGTTAAACGGGTTGTCAATCCCTTTCGGGTACGACGCCTCAAGATAGGCAAATAACGTGAGGTAAAACTGGTAGATAGGATAAATATATCACGGAACAAATAAATTGCAGCAAGGTATTTTTGTATTTTTGGTTGAATAGATCTGAAAATAAATTCAAAGGAAAATAGGTCACAAAGGCAAATATGATGAAAAGAGACTCGGGGGCCGTAGGTTTCACTACTGGCTTCTCTCGAGAAAAATAGCAAACGGTGGGAAAACAATTACTGTTAGGCAATTGATAGAACTTCAAATAATCATGACGATATCCAGGCAATGATAATTATATAGGCATCACGTCCAAGATTAGTAGACCGACTCCTGCCTACATCTACTACTATTACTCCACACATCGACCGCTATCCAGCATGCATCTAGTGTATTAAGTTCATGGAGAAATGGAGTAATGCAATAAGAACAATGACATGATGTAGACAAGCTCTATTTATGTAGAAATAGACCCCATCTTGTTATCCTTAATAGAAATGATACATACGTGTCGTTTCCCCTTCTGTCACTTGGATCAAGCACCGTAAGATCGAACCCATAACAAAGCACCTTTTCCCATTATAAGATAAATAGATCAAGTTGGCCAAACAAAACCAAAATATCGAAGAAGAAATACGAGGCTATAATCAATCATGCATATAAGAGATCAAAGAAGACTCAAATAACTTTTATGGATAAAAACATAGACCTGATCATAAACTCAAAGTTCATTGGATCCCAACAAACACGCCGCAAAAAGGCTTACATCATATGGATCTCCAAGAGACCATTGTATTGATAATCAAGAGAGAGAGAGGGGAAGCCATCTAGCTACTAACTATGGACCCGTAGGTCTACAAAGAACTACTCACGCATCATGGAAGAGGCACCAATGGATGTGGTGAACCCCTCTGTGATGGTGTCAAGATTGGATCTGGTGGTTCTGGACTCTGTGGCGGCTGGAATTGATTTTCGTTGACTCCCCTAGGGTTTTTGGAATATTGGGGTATTTATAGAGCAAAGATGCGGTTCAAGGGGGACCCGAGGTGGGCACACCCACCTAGGCGCGCTTGGGCCCCCTGGCGCGCCCTGGTGGGTGCTGCCCCCCTCGAGGCACCCCCAGGTGCTTTCTTGGCCCAATGGATGTCTTCTGGCCTAAAAACATCCTCAAGAAGTTTCGCTATGTTTGGACTTTGTTTGATATTGATTTCCTGCGATGTAAAAAAACATGCAGAAAACAACAACTCGCACTGGGCACTATGTCAATAGGTTAGTAGAAAAAATGATATAAAATGACTATAAAATGATTGTAAAACATCCAAGAATGATAATATAACAGCATGGAACAATCAAAAATTATAGATATGTTGGAGATGTATCAGCATCCCCAACCTTAATTCCTGCTCATCTTCGAGTAGGTAAATGATAAAAACAGAATTTTTGATGTGGAATGCTGCCAAACATGTTCATCACATTTCTTTTCTTTATAGCACGGACATATGGACTTTTATATGATTGAAAGCAACAATCTAGTTTTGACATGAAGACTTTAATACTCAAGCATACCAACAAGCAACAATGTCTTTCAAAATATCAACACTAAAGCAAGTTATCCCTAGCCCATTATGCTGAACCATTGATCCATTCATGAAACACACTCGAATATTAGCTACTACCAATGCTAAAATACGATCATAGTGCCCCTTAGTTGGTCCTTTATAAGATAAGGTGGAGACTCAAATTCAAAAAAATGCATAAGTAAAAGAAAGGCCCTTCACGGAGGGAAGTAGGGATTTGTAGAGGTGCCAGAGCTCAAAGCTTAAATTGAGAGATAAAAACATTTTTGAGAGGCCTACTTTTTCCACGAACGAAAACGACTTAGAGATCCCAACACTTTCCATGCTAGATACATCATAGGCGGTTCCCAAACAGAAAATTAAGTTTATTCCTTTTTCCACCATTACTTTCACTTTCCATGGCTAACCGTATCCACGGGTGCCCTCCATACCAACACTTTCCAAGGAATTTATTTTTTGACAACATAAAGTAAATTCATTTTTCATTACGGGACTGAGCATCCCTAATACCTTTGTCATACTCTCATGCAATGACAAGTGAATAAACACTCGTCGTGGGAATAACACATCTAGCATGGAAAATCTTGGTCACCCTTCACCACCTCGCGAGTGATAGAGCACACAAAAGAGAAATTTATTTTGAAAATTATAGATGGCACACGCAAATCTGCTTATAACGGCAAGAAAAATACCGCATATAGGTAGGTATAGTGGACTTATAAGGCAAAACTAGTTTAAAGGGTTTTGGATGCACAAGTAGTGATTATACTTGGTGCAAAATGAAGGCTAGCAAAAAGATTAAGAAGCGACCAACCAAAAAGCGAAAAATCTCGTACCCAATCATTAAGCATAAGTAACACCAAATAATGCACCATAAGTAGGATATAAATTTCATTGCATAACTATTGACTTTCTTTCTTGCATAGGGAATCGCAAACCTTAACATCAATTTTCTTACTAAAGCACAATTACTCATCAACATGACTCACATATCATATCGTCATATCTCCAAACCATTACTAATAATCAATTTTATTTTGTCCAATGATCTTCATTAACGTTTTTATTATATCCTCCTTGAATATCTATCACTTTGGGACTATTTTCATAAGTTACTTTTAATAAGCTCAAACAAATATAAGTGAAGATCATGAGCATACCTTTTCTTTCTTCTCAAAATAATTTGAGTGAAGCAAGAGACAATTTCTGAAAATTTTACTAACTCCCAAATATATCTAAGTGAAGCATGAGAGCATTTCTTCAAAAATAACAAAGCACACCGTGCTCAAAAAGATATAAGTGAAGCACTAGAGCAAATCCATGGCTCTAAAAATTTAAGTGAAGCATATGAACAAGCATAGCATAATTTTTGGCTCTCTAAAAAAGGTGCATTCATCAAGGATTCAACACTTGAAACACAAATCAAAACAAGCAAAGACTCATATCATACAAGATGCTCCAAGCAAAACTCATAATATGTGATGAATGAAAATATAGTTTCAAGTAAAATACCGATGGTTGTTGAAAGCGGGGATGCCACTCGGGGGCATCCCCAAGCTTAGTTGATTTCTAATTCTTTGAATATTATCTTGGGGTGCCTCGGGCATCCCCAATCTTAGCCTTTTGCTAATCCTTATTCCTTCAACCATCATAAGATCACCCAAAACTTGAAAACTTCAATCACACAAAACTCAACAAAAACCTTCGTGAGATCCGTTAGTATAAGAAAGCAAACCACTACTATAAGTACTCTTTCAAACCTATTCTTATTTTGTTTTTGCATTATATCTACTGTATTCCAACTTTTCTATGGCAAAAACGCATCAAAGAAAACCATAGAATCATCAAAACAAGCACACAACGCAAAGAAAATAGAATCTTTCAAAAACAGAACAGTCTGTAGCAATCTGGATATTTCGAATACTTAAGTAACTCTAAAAATTCTAAAATAAATTTGTTGACTTGAGCAATTTGTGTATTAATCTTCTGCAAAAAGAATAAACTCAAAAGCACTCTTCTGTTAAAAATGACAAATAATCTCATGAGCACAAAATTTTCTGTTTTTCAGCAAGATCAAATCAACTTTTACCCAAATCTTCCCAAAGGCCTTGCTTGGCACAAACTCTAATTGAAACACACAAAACACAATCATAACAGTAGAATAATTGTGCTAACACACAATAACAGAAAGCAAAAAGCAAAAATAAATTTTATTCATTGGGTTGCCTCCCGACAAGCGTTGTCGTTTTACACCCCTAGCTAGGCATAACACGTAGGATCTAAGTTTTGTCATCTTTGGTTCTAGATCCATAAGATGCCCTCATGATTGATTCATATGGTGGCCTAATTCTTGTTCTAGGGAAGTGTTCCTTTCCCTTCCTTAGTGGAAATTGAAATTTAATATTGCCTTTTTTCATATCAATCACGGCACCAATAGTACGCAAAAAGGTCTACCAAGAATAATTGGACAAGACAGATTGCAATCAATATCAAGAACAATAAAATCTATGGGCACATAATTACTATTTGCAAGAATAAGAACATCATTAATTCTTCCCATAGGCTTTTTAATAGTAGAATCCGCCAAGTGCAAATTTAAAGAGCATTCTTCAATATTGGTAAGACCAAGAACATCACATAAAGATTTCGGAATTGTAGAAACACTAGCACCCAAGTCACACAAAGCAAAACACTCATAATTTTTAATCTTGACTTTGATAGTAGGTTCCCACTCATCATGCAATTTTCTAGGAATTGAAACTTCTAATTCTAACTTTTCTTCAAAAGGTTTCATCATAGCATCAACAATATGTTTAGTAAAAGCTTTATTTTGTTCATAAGCATGGGGTGAATTTATCATGGATTGCAACAAAGAAATACAATAAACCAAATAGCAACTATCATAATTAAATTCTTTGTAATCCAAAAGAGTGGGCACATCACTAGTTAAAGTCTTGACCTCTTCAAACCCAATTTTCTCAACAAGATTTTCACCCTCCAAATCATAGGGACGCCTTCTAACTAAAGTTGACTCTTATCTGGTCCCTTTTTAGTCAATCTTAATTTTACTAAACAAGGAATCAATAGAAGAAACACCAATCATTTTAAGATCTTCGTCACTTACTAGAAAACACTCTTTCTAAAAATTCTCTTTTAGCTCTAAGCATAGCGGTTATTTTCTTACTTTCATCCATAGAAACATAAAGAGCTTTAATTGATTCTTCAACTTTAGGCACAAAAATTTTCATCTTGAGAGTTTCTACATCACTAGAAATTCTATCAACATTTCTAGACAAATCATCAATTTTATTCAATTTTTCTTCTATCGAAGTGTTGAAAGCTTTTTGCATATTGATAAATTCTTTAATATTGTTATCAAGATCAGTGGTGTTTCTATTATTATGATAAGTAGGATTACCATAGGAATTACCATAATTATTAGAGGAATTACTAGGAAAGGGATAGGATTAAAATTACCTCTATAAGCATTGTTACTAAAATTGTTTCGTGAGTCAAAATTCACATCTATGGCATAACTATTTTGCTCAATCAAAGTAGACAAAGGCACATCATTAAAATCAATAGGAGCAATTTTATTAGCAACCAACTTCATAAGAGCATCAACTTTTTCACTCAAAGAATTTATTTCTTCTACCGAATTGACCTTTTTACTAGTTGGAGCTCTTTCGATATGCCATTGCGAGTAATTTTCCATAATATTGTCTATTAATTTAGTAGCTTAACCCAAAGTAATTTCCATAAAATTACCCCCCGCGGCGGGATCTAAAAGATTACAAGAAACAAAATTCAATCCCGCATAAAAATTTTGTATGATCATCCAAAGATTTAACCCATGAGTTGGGTAATTACTTAGCATCAATTTCATCCTTTCCCAAGATTGTGCAACATTCTCAAGTTCAAGTTGCTTGAAATTCATGATCTGGGTTCTAAGGGAAATAATTTTTGTAGGCAAAAAATACTTAGTAATAAAAGCATCCTTACACTTGTTCCAAGAATCGATACTATTGCGAGGCAAAGAAGAAAACCAAATTTTTGCACGATCTCATAAAGAAAACGGAAATAATTTCAACTTCACAACATCATTGTCCACATCTTTTTTTCTTTTGCATATCACATAATTCCACGAATGTGTTAAGATGGGACGCGACGTCCTCATTAGGAGTACCGGCAAATTGATCTTTCATGACAAGATTCAGCAAAGCAGTATCAATATCACAAGACTCCGCACTAGTGGCAGGAGGAGCAATCAGAGTGCTAATAAAATCATTGTTGTTGGTATTTGATAAATCACACAACTTGGTGTTCTCTTGAGTCATGATGACTTCACAACAAGATTGCACACAAAAACAGATCTCACGAGAAATGGCGAACGAAAAAGAGGGCGAATAAAACAACAATTTTTTGTGAAGTGGGGGAGAGGAAAATGAGAGGCAAATGGCAAATAATGTAAATTGCGGAGAGATGATATTTGTGATTAGGAACCTAGTTGATGTTGAAGATCTTCCCTAGCAACGGCGCCAGAAATTCCTTTTGATGTCTGCTAGAACTATGTCGGTATTTCCCCAAAGAGGAAGGGATGATGCATTATAGCGACAGTAGGTATTTCCCCCAGTGATGAGACCAAGGTTATCGAACCAATAGGAGAACCTCCTCACACCACATAAAAAACACCTGCACACAAATAACAAATACTCGCAACCCGACATGTTAAAGGGGTTGTCAATCCCTTTTGGGTACGGCGCCTCAAGATAGGCAAATAACGTGCGGTAAAAATGGTAGATAGGATAAATAGATCACGGGACAAATAAATTCCAGCAAGGTATTTTTGTATTTTTGGTTGCATTGATCTGAACATAAATGCAAAGGAAAATAGATCGCAAAGGCAAATATGATGAAAAGAGACCCGGGGGCCGTAGGTTTCACTACTGGCTTCTCTCGAGAAAAATAGCAAACGGTGGGAAAACAATTACTGTTGGTAAATTGATAGAACTTCAAATGATAATAACAATTATATAGGCATCGCGTCCAAGATTAGTAGACCGACTCCTGCCTGCATCTACTACTATTACTCCACACATCGACCACTATCCAGCATGCATCTAGTGTATTAAGTTCATTAAGAAATGGAGTAATGCAATAAGAACGATGAAATGATGTAGAAAAGATCTTGTTATCCTTAATAGCAACAATACATACGTGTCGTTTCCCCTTCTATAACTGGGATCAAGCACCGTAAGATTGAACCAATCACAAAGCACCTCTTCCCATTGCAAGATAAATAGATCAAGTAGGCCAAACAAAACCCAAATATCAAAGAAGAAATACGAGGCTATAATCAATCATGCATATAAGAGATCAAAGAAGACTCAAATAACTTCCATGGATAAAAACATAGATCTGATCATAAACTTAAAGTTCATCAGATCCCAACAAACACACCTAAAAAAGGCTTACATCATAAGGATCTCCAAGAGACGATTGTATTGATAATCAAGAGAGGGAGAGAGAGGAAGCCATCTAGATACTAACTACAGACCCATAGGTCTACAAAGAACTACTCACACATCATCAGAGAGGCCCCAATGGAAGTGGTGAACCCCTCCGTGATGGTGTCTAGATTGGATCTGGTGGATCTAGACTCTGTGGCGGCTGGAATTGATTTTCATCGACTCCCCTAGGGTTTCTAGAATATTGGGGTATTTATAGAGCAAAGAGGCGGTTCAGGGGCACCCGAGGTGGGCACAACTCACCTGGGCGCGCCTGGTGAAGGAAATATGCCCAAGAGGCAATAATAAAGTTATTATTTATTTCCTGAATTCATGATAAATGTTTATTATTCATGCTAGAATTGTATTAACCGGAAACTTAGTACATGTGTGAATACATAGACAAAACTTATAGTCCCTAGTATGCCTCTACTTGACTAGCTCGTCAATCAAAGATGGTTATGTTTCCTAACCATAGACATGTGTTGTCATTCTATGAACGGCATCACATCATTAAGAGAATGATGTGAAGGACATGTCCCATCCGTTAGCTTAGCATTATGATCGTTTCAGCTTCATTGCTACAGCTTTCTTCATGACTTATACAAGTTCCTCAGACTATGAGATTATGCAACTCCCGAACACCGGAGGAACACTTTGTGTGCTACTGAACGTCACAACATAAATGGGTGATTATAAAGGTGATCTACAGGTGTCTTAGAAGGTGTTTGTTGGGTTGTCATAGATCGAGATTAGGATTTGTAACTCCGTGTTTCGGAGAGGTATCTCTGGGCCCTCTCGGTAATACTCATCACTATAAGCTTTGCAAGCATTATAACTAATGAGTTAGTTGCAGGATGAAGTATTAGGGAACGAGTAAAGAGACTTGCCGGTAACGAGATTGAACTAGGTATAATGATACCGACAATCGAATCTCGGGCAAGTAACATAGCGATGACAAAGGGAACAACGTATGTTGTTATGCGGTTTGACCGATAAAGATCTTCGTAGAATATGTAGGAGCCAATATGAGCATCCAGGTTCCGCTATTGGTTATTGACCAGAGACGTGTCTCAGTCATGTCTACATAGTTCTCGAACCCATAGGGTCCGCACACTTAACTTTCGATGACGATTTGTATTATGAGTTATGCGATTTGATGTACCGAAGTTTGTTCAGAGTCCCACATGAGATCACGGACATGACGAGGAGTCTCGAAATGGTCGAGAGGTAAAGATTCAAATATTGGAAGGTTGCATTTGGACATTGGAATGGTTCTGAGTGGTTCAGGCATTTTTCCAGAGTACCGGGAGGTTACCGGAACCCCCCGTTAGAAGTATTGGGCCTAGTGGGCCTTATTGGAGGAGAGGAGAAAGGGCCATGTGAGAGTGGCACCCCTCCCCTTTCCCAAACCGAATTGGATTAGGGGAGGGGCCGGGCCCCCCTCTTTCCTTCCCCCTCTCTCTCTCCCTTACCTTTCCCTCTGGTGGAAGAAAGGAAAAAGGGGGGGCCGAATCCTACTTGGACTAGGAGTCCAAGTAGGACTCCCCCCTGGCGCTCCCAAACCTAGCCGGCCTCCTCTCTCCCTCCCTCCTTTATATACATGGCCAGGGGCACCCCAATAGCACAACGGACAACACAAGTTGATCTTTTAGCCGTGTGCGGTGCCCCCTCCACAGTTACACACCTCGATCATACTGTTGTGGAGCTTAGGCAAAGCTCTACACCGGTAGCATCATCATCACCTTCACCACGCTATCGTGCTGACGGAACTCACCCTCAGCCTCAACTAGATCAAGAGTACGAGGGACGTCATCGAGCTGAACGTGTGCTAAACGCGGAGGTGTCGTATGTTCGGTACTTGGATTGGTCGGACTGTGAAGTCGTACGATTACATCAACCGCGTTGTCATAACACTTCCGCTTTCGGTCTACGAGGGTACGTGGACACACTCTCCCCTATTGTTGCTATGCATCACCTAGATAGATCTTGTGTGATCGTATGAAATTTTTTGAAATTACCGCCTTCCCCAACAGTGGCATCCGAGCTAGGTCTATGCGTAGATGTTATATCCACGAGTAGAACACAAAGAGTTGTGGGCGATAATAGTCATACTGCTTATAAGCATGTCATACTTTGATTCGGCGGTATTGTTGGATGAAGCGGCTCAGACCGACATTACGCGTACGCTTACGCGAGACTGGTTCTATTGACGTGCTTCACACATAGGTGGCTGGTGAGTGTCTGTTTCTCCAACTTTAGTTGAATCGAGTGTGGCTACGCCCAGTCCTTGCTAAAAGTTAAAACAGCACACTTTATGAAAAATCGTTGTGGTTTTTATGCGTAGGTAAGAACGGTTCTTGCTAGAAGCCCGTAGCAGCCACATAAAACTTGCAACAACAAAGTAGAGGACATCTAAATTGTTTTTGCAGGGCTTGCTCTGATGGATATGTTCAAGGCATGATGAGATATAAACTGTTGTATGAGATGATCATGTTTTGTAACAAACTTATCGGCAACTGGCAGGAGCCATATGGTTGTCGCTTTATTGTATGCAATGCAATCTCCATGGAATTGTTTTACTTTATCACTAAGCGGTAGCGATAGTCGTAGTAACAATAGTTGACGAGACAACAATGATGCTACGATGGAGATGAAGGTGTCGCCCCGGTGATGATGAAGATCATGGCGATGCTTCGGTGATGGAGATCATGAGCACAAGATGATGATGGCCATATCATGTCACATATTTTGATTGCATGTGATGTTAATCCTTTATGCATCTTATTTTGCTTAGTACGGTGGTAGCATTATAAGATGATCCCTTACTAAATTTCCAGGTATAAGTGTTCTCCCTGAGTATGCACCATTGCTACAGTTCATCGTGCCAAGACACCACATGATGATCGGGTGTGATAAGCTCTACGTTCACTACAATGGGTGCAAGCCAGTTTTGCACACGCAAAATACTCGGGTTAAACTTGACGAGCCTAGCATATGCAGATATGGCCTCAGAACACTGGAAACCAAAAGTTCGAGCGTGAATCATATAGTAGATATAATCAACATAGTGATGTTCGCCATTGAAAACTACTCCATCTCACATGATGATCGGACATGGTTTAGTTGATTTGGATCACATGATCATTTAGATGACTAGAGGGATGTCTATCTAAGTGGGAGTTCTTAAGTAATATGATTAATTAAACTTTAATTTATCATGAACTTAGTCCTGACAGTATTTTGCAAATTATATTGTAGATCAATAGCTCGCGTTGTAGCTTCCGTGTGTTTTTTTATATGTTCCTAGAGAAAACTAAGTTGAAAGATGATAATAGCAATGATGCGGACTAAGTCCATGATATGAGGTTTATCCTCATTGCTGCACAGAAGAATTATGTCCTTGATGCACCGCTAGGTGACAAAACTATTACATGAGCAGATGCAGATTATGAATGTTTAGCTAGCTTAATATGATGACTACTTGACGGTTTAGTGCACCATGCTTTACGGCTTAGAATCGGGATTTCAAAGACGTTTTGGACATCATGGACCATATGAGATGTTCTAGGAGTTGAAGTTAATATTTCAAGAAAATACCCGAGTTGAGAGATATGAAGTCTCCAACAAGTTCTATAGCTAAAAGATGGAGGAGAATAACTCAAGCAGTGAGCATGTGCTCAGATTGTCTGGGTACTACAATCACTTGAATCAAGTGGGAGTTAATCTTCCAAATAATATAGTGAGTGACAGAGTTCTCTAGTCACCATCACCAAGTTACCGGAACTTCGTGATGAACTATAGTATGCAAGGGATGACGAAAATGATCCCCGAGCTCTTCGTGATGCTAAAATCAAGGAACGTAGAAATCAAGAAAGAGCATCAAGTGTTGATGATTGAGAAGACCACTAGTTTCAAGAAAAGGCCAAAGGGAAAGAAAGGGAACTTCAAGTAGAATGGCAAGCAAGTTGTCACTCCCGTGAATAAGCCCAAAGCTAGACCAAAGCCTAAAACTGAGTGCTTTTGCTGCAAAGGAAATGGTCACTAGAAGCGGAAATGCCCTGAATATTTGGTGGATAAGAAGGATGGAAAAGTGAAACAAGGGTATATTTGATATACAGGTTATTGATGTGTACCTTACTAGTGTTTATAGTAGCCCCTGGGTATTTGATACTTGTTCGGTTGCTAAGATTGGTAACTCGAAATAGGAGTTACAGAATAAACATAGACTAGTTGAGGGTGAAGTGACGATGTGTGTTGGAAGTGATTCCAAGATTTATATGATCATTATCGCAAACTCCCTATACTTTCGAGATTATTGTTGAACCTAAATGAATGTTATTTGGTGTTTGCGTTCAGCATAAATATGATTAGATCATGTTTATTGCGATACGATTATTCATCCAAGACAGAATTGTTATTCTGTTTACATGAATAAAACCTTCTATGGTCATACACCCAATGTTGATGGTTTATTGAATCTTGATTGTAGTGATACACTTATTCATAATATTGATGCCGAATGATGCAAAGTTGATAATGATAATGCAAGATATTTGTGGTACTCCCATTTGGGTCATATCGGTGTAAAGCGCATGAACAAACTCCATAAAGATGGACTTTTGGAATCACTTGATTATGAATCATTTGATGCTTGCGAACCGTGCCTTATGGGCAAGATGACTAAAACTCCGTTCTCCGAAACAATGGAACGAGCTAGTGACTTACTGGAAATAATACATACCGATGTATGAAGTCCAATGAGTGTTGATGCTCGTGGCCGGTGTCGTTATTTTCTGACCTTCACAGATGATTTGAGCAGATATGGGTATATCTACTTAATGAAACACAAGTCTGAAACATTTGAAAACTTCAAAGAATTTTAGAGTGAAGTGGAGAATCATCATAACAAGAAAATAAAGTTTCTACGATCTGATCGTAGAGAACAATATTTGAGTTACGAGTTTGGCCTTCATTTAAAACAATGTGGAATAGTTTTACAGCTCACGCCGCATGGAACACCACAGCGAATGGTGTGTTCGAATGTCGTAACAGCACTTTATTGGATATGGTGCGATCTATGATGTATTTTGGGGTTATGCATTAGAGACAGCTACATTCACGTTAAACAGGGCACCATCAAAATCCATTGAGATGACGCCTTATGAATTGTGGTTTGGCAAGAAACCAAAGTTGCCATTTCTTAAAGTTTGGGGCTGCGATGCTTATGTGAAAAAGCTTCAACCTGATAAGCTCGAACCCAAATCGAAGAAGTGCATCTTCATAGGATACCCAAAGGAAACTATTGGGTACACCTTCTATCACAGATCCAAAGGCAAGATATTCGTCGCTAAGACTGGATCCTTTCTAGAGAAGGAGTTCCTCTCGAAAGAAGTGAGTGGGAGGAAAGTAGAGCTTGATAAGGTAATTGTACCTTCTCCCGAATTAGAAAGTAGTTCATCACAGAAATCAGTTCCAGTGATTACTACACCAATTAGTGAGGACGCTAATGATGATGATTATGAAACTTCAGATCAAGTTACTACAGAAACTCGTAGGTCTTCTAGAGTACGGTCCGCACCAGAGTGGTATGGAGATCCTATTCTAGAAGTCATGTTGATAGACTATGATGAACCTATGAACTATGAGGAAGCGATGATGAGCCCAGATTGCGCGAAATAGCTTGAGGTCATGAAATCTGAGATTGGATCCATGTATGATAACGAAGTGTGGACTTTGATGGACTTGCCCGAAGATCGGCAAGCCATATTAAATCAATGGATCTTCAAGAGGAAGACAGACACTGATAGTAGTGTTACTATCTACAAAGCTCGACTTGTCGCAAAAGTTTTCTTTTTTGACAAGTTCAAGGTGTTTACTACAATGAGATTTTCTCAACTGTAGTGATGCTTAAATCCGTCCAAATCATGTTAGCCGTTGCCATATTTTATGAAATTTGGCAAATGGATATAAAAATTGAATTCCTTAAATGCATATTTCTTAAAGAGTTGTATATGATGCAACCAAAAGGTTTTGTCGATCCAAAGGGTGCTAACAAGGTGTGCAAGCTCCACAGATCCATTTATGGACTGGTGCAAGCCTCTTAGAGTTGGAATAAATGCTTTGATAGTGTGATCAAAGCAGATGGTTTTATACAGACTTTTGGAGAAGCCTATATTTACAAGAAAGTGAGTGGGAGCTCTGTAACGTTTCTAATATTATATGTGGATGAAATATTGTTGATTGGAAATGATATAGAATTTCTAGATAGCATAAAGGGATATTTGAATAAGAGTTTTTTCAATGAAAGACCTCGGTGAAGCTGCTTACATATTGGGCATCAAGATTTAAGATAGATCAAGACGCTTAATTGGACTTTCACAAAGCACATACCTTGGTAAAGTTTTGAAGAAGTTCAAAATGGATCGGTCAAAGAAAGGGTTCTTGCCTGTATTACAAGGTGTAAAGTTGAGTAAGACTCAAAGCCCGACCACGGTAGAAAATAGAAAGAGAATGAAATTCATTCCCTATGCCACAATCATAGGTTCTATAAAGTATGTTGTGTTGTGTACCAGACCTATTGTGTACCCTGCCCTAAGTTTGGCAAGGGAGTACAATTTTGATCTAGGAGTAGATCACTGGACAGCAGTCAAGATTATCCTTAGTGAGGACTGAGGAAATATTTCTCGATTATGGAGGTGATAAAATAGCTCGTCGTAAAGAGTTACATCGATGCAAGTTTTTACACCGATCCAGATGACTCTAAGTCTCAATCTGGATACGTATGGAAAGTAGGAGCGATTAGCTAGAGTAGCTCCGTGCAAAGCATTGTAGACATAGAATATTTGCAAAATACATATGGCTCTAAATGTGACAGACCAGTTGACTAAACTTCTCTCACGAGCAAAACATGATCACACCTTAGTACTCTTTGGGTGTTAATCACATAGCGATGTGAACTAGATTATTGACTCTAGTAAACCCTTTGGGTGTTGGTCACATGACAATGTGAACTATGGCTATTAATCACATACAGATGTGAATATTGGTGTTAAATCACATGGTGATGTGAACTAGATTACTGACTCTAGTGCAAGTGGGATAATGAAGGAAATATGCCCTAGAGGAAATAATAAAGTTATTATTTATTTCCTTAATTCATGATAAATGTTTATTATTCATGCTAGAATTGTATTAACCGGAAACTTAGTACATGTGTGAATACATAGACAAAATTTATAGTCCCTAGCATGTCTCTACTTGACTAGCTCGTTAATCAAAGATGGTTATGTTTCCTAACCATAGACATGTGTTGTCATTTGATGAACGGGATCACATTATTAGGAGAATGATGTGATGGACGTGACCCATCCGTTAGCTTAGCATTATGATCGTTTCAGTTTCATTGCTACTGCTTTCTTCATGACTTTTACAAGTTCCTCAGACTATGAGATTATGCAACTCCCAAACACCGGAGGAACACTTTGTGTGATACCGAACGTCACAACGTAAATGGGTGATTATAAAGTTTCTCTACAGGTGTTTCCGAAGGTGTTTGTTGGGTTGGCATAGATTGAGATTAGGATTTGTCACTCTGTGTTTCGGAGAGGTATCTCTGGGCCCTCTCGGTAATACTCATCACTATAAACCTTGCAAGCATTGTAACTAATGAGTTAGTTGCGGGATGAAGTATTACGGAACGAGTAAAGAGACTTGTCGGTAATGAGATTGAACTATGTATAACGATACCAACAATCGAATCTCGGGCAAGTAACATACCGATGACAAAGGGAACAATGTATGTTGTTATGCGGTTTGACCGATAAAGATCTACGTAGAATATGTAGGACCCAATATGAGCATCCAGGTTCCGCTATTGGTTATTGACCGGAGACATGTCTCGGTCATGTCTACATAGTTCTCGAACCCGTAGGGTCCGCACGCTTAACGTTCGATGATGATTTGTATTATGAGTTATGTGATTTGATGTACTGAAGTTTGTTTGAAGTCTTGGATGAGATCACGGACATGAAGAGAAGTCTCGAAATGGTCGGGAGGTAAAGATTCATATATTGGAAGATTGTATTTGGACCTTGAAATGATTCCGAGTGGTTAAGGCATTTTTCCGTAGTACCGGGAGGTTTCCGGGACCCCCCGGGAGAAGTATTGGGCCTAGTGGGCCTTATTGGAGGAGAGGAGAAAGTGCCACATGAGAGGGGCACCCCTCCCCTTGCCCAAACCGAATTGGACTAGGGGAGGGGGTCGGCCCCCCTCTTTCCTTCCCCTCTCTCTCCCTTACCTTTCCCTCCGGTGGAAGAAAGGAAAAAGGGGGGCCGAATCCTACTTGGACTAGGAGTCCAAGTAGGACTCCTCCCTGGCATGTCCAAACTGGCCAGCCTCCTGTCTCCCTCCCTCCTTTATATACGTGGCCAGGGGGCACCCCAATAGCACAACAGACAACACAAGTTGATCTTTTAGCCGAGTGCGGTGCCCCCATCCACATTTACACACCTCCATACCATTGTGGAGCTTAGGTGAAGCTCTGCGTTGGTAGCATCATCATCACCGTCACCACGCCGTCGTGCTGACGGAACTCACCCTCGACCTCAACTGGATCAAGAGTACGAGGGACGTCATCGAGCTAAACGTGTGGGGAACGCGGACGTGCCGTACATTCGGTACTTGGATCGATCGGATCGTGAAGACGTACGACTACATCAACCGCATTGTCATAAGACTTCTGCTTTTAGTCTACGAGGATATGTGGACACACTCTCCCCTCTTGTTGCTATGCATCACCTAGATAGATCTTGCGTGATTTTAGGAATGTTTTCGAAATTACTGCGTTCCACGACACCTAGGCCCCCAGGTGCACCCTGGTGGGTGCTGCCCCCCTCGAGGCACCCCCCCCAAGTGATTTCTTGGCCCAATGGATGTCTTCTGGCCCAAAAAAATCCTCAAGAAGTTTTGCTGCATTTGGATTTCGTTTGATAATGATTTCCTGTGATGTAAATAACATGCAGAAAACAACAACTGGCATTGGGCACTGTGTCAATAGGGTAGTACCAAAAAATGATATAAAATGACTATAAGTGATTGTAAAACATCCAAGAATGATAATATAACAGCATGGAACAATCAAAATTATAGATACGTTGGAGACGTATCGGGGGGGTAGCTAGAAGGAGATTGTTAAGTATGAGTGTGTGTCTTAGAGAAGGGACCCATCCAGGCGGAAGTCATGTGCACATAAGAAGAGAACGATTTGATGTGGGGCTAGGGCTGAGGGTAATTAACTATGTATGGAGACATAGGAGACCTTGAATGTGCATGTGCGAGAGGTATACATGTATACGTGGGATGTGTGTGTGCGTGTGTGTGTGTGTGTGTGTGTGTGCGTGCGCATGATCGAGATAAAAGAAAGAAGACATAAGTCATAAGACCAATGACATGGGAGAGACGGATTGGTATGACAATATGCATGCATGTGAGAGTGGAGGGAAGATGGGCCGATAATTGAGCATGTGTTTTTGTCTTTAAGATATAGTGGCATGGGCTGGAGCTTGCATCTATGGCAAGCAGAGAGAGCGAGACACAATGATTGTGCAAAAGAAATCAACCTATAGAAGCATGTATGGAGAGACAAATATAGTGTGCGTGATAGGAAGCAAGAGTGCGTGCGAGAAAGAAAGGTTGACAGAGAAACTACATATAGATAGAGAGATAGAGATGCTAGCTAGAGGGACATCGGCTAGTTTGTGTGTTAGAGATGACCGTCGAGTGGTTCAGAGGGGTGAAGTTATGTGTGTGTGAGAGAAAGATAAAAAGAGGACGCATGACTGCATGCAGAGAGAAACATATATAGTGTATGTGATAGGAAGCAAGAGTGAGGGTGAGAAAGAAGTTTGATGGAGAAACAGATAAATAGAAAGATAAATATGCTAGCTAGAGGGAGATCGGCTAGCTAGTGTGTGTGTTAGATATAAGAGTAGAGTGGATCAAAAGGCTTGGTTATGTGTGTGGTGTGAGAGAGATGAGAGGGGGTGCATGTGAGTCACATACAAACAAATATCAAAGAGAAATGAGATCCCGAGAGATGGAGTTTTGTGTTTGCGAGAGATAAAGATATTTTATAAGGAGAGTGATAGCTAGAGAGACATATCAGGGAACGCGAGATATCTCTATGGAGAGAGAGTGTGTGTGAGCGACATACAAGGGAATGGTGGAGATATATGAGACCCTGGGAGACAGAGTTTATGTTTGTGTGTGAGGAAGAGATATTTAAAAGGAAGAGTCATAGCTTCTCATACCTAAGGAGCGCAAGACATCTCTGTGTGAGAGGGGGTGTGCTAGTGGCACATAGGGGAATAGTAGAGAGAAATGAGACCCTGGGAGACGAAGTTTGTATTTGTGTGAGATAAAGAGATTTCACAGGGAGAATCATAGTTAGAGACACATAGAAGGGAGCAAGATATACTTAGAGAGAGAGATAGAGTGAAGGTCGAGGGAGAGAGTACCGTCCGTGTGTTACAAAGATAAAAGATCATCGTCGACATACAAGTAGCACGAGACATACCCGAGAGACGATGAAGGCGTATAGGTCTAGAGAGATATATAAGCAAGAGTGATAGCTATATGAGATGAATATCTGGATTAAAGGGGATTCAAATATTTAAACTAGAGATCACGACATTGACAATATCATAACGAAAATTGGTCTATCAAACATGCATATTCATTTGAATTTGGGGACACGTGTAATGTTATATAGTTTATCAATATTAGTGATCCATAGATTCTTTAATTAGAGACAATGCACGGTTTATATGCAAAGTCTAAACGGGATTACACTATATGTTGCGTGTGTGTGAAACACATTATACGTGTTTGAGAAGTAAAAAAACCCGCATGAAACACACGTTAATTGGAGACAGTTAGAGAGGAATGCATACATTGGATTTCAACATAAAGTGGTTTCAAATAGTTGAAAATCCAAATTAAGAAGGATCCAGCCTTATGAATCGGAGATCATGCCATTTGTAAACCATATTTATGTATAAAGGGTGTTGTGCTTTTGAAAAAATATATAAAAAATGATGTATATAGATTTGTATTTGAATACAGAATGGATCCTCCCCGAAAAAAATACAAACTGGATTTGAATTGAGTTGGAACGGTAAATGTGCACTCTTTCTCTGCAAAAATTTGAATGAAGCAGGGAAAGCCACAGTAACCGCCCGAAACCAAAATCCGCAAGATGGAAATTACTGCCTATCCCTGACACGCAAAGCCAATCAGCTAGATTTCTATAGGTTTCGATAGGGGTAGGCTTGTAATTTCACTCAAACATGACATAACCGCCTCCGCCTCTCACCTCCCCGAATTCATACATGGTGGGCGCCAAAAAACAGTTTCTCCTTGGTCGAAATCGCCTCTGACCTCCCTCCCATTCATACACGGTGGGCGCCAAAACAAAATCTCATCGGCCGAAATCTCCATGGGCAAATATTCGGTGTATGCAAGATTACCGTCCTATCCCCAACCGACTAATATTGTTGTGATGTAAGAAACTTTAAACGGGGGCTAAGTTTGTAAATTTCCTTGCATTTGAGACAAGCGCACCCTGAAGACATGGTTCCCCCTTCCTCTCTCCCTCCATTTACCCATTCATACTCCGTGGGCGCCAAAACACCCTCTCCACCGCAGTCTCCTCCATCCGCCACCCCTTCCACCGCCGTCCTCCTCCACCATGCCGGAGTTGATACCCCGACACTGTCGTCCATTACAAGAGATCGACCTCTCTCATCCATGCCTTCGGACTAGGATCCTTGCATCGCATCCTCTCGCTTCATCCGCGTTGTCGTCCTCCTTGCCATGGCCGCTCGTACGATCGTCTCGTCCACCGCACCTGGATATTTCCCTCGCCGCCACCGTCTACCCTCCCAAATCTGCTTCCACACTGCCGACAGCCATCGCTACCACAACACCCTCAACGCCTAAGTAGATGCTTACACAATGCCACACCAGAGGCGGTACTCTTTCGTATCTGCTCAAGTTATTTATCTCAGCAAGAAAATAGATCGCCACAGTGTTACTGTGATTTCTTGTCCATCACTTAGAATCTTACTTGTTAGTTGACACCAAACATTGGTTGTGAAGTTGCCTTTGTCTAGTTTGCACCTTCAGATCCACCATGGCACGCGCCCCACTATACTCGCAATGCTTATGGTTTTCCCCTTTTATATTCCACATTAGCTTAAATGACAGTTGACTGAATTTCAAATTGGTGTCAGTCCATTTTTCGGAGTTCGCCGGAGGGAAGGAAGGGGCTCGCCGAAGGGCTGCCCCATTATCTATCTTGGGGTTTCAGGTGGGGACAGTGGTTGTGGGGGTCTGTCATCAGGCTATGGTGGGGCCTCGCCGGAGGCAAAACTCGACCTGGGTGGGGGTAGCAAGAGGGATGGCCGGGGGGCGGCGGAAGATCGGAGGTGGTGGGCGGTTCAGGGGAGGGCGGGGCCGGTGGTTCGGCCGGCGACCTGTGCGGTGGTCTTTAGGGGAAGAATAAGAGGCGTGGAAAAAGAAGGGTTAGGAGACGTAGGATCTTCATCCAACCGCCTGAAATGGTCGACTGACCCAAATGACGAAAGTCAGGCGACTTGCATGTAGACATTCCCATATATTCAGTACCATTACCGTAGGTGCTTCAAGACATGCGTGCAAATAGTGCTCCTCAACCCATCAAGCTAAACAACATGCCACTCATAATTCCAAACTTAGTTGCTCAAATACAAACTTAGTCAGCTAATGTTCCTACTTTACTTTCGAAAAGCACATGCGCTACATATCGAGGGACATCAGGGAGTTGTGTTATTTATGCGCTCTGGTTCATCATGTGTGGCCAACCAACATTTTATTATCTAAAATCTGCTTGCTCTTCTTTAGCATGCTCCTCTTCTGTTCTTCTTTTGTAAGTACTCTCTCCGTACCTAAATATAAGTCTTTATAGAGATTCCTCCATGGACTACATACGGAGAAAAATGAGTGAATTTACGCTCTAAAATGTATGTATATACATCAGTATGTGATCCATAGTGGAATCTCTACAAAGATTTGTATTTAGGAACAGAGGGAGTATAATAGTTGTACAATATGTTCTTTGTAGTGAAGAGGAGTAGGGACATTTGCAGTGTACAGGTCTATTCGGTCGCTTGTCATGGACGCTTTCAACTCTTCCTGTTGGTCTTCATGTTGATTGTCATGGACGCTTTCAACTCTTCGTATTCGATCGTATGTGTCACCTTTGAGAGTTGGACTGATAGTAACAGTATTGTGCCTTCAGTTGTAGAGAGCTGGTATCCGAAGCCCTTCTAGCCATACCGGCAATACTAGCACATATATTCCAGCAAGTTCCACTTCCTGATTTTACTCCTGATGCTTAGGGTTTTCCCATTATATCTGCACTACAATCTACGTAGGTGCTTTGTGTCCTACTAGAAGCTGTCCGCCCTTTAAAGCTAAATAACACACCAATCATACGTCCTAAGGTTCTTCAAATATGAATGTGATATGATACTGACATTAGCTAACAGACACACATTTAATTGGTTAGCTAATGCTCCCACTTGAGTTTCCAAATGCATGTGGCCACATATAGAGAGACATCATAGAATGGCATTTCTTTGGGCGCTCTGATTCATCATGGGTGGGCAACCAACATTGTATAGAAAGAAGAGGAATCTAAATAATATGCTTCCCCTTCTATTCTTTAACATGTACCTCTTATGTTCTTCTTTAGTAAGTACAGTATGTTCCTTGTTAGGAAGGGGAGCAGGGACATCTGCAGTCGACAACTCTATTGGGCCGGTTCTGCTACATGATTTCACACTTCGAGTTGGTCTACCATAATATCCCGAAAATGGTGGGAGCCGCACGGTCTTTGATAGACTAGACTGATAGTAATAGTTGTGCGCCTTCAGATGAATAGAGTTGGCCTGTAGGTGATCGATAGGTTGCATATTAATAGCGGCAAAACCCTGTATTTTCCAACCAGTTCCACTTTCCCGATTTATTTATGGTGGTTCTGGTGTACCCCTGTGAAGGAAATATGCCCTAGAGGCAATAATAAAGTTTTTTTATATATATTTCCTTGTATCATGGTAAATGTTTATTGTTCATGCTAGAATTGTATTAACCGGAAACTTGATACATGTGTGGATACATAGACAAAACACCTTGTCCCTAGTAAGCCTCTACTAGACTAGCTCGTTAATCAAATGTGGTTAAGTTTCCTAACCATAGACATGTGTTGTCGTTTGATGAATGGGATCACACCATTAGGAGAATGATGTGATGTACAAGACCCATCCGTTAGCTTAGCATAATGATCGTTCAGTTTTATTACTATAGCTTTCTTCATGTCATATACATATTCCTTTGACTATGAGATTATGCAACTCCTGGATACCGGAGGAATGCCTTGTGTGCTGTCAAACATCACAACATAGCTGGGTGATTATAAAGATGCTCTACATGTATCTCCGAAGGTGTTTGTTGAGTTGGCATAGATCGAGATTAGGTTTTGTCACTCTGAGTATCGGAGAAGTATCTTTGGGCCCTCTCGGTAATGCACATCATGATAAGCCTTGCAAGCAATGTAATTAATGAGTTAGTTGAGCGAAGATGCATTACGGAACGAGTAAAGAGACTTGACGGTAATGAGATTGAACTAGGTATGAAGACACCAACGATCGAATCTCGGGCAAGTAACATACCGATGACAAAGGGAATTACGTATGTTATCATTGCGGTATGACCGATAAAAGATCTTCGCAGAATATTGATGTATACTATGCAACCTTCTTCTTGTAGACGTTGTTGGGCCTCCAAGTGCAGAGGTTTGTAGGACAGTAGCAAATTTCCCTCATGTGGATGACCTAAGGTTTATCAATCCGTGGGAGGCATAGGATGAAGATGGTCTCTCTCAAACAACCCTGCAACCAAATAACAAAGAGTCTCTTGTATCCCCAACACACCAATACAATGGTAAATTGTATAGGTGCACTAGTTCAGCGAAGAGATGGTGATACAAGTGCAATATGGATGGTAGATATAGGTTTTTGTAATCTGAAAATATAAAAACAGCAAGGTAACTAATGATAAAAGTGAGTGAAAACGGTATTGCAATGCTTCGAAACAAGACCTAAGGTTCATACTTTCACTAGTGCAAGTTCTCTCAACAATAATAACATAACCGGATCATATAACTATCCCTCAACATGCAACAAAGAGTCACTCCAAAGTCACTAATAGTGGAGAACAAACAAAGAGATTATTGTAGGGTACGAAACCACCTCAAAGTTATCCTTTATGATCGATCTATTCAAGAGTCCGTAGTAAAATAACACGAAGCTATTCTTTCCGTTCAATCTATCATAGAGTTCGTACTGGAATAACACCTTAAGACACAATTCAACCAAAACCCTAATGTCACCTAGATACTCCAATGTCACCTGAAGTATCCGTGGGCATGATTATATGATATGCATCACACAATCTCATATTCATCTATTCAACTAACACAAAGTACTTCAAAGAGCGCACCAAAGTTTCTACAGGAGAGTCAAGATGAAAACGTGTGCCAACCCCTATGCATAGATTCCCAAGGTCACGAAACCCGCAAGTTGATCACCAAGTAGATCACGTGAATATCCCATTGTCACCACAGATAAGCACATGCAAGACATACATCAAGTGTTCTCAAATCCTTAAAGACTCAATCCGATAAGATAACTTCAAAGGGAAAACTCAATCCATTACAAGAGAGTAGAGGGGGAGAAACATCATCAGATCCAACTATAATAGCAAAGCTCGCGATACATCAAGATCATGCCGAATCAAGAACACGAGAGAGAGAGAGAGAGAGAGATCAAACACATAGCTACTGGTACATACCCTCAGCCCTGAGGGTGAACTACTCCCTCCTCGCCATGGAGAGCGTAGGGATGATGAAGATGGCCACCAGTGAGGGATCCCCCCTCCGGCAGGGTGCCGGACCAGGGTCCCAATTGGTTTTTGGTGGACACAGAGGCTTACGGCGGAGGAACTCCCGATCTAGGTTATTTTCTGGAGGTTTGGGTATTTATAGGAATTTTTGGCGTCGGTCTCACGTCAAGGGGGTCTCCGAGTCGTCCATGAGGCAGGGGGGCGCGCCCAGGGGGATAGGGCTCGTCCTCCACCCTCGTGGATGGCTCGGGACTCTTCGGGGCCAACTCTTTTACTCCGGGGGCTTCTTTTGGTCCATAAAAATCGTCAAAAATTGGCACGTCAATTGGACTCCGTTTGGTATTCCTTTTCTATAAAACTCAAAAACAAGGAAAAAAACAGAAATTGGCACTGGCTCTAGGTTAATAGGTTAGTCCCAAAAATCATGTAAAATAGCATATAAATGCATATAAAACATCCTAGATGGATAATATAATAGCATGGAACAATCAAAAATTATAGATACGTTGGAGATGTATCAAGCATCCCCAAGCTTAATTCCTGCTCATCCTCGAGTAGGTAAATGATAAAGAAAGAATTTTTGATGTGGAATGCTACCTAGCATATTTCTCAATGTAATTTTCTTTATTGTGGCATGAATATTCAGATCCAAATGATTCAAGATAAAAGTTCAATATTGACATAAGAATAGTAATACTTCAAGCATACTAACAAGTAATCATGTCTTATCAAAATAACATAGTCAAAGAAAGCTTATCCCTACAAAATCATATAGTTAGGCTATGTTTCATTTTCGTCACACAAAATACTCCCATCATGCACAACCCCGGTTTCAGCCAAGAAATTGGTTCATACTTTTTAACGCGCTTCAGCTTTTTCAACTCTCACGCAATACATGAGCGTGAGCCATGGATATAGCACTATGGGTGGAATAGAATATGATGATGGAGGTTGTGTGGAGAAGACAAAAAGGAGAAAGTCTCACATTGACGAGGCTAATCAACGGGCTATGGAGATGCCCATCAATTGATGCCAACATGAGGAGTAGGGATTGCCATGCAATGGATGCACTAGAGCTATAAATGTATGAAAGCTCAACAAAAGAAACTAAGTGGGTGTGCATCCAACTTGCTTGCTCACGAAGACCTAGGGCATTTTGAGGAAGCCCATCATTGGAATATACAAGCCAAGTTCTATAATGAAAAATTCCCACTAGTATATGAAAGTGACAAAATAAGAGACTCTCTATCATAAAGATCATGGTGCTACTTTGAAGCACAAGTGTGGAAAAGGATAGTAACATTGTCCCCCTTTTTTGGGGCCTTCCTTTTTTGTTTGGCCTTTTTTTGGCCTTTCTCTTTTTTTAATTAAGGGATAATGCTCTAATAATGATGATCATCACACTTCTATTTACTTACAACTCATGGATTACAACTCGATACTAGAACAAAATATGACTCTATATGAATGCCTCCGGTGGTGTACCGGGATATGCAATGAATCAAGAGTGACATGTATGAAAAATTATGCATGGTGGCTTTTCCACAAATACGATGTCAACTATGTGATCATGCAAAAGCAATATGACAATGATGGAGCGTGTCATAATAAATGGAATGGTGGAAAGTTGCTTGGTAATATATCTCGGAATGGCTATGGAAATGCCATAATAGGTAGGTATGGTGGCTGTTTTGAGGAAGATATAAGGAGGTTTATGTGTCATAGAGCGTATCGTATCACGGGGTTTGGATGCACCGGCGAAGTTGCACCAACTCTCAAGGTGAGAAAGGGCAATGCACGGTACCGTAGAGGCTAGCAATGATGGAAGGGTAAGGGTGCATATAATCCATGGACTCACATTAGTCATAAAGAACTCATATACTTATTGCAAAAGTTTATTAGCCCTCGAAGCAAAGTACTACTACGCATGCTCCTAGGGGAAGGGTCGGTAGGAGTTAACCGTCGTGCGACCCCGACCTCCACTCATAAGGAAGGCAATCAAAAGAGCACCCCATGCTACAAATTTGTTACACAACTTTTACCATACGTGCATGCTACGGGACTTGCCAACTTTAACACAAGTATTTCTCAATTTCATAATTACCCAACTAGCATGACTCTAATATTACCACCTTTATATCTCATAACAATTATCAAGTATCAAATTTCTCATAGTATTCAATGCCCTTTTCTATGATAGTTTTTATTATACCCAACTTGAATGCCCATCATATTAGGACCAATTTTATAACCATATAAAATATCATGCTGTTCTAAAAGACTCTCAAAATAATCTAAGTGAATCATGAGAGATCAATAATTTCTACAAAATAAAACCACCGCCGTGCTCTAAAAGATATAAGTGAAGTACTAGAGCAAAATTGTCTAGCTCAAAAGATATAAGTGAAGAACATAGAGTATTCTAATAAATTCCGAATCATGTGTGTCTCTCCCAAAAGGTGTGTGCAGAAAGTATGATTGTGGTGAACTAAAAAGCAAAGACTCATATCATACAAGACACTCCAAGCAAAACACATTTCATGTGACGAATAAAAATATAGTTCCAAGTAAAGTTACCGAGAGACGAAGACGAAAGAGGGGATGCCTTCCGGGGCATCCCCAAGCTTAGGCTTTTGGTTGTCCTTGAATTTTACATTGGGGTGCCTTGGTCATATCCAATCTTAGGCTCTTGCCACTCCTTATTCCATAGTCCATCGAATGTTTACCCAAAACTTGAAAACTTCACAACACAAAACTCAACACAAAACTCGTAAGCTCCGTTACTATAATAAAATATATCACCACTTAGGTACTGTTGTGAACTTATTATAAACTCATATTGCTGTAATATCTACTGTATTCCAACTTCTCTATGGTCCATACCCTTCGATAGTACTCATAGATTCATCAAAATAAGCAAACAACACAATGAAAACAGAATCTGTCAAAAACAGAACAGTCTGTAGTAATCTGTATCATTCGAATACTTCTGTAACTCCAAAAATTCTACCAAATTAGGAAAACCTGAGAAATTTGTGTACCAATCCAAAGCAAAAAGAATCAGATCAAAAGTACGTTTCTGTGAATTACAAAGACTAATTTACTGGGCGCAAAAGTTTCTGATTTTCAGCAGGATCAACACAACTATCATCGTAAGCTATCCTAAAGGTCTTACTTGGTACTTTATTGAAACAAAAGCTATAAAATATGATTACTACAGTAGCATAATCATGTGGACACACAAAAACAGTAAGGGTAAATATTGGGTTGTCTCCCAACAAGTGCTATTCTTTAATGCCTTTCTAGCTAGGCATGATGATGACAATGATGCTCATATAAAAGATAAGAATTGAAACATAACGGGAGCATCATGAAGCATATGACTAGCACATTTATGCCTAACCCACTTCCTATGCATAGGGATTTTGTGAGCAAACAACTTATGCGAACAAGAATCAACTAGCATAAGGTAAAACAAGCATAGCTTCAAGATTTTTAACACATAGAGAGGAAACTTGATATTATTGCAATTACTACAAGCATATGTTCCTCCCTCATAATAATTTTCAGTAGCATGATGAATGAATTCAACAATATAACCATCACATAAAGCATTATTTTCATGATGCACAAGCATATAAATTTTACTACTCTCCACATAAGCAAACTTCTTCTCATGAATAGTAGTGGGAGCAAACTCAACAAAATAACTATCATGTGAAGCATAATCCAATTGGAAATTAAAATCATGATGACAAGTTTCATGGTTATGTTTATTATTTGTGGCATACGTATCATCACAATAATCATCATAAATAGGACGCATGCTTTCATCATAATAAATTTGCTCATCAAAACTTGGGGGACAAAAAATATCATATTCGTCAAACATAGCATCCCCAAGCTTCTGGCTTTGCATATCATTAGCATCATGGGTATTCAAAGAATTCATACTAACAACATTGGAATCATGCTCATCATTCACATATTTTATGCCAAGCATTCTATGTAATTCTTCTTCTAGTACTTGAGCACAATTTTCGAAATCCTTATTTTCACGGGAGACATTAAAAAGATGAAGCATATGAGGCACCCTCAGTTCCATTTTTTTAATTTTCTTTTATAGACTAAACTAGTGATAAAACAAGAAACTAAAAGATTTGATTGCAGGATCTAAAGATATACCTTCAAGCACTAACCTCCCCGGCAACGGCGCCAGAAAAGAGCTTGATGTCTACTACGCAACCTTCTTCTCATAGACGTTGTTGGGCCTCCAAGTGCAGAGGTTTGTAGGACAGTAGAAAATTTCCCTCAAGTGGATGACCTAAGGTTATCAATCCGTGGAGGTGTAGGATGAAGATGGTCTCTCTCAAACAACCCGGCAACCAAATAACAAAGAGTCTCCTGTGTCCCCAACACACCCAATACAATGGTAAATTGTATAGGTGCACTAGTTCGGCGAAGAGATGGTGATACAAGTGCAATATGGATGGTAGATTTAGGTTTTTGTAATCTGAAAATATAAAAACAGCAAGGTAACTAATGATAAAAGTGAGCGAAAATGGTATTGCAATGCTTCGAAACAAGGCCTAAGGTTCATACTTTCACTAGTGCAAGTTCTCTCAACAATAATAACATAACTGGATCATATAACTATCCCTCAACATGCAACAAAGAGTCACTCCAAAGTCACTAATAGTGGAGAACAAACAAAGAGATTATTGTAGGGTACGAAACCACCTCAAAGTTATCCTTTCTGATCGATCTATTCAAGAGTTCGTAGTAAAATAACATAAAGCTATTCTTTCCGTTCGATCTATCATAGAGTTCGTACTAGAATAACACCTTAAGACACAAATCAACCAAAACCCTAATGTCACCTAGATACTCCAATGTCACCTCAAGTATCCGTGGACATGATTATACGATATGCATCACACAATCTTAGATTCATCTATTCAACTAACACAGAGTACTTCAAAGAGTGCCCCAAAGTTTCTACAGGAAAGTCAAGACGAAAACGTGTGCCAACCCCTATGCATAGATTCCCAAGGTCACAGAACCCGCAAGTTGATCACCAAAACATACATCAAGTAGATCACGTGAATATCCCATTGTCGCCATAGATAAGCACATACAAGACATACATCAACTGTTCTCAAATCCTTAAAGACTCAATCCGATAAGATGACTTCAAAGGGAAAACGCAATCCATTACAAGAGAGTAGAGGGGGAGAAACATCATAAGATCTAACTATAATAGCAAAGCTCGCGATACATCAAGGTCGTGCCAAATCAAGAACACAAGAGAGAGAAATCAAACACATAGCTACTGGTACATACCCTCAGCCCCGAGGGTGAACTACTCCCTCCTCATCATGGAGACCGCCAGGATGATGAAGATGGCCACCGCTGAGGGATCCCCCTCCGGCAGGGTGCCGGAATAGGGTCCCGTTTGGATTTTGGTGGCTATAGAGGCTTGCGGCGGCAGATCCTGATCTAGGTTATTTTCTGGAGGTTTGGGTATTTATAGGAATTTTTGGCGTTAGTCTCACGTCAAGGGGGTCTTCGAGTCATCCACGAGGCAGGGGGCGCGCCCATGGGGGTAGGGCCCGCCCTCCACCCTCGTGGACGGCTCGGGACTCTTCTGGCCCAACTCTTTTACTTCGGGGGCTTCTTTTGGTCCATAAAAATCGTCAAAAATTGGCAAGTCAATTGGACTCCGTTTGGTATTCCTTTTTTGTAAAACTCAAAAATAAGTAAAAAACAGAAACTGGCACTGGGCTCTAGGTTAATAGGTTAGTCCCAAAAATCATATAAAATAGCATATAAATGCATATAAAACATCCTAGATGGATAATATAATAGCAAGGAACAATAAAAACTTATAGATACGTTGGAGACATATCAAATATGTAGGAACTAATATGAGCATCCAGGTTCCGTTGTTGGTTATTGACCGAAGAGGTGTCTCGGTCATGTCTACATAGTTCTCGAACCCGTAGGCTCCGCACGCTTAACGTTCGATGATGATTTGTATTTTATGCGTTATGTGATTTGGTGACCGAATGTTGCTTGGAGTCTCGGATGAGATCAGAACATGACGAGGAGTCTCAAAATGGTCGAGTGGTAAAGATTGATATATTGGATGATAGTATTTAGACACCGGAAGTGTTCCAAAATGAATCGGGTACATACCGGAGTACTGGAGTGATTACCGGAACCCCCTGACGGAAGATATGGGCCATACGGGCCATAGGAGGGAGGCACTGATACGTCTCCAATATATCTATAATTTTTTATTATTCCATGTTATTTTATTACCAATCTTGGATGTTTTATAATCATTACATAGTCATTTTATATCATTTTTTGGTACTAACCTATTGACATAGTGCCAAGTGCCAGTTGCTGTTTTCTGCATGTTTTTTACATCGCAGAAAATCAATATCAGACGGAGTCCAAATGCCATGCCAATTTACGATGATTTTTTATGGACTAAAAGGAAGAAGATGGGCCCTGGTTGCACCTGGGGGGGATTCCGAGGAGGGGACAACCCACCAGGGCGCGCCAGGAGGCCCAGGCGCGCCCTGGTGGGTTGTGCCCACATCGGGTGCCCCCCGGACCGACTCTTTGCTCTATAAATACCCCAATATTCCAGAAACCATAGGGGAGTCAACGAAATTTTCATCCAGACGCCGCAGAGTACAGAACCACCAGATCCAATCTAGACACCATCACAGAGGGGTTCACCACTTCCATTGGTGCCTCTCCGATGATGCGTGAGTAGTTCTTTGTAGACCTACGGGTCCGTAGTTAGTAGCTAGATGGCTTCCTCTCTCTCCCTCTCTCTTTCTCACTCTCTCTCTCTCTCTCTCTTCATTATGAATATAATGGTATCTTGGAGATCCATATGATGTAAGTCTTTTGGCGGTGTGTTTGTTGGGATCTGACAAACTTCGAGTTTATGATCAGTTATATCTTGTTATATCCATGAAAGTTATTTCAGTTCTTTGATCTCTTATATGTGTGATCTCTTATAGCCTCGTATTTCTTCTCCGATATTTGGGTTTTGTTTGGCCAACTTGATCTATTTATCTTGCAATGGGAAGAGGTGCCCGGTAGTGGGTTTGATCTTACGGTGCTTGATCCCAATGACAGAAAGGGAACTGACAGGTATGTATCATTGCTACTAAGGATAAAAAGACGATATCCATATCTACCGCAAAAGATAAACGGATCTTGTCTACATCATGTCATCGTTCTTATTGCATTACTCCGTTTTCCCATGAACTTAATACACTAGATGCATGTTGGATAGCGATCGATGTGTGGAGTAATAGTAGTAGATGCAGGCAGGAGTCGGTCTACTAATCTTGGACATGATGCCTATGTAATGATCATTGCCTGGATATCGTCATGATTATTTGAAGTTCTATCAATTGCCCAACAGTAATTTGTTTACCCACTGTTTGCTATCTTTCTCGAGAGAAGCCACTAGTGAAACCTACGGCCCCCGGGTCTTCTTTCTCATATATTTGCCTTGCGATCTACTTTTTCCTTGTGTTTATTTTTAGGTCTATTAAATCAAAAAAATACAAAAATACCTTTCTGCAATTTATTTGTTCCGCGGTCTATTTATCCCATCTACAAATTTACCTCACGCCCTTACCTATCTTGAGGCGTCGTACCCCGAAAGGGATTGACAACCCCTTTAACACGTCGGGTTGTGAGGTGTTGTTATTTGTGTGCAGGGGCTGTTTACGTTGTGTTGCTTGGTTCTCCTACTGGTTTGATAACCTTGGTTTCATATCTGAGGGAAATACCTACCGCCACTGTGCTGCATCATCCCTTCCTATTTGGGGAAATACCGACGTAGCTTCAAGCGACATCAGGCACACCAGCCCACAAAGGGGTGGCACGCCCCCCACAGGGAAAGAGGCCAAATTGGACTAGGGAAGGGGGCGGCACCCCCTTTCCTTCCCCCCCCCCCATCTCTCTCTCTTACCCCCTTTCCCCCTCCGGTAAAAGGAAAGGGGGGCGAACCCAACTAGGAGCCCTAGTAGGATTCCTCCTACTTGGGAGCGCCTAGGGCCAGCCTCCGCCCCTCCCTCCTTTTGTCGGTGTACTAGAATAGGGGTACCCTAGTACCCCGAACTTGTGCACGGGCAGTTGCAGCACCCCGCGGCAAGGCTTGCCGGGCGACCGCCAAGATCCTCCGTGGTTCCTTTGGAGCCATTCAAGAACAAAGTATTTAAGCCCAGGAGACAAGGCCCCGGCAAGAGGAGCTTGCCGGGAAGGCCAACCAAGGCATTTCAAGGAACTTGCTGCGACGCGCCGCGCGTCCCGGCAAGGCCCGGTGAGCGACAAGCTCTCGGACCCGACAAGACAACGACCGCGGCAAGGCACTTGCCACGACAAGCGGCCACTCTGTGCCCACGCTCTAGCGCATCCACCAACGTGTCGCTCTGGGGGCCTTTCCAGGCGCGCGTGGCAGGAGGCTGTGCAGCCAGCGGTGCACGGTGGCATGCGAAGCTGATAAGATCGCCATCATGGCGAGCGGTGGCGCCCCTGACGGTCCTTTTCTGCACTGTTTGGGCTACACAGACGGGCATTTAATGCCCTTGTCCCCTGCCGTCAGGGTTAGGTAGGAAACACTGTACAGGCAGCTGTACCAACCACCTCTCTTTTTACACTTCTACCCTTCTCTGCGTTGCCACCTGTCGGTGACCCCTTTAGCATATAAAAGGAGGCCCATGCGCAATGTAGAGGGGGTTCAGATCATTCGGAAGCCATAAAAACACTTAGCTCTCTCTCGAGCAAGAACACAATACAATCAAACAAGCAGCAGTAGGAGTATTATCTCTCCGGAGAGCTCTGAAGCTGGGTAAACTGCTCGTGTGCTTCGCCTCGATCTGCTCTTCGTGCGACCTCCGCCCCCCGCCGAACCGAAAGGGGCTCGGTCCGCCGGTCCCATAGGTGTCCGTGGATCAGTTTCCCCGACATCTTTGGTGCGCCAGGTAGAGGGCATCAAGGCTGTGTGAACCTGATCCGGTGCCCACACGAGCTAGATCTTCATTTTCTTCATCAACATGCCACCGAAGAAGAAGGCTTCGGAGGCAGCTGTTCCGTCCGCGTTGATCCCACCGCCACCGGAGCAAACGGGTGGTGGGGTAGACGCCGGCGGAAGGACGGACGTCGACGAGGAAGCTCACGACGCTGCTAGGTCCAAGGGCAAGGCGGCGCAGACCTCGACGTCCGCGCTTGTTCCGCGCCCATCTCAGGAGGCGCAGGAATGACAGCGTCATGGTACTCGCAGTACCATACGTTTGTTGGGCCAAGATCAAGCTGGTGGATCCCGGGGCACTCAAGACCAGCATGCACGCCAGCGTACCAGCACGAGCGAGACACGGTCGCCCGGACGGGATAATGCTCCTTCTAACATAGTTAGAAGTCCGAGCACATCCCGCTCCTCGCGCCGTCCGCCACTGCCACCCACCACTCCGGCAGAAGCTTTGGCGCGAGCTCAACTGCTCTTGGATTACCCTCAGACGTCGGACAAGATCGACGAATGGAGGGCCACCATTCAGAGTCTCATCGGCTACGCCAACGGCGACACTCCGCGGCAGCCGAGCGCGTCGCTACCGTGGCAGGGTTGCCAGGCGCGAGCCGGTGGCGACGAAACTGGTAGAGGTGCAACCACCATGCAATCACCACCCCGAAGGCCAAGATCGCCGACTCGTCGGATCCACCTCGACAGCGACTCCACCGCATCGTCGGATCCGCGAGCTCGTCGCGATCAGCGCCAAGTTCTTCACAATCGACAGCAAGAAGACGCTCGTACTCGCATCAAGCGCCGAAGAGAAGCGCGACGTCAATCCGACAAGCGCGCTGGGCCTTCTGTTGACATGCATGCGCCAGGGGAACCAGGTGATCTGCCGTACGCGGTAGGTTGCCCTGCGTTCACTCGTGAGCTGCGGCAAGTCCAGTGGCCCAGCACGAAGAATTTCAAGCCAGATGTACCAGAGAAGTACGACGGCAAGACGCATCCGTCGGAGTTCCTCAGCATCTACACCATCGCGGTGCATGCTGCCGGAGGACGGGACGACAAGATCCTTGCCAACTACTTCCCACTGGTGCTCAAGCCCAACGTCAGATCCTGGCTCATGCACTTGCCGGACAACTCCATATCCTCTTGGGCCGATCTATGCCATCAGTTTGTCGGCGCCTTCACAGGCGGCCACAAGCCTCATGGCCAAGAGAGTGACCTTCATCTGCTCGCGCAGAAGGAAGGAGAACCCCTGCGCAAGTACATTCAGAGATTCAGCAGTGTACAGCACAACATCCCAGACGTCCACCCTGCCGCGCTGATCAGCGCGTTCCATCAGAACGTGTGAAACCGCAGGATGCAGGAGGAAATGGTGATGTGCAAGATCAGAGACGTCAGTGAGCTATATGCCCTGGCCGACAAGTGTGCACGTGCTGAGTAAGGGAGGAGACTCCCCGGAGAGAACATAGGAGCAGGAGGATCTGACAGTGAGGATGCAGCCCCGGCAAGGAAAAACCGGCGGCGAAACAACAGGAGGAAGAAAGGAAAAGAGGTGCTAGTCGTCGAGCAGTCCGGCAACGGTGGTGACGCCAAGAAAGCCAAAGCTGGTAACTCTGGCAAGGAGGTTGCCGTAGCTATGGCAGTTGCCGACAAGCAGGACGGCGCTAACAAACAGTATTGCAAGATCCACCGCACCAAGGGCCACGATCTCTAGAGCTGCAAGAAAGTCGAGCAGCTTGTTGAGCAACAGAAAGCTGAATACGAGCGGCGTGACAAGGAGAAAGCCCAGGAAGGTGCTGGAGGATCCGGCAAGAAACGTCCCAACAGAGGAGGATGCCGTGGCAAGGCCAAGCAGCGGCAAGGAGACAGACCTCCTCGTGGCCGCGACAAGGATGAAGATGACGATGACGATGAAGACATGGATGATGAGGAGACTAATGAGCAGGAGTTCCAGAAAGCCACAGAGGTCCTGTGCGTTGACGGTGGCGCTTCTCTGCATACTTCGCACCGTCAGCTCAAGCAGTGGGTGCGGGAAGTTAATGCAGCGGAACCACCCGTCGAGTCACGCAAGCCTCTGAAATGGTCCAGCATGCCTATCATCTTTGATATTGAGGACCACCCTGATCGCATAACTGCGGTCGGGTGCTTGCCGATGTTGGTTTCACCGACTATCCGCAACCTCAAGGTCACTAAGATGTTAGTTGATGGCGGGGCTGGCTTGAACCTAATCTCCTCCGCGGTGCTCCAGAAACTCCAGATCCCTGACAGCGAGCTCAAAGAAACCGGTACGTTCCAAGGAATCAATCCGGGAAGGAGCAAGCCAAAGGGAAAGATCACGTTGCCGGTAACATTTGGCAGCGAGTTGAACTTCAGGACTGAGAGGGTTACTTTTGACGTTGCTGACTTTCCATTGCCTTACAATGGGATACTCGGCCGTCCAGCGCTCGCCAAATTCATGGTAGCCTCTCACTATGCCTACAACATGCTGAAGATGCCAGGCCCGATAAGTGTCATCTCTGTCCCTGGCGACAAGAAGGATGCTCTTATCTGCGCCGACAAGATCTACCGGGAAGCAGCAGCCGCAACAGATCGCAAATCACTTGCCGCTGAAGCTCCCGGGGGGAAGAAGAAGACCAAGTCCGGCAAGAGTTCTGATGCCCACTCCGGCAAGCGCACCTCTTCGGAATGTTGCGCTACCGTCGAGGACGCACCATCGAGCTCCACCGGCAAGTGTAAGAAGGCAATGGCAGCTCCACCTGAGACCAAGAAGGTGTCCGCCAAGGAGGACAGCACTGGTGGTACCTTCACCATCAGTGCCACTCTCGACCCTAAATAGGAAAGCGCGCTCATTGCTTTCCTGCGGGCGAACGTCAACGTGTTTGCGTGGCAACCGTCTGACATCCCCGGTGTTCCCAGGAAAGTAATTGAGCACCACCTTGCCGTCTGTCCTCATGCACGGCCCGTCAAGCAGAAAGTCAGGAAACAGGCAGTGGAGCACCAAGAGTTCATCGCAGAAGAAATCAAGAAGTTGGAAGCAGCAGGCCTTGTCAGGGGAGTGCTCCATCCCACGTGGTTGGCCAATCCTGTTGTCGTGCGCAAGGCTAACGGGAAATGGAGGCTTTGTATCGACTTTACCGATGTCAATAAAGCTTGTCCCAAAGACCCATTTCCTTTGCCGTGCATCGACCAGATTGTTGACTCCACGGCCGGATGTGATTTGCTTTCATTTCTTGATGCATACTCAGGATACCATCAGATCTTCATGGCAGAAGAGGATGAGGAGAAGACCGCATTCATCACCCTGTGTGGCACGTACTGTTTCGTATGGATGCCTTTCGGTTTGAAGAATGCTGGTTCAACATTTGCAAGGGTAGTCCACCACGCTTTTGAGCCACAAATGCACAGAAATGTGGAAGCCTACATGGATGATATAGTGGTCAAGAGCAAGGACAGGGCGACCCTGATTCAAGATTTGGACGAAACATTTGCAAATCTGCGCAAGATCAACCTCAAGCTTAACCCCGAGAAGTGCGTGTTTGGAGTCCCTTCCGGCAAGCTTCTCGGGTTCTTTGTGTCTCAGCGGGGAATTGAAGCCAATCCCAACAAGATCAAGGCCATTGAGCAGATTGAAGCACCAAAGCGCGTCAAGGATGTACGAAGGCTTGCCGGTTGCGTGGCTGCTCTCAGCAGGTTTATCTCTAGATCTGCTGAGCGCGCCCTGCCATTTTTCAAAATATTGAAAAAGGCAGGTCCAATGAAATGGACTCCGGAGGCGGAGGCTGCGCTGCAGGACTTGAAGAAATACCTGTCCTCCACTCCAACACTTGTCGCACCTAAGCCACAAGAGAAGTTGCCGCTGTATATAGCGGCAACCAATCAAGTGGTTAGTGCTGCGTTAGTGGCGGAGAGGGAGGCAGATGATGAGCCGGCAACCACAGCAGACGCATCCAGCGACAAGCAGGGGGCTTCGCCAACAAGCTCTGGTCCCGACAAGGATGGATCTGCGCAGGAGCATGATAAGATGCAGAAGAGAATGGTGCAGCGCCCAGTTTACTTTGTCAGTTCCCTTCTGCAGGGGGCTAGGTCAAGGTACTCTGGTGTGCAGAAATTGCTTTTTGGCCTTCTCATGGCCTCGAGAAAGCTGCGCCATTACTTCCAAGCACATGAGATCACAGTCGTCACTCGTTTTCCGCTGAAGAGGATACTGCAAAATCCAGAAGCAACAGGCAGGATTGTCGAGTGGGCACTGGAACTGTCAAGCTTTGGCCTCAAGTTTGAAAGTACTTCAACTATCCAAAGCAGAGCATCGGCAGAGTTCATAGCAGAGTGGACGCCAACACAAGATGAAGAAGTTCCAGAGACGAGCATCCCCGTCAAGGAGGCGAGCAAAGAGTGGCTGATGTACTTTGATGGTGCCTTCTCGCTGCAAGGCGCCGGAGCGGGCGTACTGCTTGTCGCACCCACCGGAGAGCACCTTAAGTACGTAGTCCAGATGCACTTTCCCAAGGAGCAAGCAACCAACAATACTGCAGAGTATGAAGGATTGCTTGCCGGTCTCAGAATCGCAGCAAACCTTGGGATCAAGAAGCTCATTATCAGGGGTGACTCGCAGCTTGTCGTGCGCCAAGTGAACAAGAATTATCAGAGTCTGTTGATGGAAGCATATGTTGATGAAGTGAGAAAGCTGGAAGAGCACTTTGACGGCCTACAGATGGAGCATGTTCCGAGAGCTCAGAATGACATTGCTGATGGCCTGTCGAAGTGCGCCGCACTAAAGTTGCCTGTGGAACCAGGGATCTTTGTGCTCAAGCTGACTCAACCGTCCGTAACGCCATCAACTGGACAGAACAAGAAGAGGAAGTTGATTTCTGGTGACTATTTTCCGGCAGAGCTCCCTAAAGCCGCCGCCAAGAAAGTCCCCAAGATCAACACCAAGGGTGCTGAGGAGCAGTCTACTCCGGCAAGCCTTATGGTTTGTTCCGTAGTAGCAGACGCTCCCGACAAGCTTTGCTCCGGCAAGCTTGCCGGGGAACATCAAGCTCCGGCTGAGCCGCAGGTTCTCGCTGTGGAAGCGGATGTTCCCGCAGCAGCAGATGTGCCTTTAGTCCTTGTTGTCGAGCCACAAGCTCCAGCATGGGCACAGCAGATTGTCCATTTCCTTCAGACAGGAGAACTTCCCGAAGAGCAAGAAGAAGCGGAAAAAGTAGCCCGGCAGTCAAGTATGTACCAGTTTGTTGACAGCACACTGTACAGAAGAAGACTCAACGGTGTGAAATCGAAGCGTGTTTGCCGGGAAGACGGACAAAAGCTGTTGGCAGAGATACACGGAGGCATATGTGGTCACCACATTGGCGCAAGAGCACTTGCCGGCAAAGCATTCCGGCAAGGTTTCTTTTGGCAGACAGCCCTCCAGGATGCCACTGCACAAGTAACCAAGTGTGAAGCGTGCCAGTTCCATTCCAAACAGATACACCAGCCAGCTCAAGCTCTCCAGACGATCCCTTTATCCTGGCCATTTTCGGTCTGGGGGCTCGACATCCTCGGCCCCTTTCCCCGAGTTGTCGGGGGCTTTGAGTACTTGTATGTTGCAATCGACAAGTTCACAAAGTGGCCGGAAGTGAAACCAGTGAGGAAGGTGACAGCACAGTCAGCAGTCAAGTTCTTCAGGTTGATTGTTTGCCGTTTCGGGATCCCTAACAGGATCATCACCGACAACGGCACGCACTTCACAAGTCGCACCTTCATGCAGTACGTCCAAGATCTTGGCGCCAAGGTCTGCTTCGCTTCTGTTGCTCATCCAAGAAGCAACGGTCAAGCGGAGAGGGCGAATGCTGAAGTGCTGCACGGGCTCAAGACCAGGACTTTCGACAGGCTGCGCAAGTGCGGAAGGAACTGGATCGAGGAGCTGCCGGTGGTTCTTTGGTCGATCAGGACGACGCCAAATCGAGCCACTGGCCAGACGCCTTTCGCTCTAGTCTATGGAGCAGAGGCAATTCTCCCCACGGAACTCGTATACGGGTCACCTCGAGTGCTCGCTTATGATGAGCTTGAGCAAGAGCAGCTGCGACAAGATGACGCACTGCTCCTTGAGGAGGATCGTCTTCAGGCTGCTGTACAAGCTGCTCGATACTAGCAAGCTTTGTGCCGCTACCATAGCCGCAAAGTTAATGCCAGAAGCTTCGAGGAAGGCGACCTTGTTCTTTGGCACGTTCAGTCCGCCAAGAATTCCAACAAGTTGATGCCGAAGTGGGAAGGCCCTTACCGGGTGAAACGAGTCACTAGGCCTGGCGCTGTCCGCCTTGAGACCGAAGATGGCATTCCGGTGAGCAACTCCTGGAACATTGAGCATCTTCGTAAGTTTTACCCGTAGGGCGCGGTTGCCGGAACCCGTTCCGGCAACCACCTTTTGTACAAGTCTTGCCGAGGTTGCATGTAATCCTTTGCACAAAGTCGGGCGCAGATCCCGTGCATAAGTAAAGCTCATGTGCTCCGCACATCTTGTCAATTTCATGCATTATATTCTTTTTCTTGCATGTGTTATCTGACACTTTGTGCAGCACCAATCCCCGGTAAGCAATAACGAGCCGTAAGGCTCCATATCGTTATTTTCTCTTCTTTCTTTTTCTCAAAGGAAGGAAGATTCCCTCGCGCACAAGTTTGCCGGGGGGCAGGAGAAGATAATGATGTGGAACAGGTGTCGTTCAAGAAAGTTTCTCCTTGACGAAAACCTTGTCGGGAAGCAAACGACAGAAAAGCTAAGTTGCCAAAGTTTGAGCAATTAGTTTTAATTTTTAAGTTATCTTCCTCGAACGACCGTGCTTTGTATGGAAAACCTGTGCGTGGAGGAACCAACTCGTAGCTAGTTGCGCCCTTACTTTGTTTCGAGTCCGCTCAACAACTTAAGTGTGCTGCAACCAGTCGTGACAAGGTTTCTTGTCGGAAGCGGCACCGCCAGCAAGCTGCTGACGTCCCGCACTCAGCGCTTGCAGCTCGGGTGCCTGCGCCGACAAGTTCCCTAAAAGCGTAGGGTAAAAACATACAAAGGAAGGAATCTAGTAAAGGAAATAACGTAGCAATCGATACCAGAAATAGAGTTATATTACAAAATAACTTGTCGCAGCTCTAACAGATTGCTCTTATAATATGGCTAGCAGCGACAAGGAGAAAGAGAAAACGGGCGGCCTAGTCTACGCGATCGCCCTCAACCCTCTTGATCTCGCTCACCTTGTCCACAATGGGTGCGACAAGGGCCTTGAGTGCATCCAGATCGGCGTCAGGTGGCAAGGACCTGAGGACGTTGATGAGGTTGAGGCCTGGGTTGCGGAAGGCCACCTTCATCAGCACCTTCTGGAGAGCCCCCGCGCAAATCCTGCGCGACTCGTCGGCCAGCTGCTTTGGGATCCTCTCCCGGAGTCGCTGGAGTGCCGTCGCCACACCCTTGAAGAACAGGCTGAGCTTGGCGCTGGGTTGGAGATGCTCGTCGGAGGGATACCCAAAGTCCTCCATCCCCAGCTGTCCCAGCTCCCCGTCGATGACTGCGGCGATATTCACCAGACCCTCGGTCCAGTGCTCCACAGTCTCTCTAAATGAGTTTTGGATAACGGCGATGCTCGCCAGCAGCGCCTTGTCGGCCTTGATCTTCTCCGACAAGGTCACCTCTCGCTCCCTGGCGGCGTCCAGCGTCTGAGTCAGCGTAGCCAGCTTCAAATCGAGATCTGCGTTGGAGTCCTTGGCGGCGCTGAGCTCCTTGTTCCTCTCAGCGAGAATACCCTGCAGCTCTCCATGGGCGGCAGCATCCTTCTCGCGCTCACGCTTGAGCGCGGCAAGCTCCTCGCCGCTCTTCCTGATATTGGCCTCCAGTTGCGCCACCTTCGCCTCCAACTCTTTCTTGGCGGCCTCAGCAGCTGCGGCAACGTCCTTTGCTTCCTTGAGCGCCCCGCCAATCGCTTGCTCGCGCTCGGTGAGCTCCTCTTCGTGGCTGTCAAGGTTGACCTTGTGCTGCGCCAACTCTCCCTCCTGCGCAGATAGCTTCTCGGCAGCAAGCCGCTGCTGCTCTTCAACCTCAGCCTTCGCGAGGACTAAGGCTTTCCTCTCCTCGGCGACTTGCTCCCGCTCCTCTGCCAAGCTCCGGAGAGTTTCCTGCCTAAGACCCCGGAGCTCCTCCGCGCGCTTCTCGATGTCAACTCCCGCCCTCGCGACGAGTGCTTCTCGGGACGCCAGCTTGGTTTGTCGGGCGTGGTAGAGCGACAGCAGCTTCCGCAGCAGCCGCTCCTCCTCAGACTCGCCGCTGCTGCTGCTTGGCGCATCGACCAGTGTCAGCCCAGCGGAGGCGAACACCACCTCGTCAAAAGCTTCTCCTTCGACCGGCGCCCTGGAGCTCGACGCCCAGGGAAGCTTGATGAAGATACCGTTGCCGGCCTTCAAGTAGGCGCCGGGCTGGGGCTCTTCGGAGCCTGGCTCCGCGGCAGCGGCGGAGGGATTGGCGGTCGGCGCAATGCCTGGCGCTCCTGCGGCCTCAGGGCCGTCAGTATGATCGCCCGACCCCTCGCCAGCTTCTGCGACGGCAGCCTTGGCGGCCTCTTCGCCGGCGGGCTCATCAGCACCGGCCCCTCCTTCGTTGGCGGCGGCGTCGTCGTTGCTGCCGCGCACGCCTTCCTCGCCGGCGTCCTCAGTCTCCATTGGCTCCGCAGCAGATGGATCTGAAGAACGAAGAAGGGAGAAAAATCAAGCAAAGGGAATTCAGAAGAAGAAGAACCCAAGGGAAGGTTTCAGGCAAGAAGATTACATGTACTAGGATCTGCGGTTGCGGTCTCAACCGCCGGAGGATCACTGGTGCCGTCCCTTGCCGGAGAACTGTCCCTTCCCGGGGACTCCTCCCTTGGCGGCGTAGTCGAATCAGATGGTACTTCGGGGGCGGCTTCCGGGCCCTCCTGGTGAGGCTGTTCTGCTCCTACACAAATCAACAAACAAAATATCAGTAGAGAAAAGAGCACCCATGCGCGCCCGACAGCAGGAAGTAAAACTACAAACTTACGCTGGGGGCTGCGCTGGGGGCTGCTTTGGGGAGTGGCTGCAGGGTCTGTCAAGGTGGCCTCAGACACACCCCCTGCTGACACGGTGGGATCATCTTCGATGACAATCACCGAGGCCTTGGCTCTCTTCGCCGCTCTCTGGGCCAGCGTCCTGAAAAGGAATGGGTTCAGATTGAAGCAAGTCAGAGACAAGATAAAAGCAACAAGATTGGAGAACTACAAGAACGCCAAAGAAACTTACCCTTCTTCCTCCTCGTCGGAGCTGAGCGCGGAGAGATCGAAGTCTGGCTCCCCTCCGGTGCGGCGAGGGGGAGGAGTAGGATCCCTTGCCCGCTTGGCAGGGGCGGTGGCGGTGGACCGGGAAGATCCCGCTCCAGTTGTCGCAGCAGCGTGAGGCGCTCCCGCGGCAACATTGCTTGCCGCGGTAGAGCGTGTCGCACGGCTTGGCGGCTGTTGGCTCGTTTGCCGCCCCGCTACGTCCCCGGCCCTGCGGAGACGCCTTCTTGGCAGGGCCGGGGGCTCCGCCTGCGGCAAGCTGTCTGAAGGCTCGGGCTCTTTCTCGCCGGCCTCGCTCGGCTCAGCTTCAGGGCCGGCAAGATCTTCCTCACCGGCAAACTCCTCACGCTCGGCAAGGCTTGCCGCCTCTGCCTCCTCTACGGTGAACCCGAACGCGCCCGCGGCAGCTGCTGCCGCAGCTTCTTCCGCCCTAGTGGTGATGCGCTGCAGCTCCGCGTCGGTAGTGTCGCAGGTGAGGCTCTTCTGTTCATCGGCGCGGACCGGCACTTCTACCAAGTCGTCAAAGAACAATTGTACGACGTCATCCGCAGGTTCTTGCCAAGTTGGGGCGATTCCGTGCGAATCGCACAACGGCATCATCGCGCGGATCCGGTCAAGCGACGAATTGTTGCACAACAGAACGATGCTCCTCGGCAGCGTGAATGGATGTTGGGGATCTCGCTTGAACAGCTCCAGAAGCATCGCATCCAGCTCCAGGACGGTGAAGTTGAAGTTGAGGCCCGGGCGCAGCCTCATGATATCCGCCGAGTTCTTGAACTCCCAGGCGGGTCTCCCCCTCTCCTGCAGGGGGCGATGCGGCGGCGAAGGAAATCTGCACCAACGGCGCCTACGGTGAGCCCGGCAAGCCTAAGGCAAAGGATCCGGGTGACGGCAATCTTCAGCCTGTCGTCCTCCGGGGCCACATTGCTCCAATCGTTGTCGCGCACTATTGGGGCTTGGCACAGGGCAGTGAACGGCTGCGGATTCTCCTCGACGATCCAGCACCACTCCGCTCTCCACTCCTCCCACTTGCTGCGGAGCTCCCCCTCCAGATACGCCTCCTTCTTGCCGACTCTTGAGATCCAGGCGATCCCTCCGGCAAGCGGCTCTCCTCTCTCGACCCGCGGCATGAAGAAATGTCGGAAAAGGGCTACATTTGGGTGGACTCCGACAAAGTTTTCGCACAAATGTGCGAAAACTGCCATGGTCAGAACGGTGTTGGGGGTGAAGTCAAGGAGGCGGAACCCATAGGTGTTCATGATGTCGCAGAAGAAATCAGAAAAGGGCGGGCAGAGCCCGCAATAGAAGAACAATGCGAAGAACGGGTACCCGCTTGGAGCCAGTTCCGAAGCTGCAGCCGGGAGTACCCTCGTGCGCGGATGCGCACGCGTCTCCGTCGACCAGAAGAGGTAGTAGTACTCCCTCAGCTCCTGCGCACCGAGCTGAGGGGGGAAGAGGGCCCGCTCCTTCCGCAGCGCCGCGAGCCGCTGCGCCTCGGCCGACTTCATGCCCTTCCCCTTGTCGGCTTTTGGAGCCATGGCGGAGGTGGTGGGGGAGATCGGCGGCGGTGGTGATGCTGGTGGCAATGGGGAGCGGAGCGCTGCTCTCTTTCTGCTTCGAGAAGAAGGGGGGCGGAGATTTCTGGAGTTGGAGCAACAAACGGCGAGATGGGCGAACTGCCCCTGTTTCCCCTGCTTATAAAGAGGGAGGGGCGGATGTTTCGCCCTTCCGAATAAAGAAACCACCCACGATCTCTCCCACGACGCCACATTCGACGCATGCCGTTAGGGAGGGCGCGGTGGATACGGAGTCAGATTCGGTGTAACCCAGGCCGCGTGTGCCCGTGCCCTGTTTTGGGCCTGGCCCAACAGCGCTCGGCACCGTGTATGGCCCAGGCCCGGGGGCTCCTATCGGTGTACTAGAATAGGGGTACCCTAGTACCCCGAACTTGTGCACGGGCAGTTGCAGCACCCCGCGGCAAGGCTTGCCGGGCGACCGCCAAGATCCTCCGTGGTTCCTTTGGAGCCATTCAAGAACAAAGTATTTAAGCCCAGGAGACAAGGCCCCGGCAAGAGGAGCTTGCCGGGAAGGCCAACCAAGGCATTTCAAGGAACTTGCTGCGACGCGCCGCGCGTCCCGGCAAGGCCCAGTGAGCGACAAGCTCCCGGACCTGACAAGACAACGACCGCGGCAAGGCACTTGCTGCGACAAGCGGCCACTCTGTGCCCACGCTCCAGCGCATCCACCAACATGTCGCTCTGGGGGCCTTTCCAGGCGCGCGTGGCAGGAGGCTGTGCAGCCAGTGGTGCGCGGTGGCATGCGAAGCTGACAAGATCGCCATCGTGGCGAGCGGTGGCGCCCCTGACGGTCCTTTTCTGCACTGTTTGGGCTACACAGACGGGCATTTAATGCCCTTGTCCCCTGCCGTCAGGGTTAGGTAGGAAACACTGTACAGGCAGCTGTACCAACCACCTCTCTTTTTACACTTCTACCCTTCTCTGCGTTGCCACCTGTCGGTGACCCCTTTAGCATATAAAAGGAGGCCCATGCGCAACGTAGAGGGGGTTCGGATCATTCGGAAGCCAGAAAAACACTTAGCTCTCTCTCGAGCAAGAACACAATACAATCAAATAAGCAGCAGTATGAGTATTATCTCTCCGAAGAGCTCCGAAGCTGGGTAAACTGCTCGTGTGCTTCGCCTCGATCTGCTCTTCGTGCGACCTCCGCCCCCCGCCGAACCGAACCCAAGGGAAGGTTTCAGGCAAGAAGATTACCTGTACTAGGATCTGCGGTCGCGGTCTCAACCGCCGGAGGATCACTGGTGCTGTCCCTTGCCGGAGAACTGTCCCTTGCCGGGGACTCCTCCCTTGGCAGCGTAGCCGAAGCATATGGTACTTCGGGGGCGGCTTCTGGGCCCTCCTGGTGAGGCCGTTCTGCTCCTACACAAATCAACAAACAAAATATCAGTAGAGAAAAGAGCACCCATGCGCGCCCGACAGCAGGAAGTAAAACTACAAACTTACGCTGGGGGCTGCGCTGGGGGCTGCTTTGGGGAGTGGCTGCAGGGTCCGTCAAGGTGGCCTCAGACACACCCCCTGCTGACACGGTGGGATCATCTTCGATGACAATCGCCGAGGCCTTGGCTCTCTTCGCCGCTCTCTGGGCCAGCGTCCTGAAAAGGAATGGGTTCAGATTGAAGCAAGTCAGAGACAAGATAAAAGCAACAAGATTGGAGAACTACAAGAACGCCAAAGAAACTTACCCTTCTTCCTCCTCGTCGGAGCTGAGCGCGGAAAGATCGAAGTCTGGCTCCCCTCCGGTGCGGCGAGGCGGAGGAGTAGGATCCCTTGCCCGCTTGGCAGGGGCGGTGGCGGTGGACCGGGAAGATCCCGCTCCAGTTGCCGCAGCAGCGTGAGGCGCTCCCGCGGCAACATTGCTTGCCGCGGTAGAGCGTGTCGCACGGCTTGGCGGCTGTTGGCTCGTTTGCCGCCCCGCTACGTCCCCGGCCCTGCGGAGACGCCTTCTTGGCGGGGCCGGGGGCTCCGCCTGCGGCAAGCTGTCTGAAGGCTCGGGCTCTTCCTCGCCGGCCTCGCTCGGCTCAGCTTCAGGGCCGGCAAGATCTTCCTCACCGGCAAACTCCTCACGCTCGGCAAGGCTTGCCGCCTCTGCCGCCTCTGCCTCCTCTACGGTGAACCCGAACGCGCCCGCGGCAGCTGCTGCCGCAGCCTCTTCCGCCCTAGTGGCGATGCGCTGCAGCTCCGCGTCTGTAGTGTCGCGGGTGAGGCTCTTCTGTTCGTCGGCGCGGACCGGCACTTCTACCAAGTCGTCGAAGAACGCTTGTACGACGTCATCCGCAGGTTCTTGCCAAGTTGGGGTGATTCCGTGCGAATCGCACAACGGCATCATCGCGCGAATCCGGTCAAGCGACGAATTGTTGCACAACGGAACGATGCTCCTCGGCAGCGTGAATGGATGTTGGGGATCTCGCTTGAACAGCTCTAGAAGCATCGCATCCAGCTCCAGGACGGTGAAGTTGAAGTTGAGGCCCGGGCGCAGCCTCATGATATCCGCCGAGTTCTTGAACTCCCAGGCGGGTCTCCCCCTCTCCTGCAGGGGGGCGATGCGGCAGCAAAGGAAATCTGCGCCAACGGCGCCTACGGTGAGCCCGGCAAGCCTAAGGCGAAGGATCCAGGTGACGGCAATCTTCAGCCTGTCGTCCTCTGGGGCCACATTGCTCCAATCGTTGCCGCGCACTATTGGGGCTTGGCGTAGGGCAGTGAACGGCTGCGGATTCTCCTCGATGATCTAGCACCACTCCGCTCTCCACTCCTCCCACTTGCTGCGGAGCTCCCCCTCCAGATACACCTCCTTCTTGCCGACTCTCGAGATCCAGGCGATCCCTCCAGCAAGCGGCTCTCCTCTCTCGACCCAAGGCATGAAGAAATGGCGGAAAAGGGCTACATTTGGGTGAACTCCGACAAAGTTTTCGCACAAATGTGCGAAAACTGCCATGGTCAGAACGGCGTTGGGAGTGAAGTCAAGGAGGCGGAACCCATAGGTGTTCATGATGTCGCAGAAGAAATCAGAAAAGGGCGGGCAGAGCCCGCAATAGAAGAACAATGCGAAGAACGGGTACCCGCTTGGAGCCAGTTCCGAAGCTGCAGCCGGGAGTACCCTCGTGCGCGGATGCGCACGCATCTCCGTTGACCAGAAGAGGTAGTAGTACTCCCTCAGCTCCTGCGCACCGAGCTGAGGGGGGAAGAGGGCCCGCTCCTTCCGCAGCGCCGCGAGCCGCTGCGCCTCGGCCGACTTCACGCCCTTCCCCTTGTCGGCTTTTGGAGCCATGGCGGAGGTGGTGGGGGAGATCGGCGGCGGTGGTGATGCTGGTGGCAATGGGGAGCGGAGCGCTGCTCTCTTTCTGCTTCGAGAAGAAGGGGGGAGGGGCGGAGATTTCTGGAGTTGGAGCAACAAACGGCGAGATGGGCGAACTGCCCCTGTTTCCCCTGCTTATAAAGAGGGAGGGGGCGGACGTTTCCCCCTTCCGAATAAAGAAACCACCCACGATCTCTCCCACGATGCCGCATTCGACGCGTGCCATTAGGGAGGGCATGGTGGATACGGAGTCAGATTCGGCGTAACTCAGGCCGCGTGTGCCCGTGCCCTGTTTTGGGCCTGGCCCAACAGCGCTCGGCACCGTGTATGGCCTAGGCCCGGGGGCTCCTGTCGGTGTACTAGAATAGGGGTACCCTAGTACCCCGAACTTGTGCACGGGCAGTTGCAGCACCCCGCGGCAAGGCTTGCCGGGCGACCGCCAAGATCCTCCGTGGTTCCTTTGGAGCCATTCAAGAACAAAGTATTTAAGCCCAGGAGACAAGGCCCCGGCAAGAGGAGCTTGCCGGGAAGGCCAACCAAGGCATTTCAAGGAACTTGCTGCGATGCATCGCGCGTCCCGGCAAGGCCCGGTGAGCGACAAGCTCCCGGACCCGACAAGACAACGACCGCGGCAAGGCACTTGCCGCGACAAGCGGCCACTCTGTGCCCACGCTCCAGTGCATCCACCAACGTGTCGCTCTGGGGGCCTTTCCAGGCGCGCATGGCAGGAGGCTGTGCAGCCAGCGGTGCACGGTGGCATGCGAAGCTGACAAGATCGCCATCATGGCGAGCGGTGGCGCCCCTGACGGTCCTTTTCTGCACTGTTTGGGCTACACAGACGGGCATTTAATGCCCTTGTCCCCTGCCGTCAGGGTTAGGTAGGAAACACTGTACATGCAGCTATACCAACCACCTCTCCTTTTACACTTCTACCCTTCTCTGTGTTGCCACCTGTCGGTGACCCCTTTAGCATATAAAAGGAGGCACATGCGCAACGTAGAGGGGGTTCGGATCATTCGGAAGCCAGAAAAACACTTAGCTCTCTCTCGAGCAAGAACACAATACAATCAAACAAGCAGCAGTATGAGTATTATCTCTCCGGAGAGCTCCGAAGCTGGGTAAACTGCTCGTGTGCTTCGCCTCGATCTGCTCTTCGTGCGACCTCCGCCCCCCGCCGAACCGAAAGGGGCTCGGTCCGCCGGTCCCATAGGTGTTCGTGGATCAGTTTCCCCGACACCTTTATATACATGTGGGGCGCCTACAACACACACCAGTTGTTCCAAGCCGTGTGCGGCGCCCCCTCCACAGTTTACGCCTCCGGTCATATTCACGTAGTGCTTAGGCGAAGCCCTGCGCAGATCACTTCACCATCACCGTTGCCACGCCATCATGATGATGGAACTCTCCCTCGACACTTTGCTGGATCAAGAGTTCGAGGGACGTCATCGAGCTAAACTTGTGCAGAACTTGGAGGTGCCTTACGTTCGATGCTTGATCGGTCGGAACAAGAAGAAGTTCGACTACATCAACCGCGTTAACAAACGCTTCCGCTTTCGGTCTACGAGGGTACATGGACATACTCTCCCCTTCTTGTTGCTATGCATCTCCTAGATAGATACGCACGTGAGCATAGGAATTTTCTTCAAATTGCATGCTATGTTCCCCAACAGTGGCATCCGATCCAGGTCTATGCGTAGATGATATGCATGAGTAGAACACAAAGAGTTGTGGGCGGTGATAATCATACTACTTACCACCAATGTCTTATTTTGATTCGGCGGTATTGTTGGATGAAGCAGCCCGGACCAACCTTACATGACCACATTCATGAGACCAGTTCCATCGATAGACATGCAACTAGTTTTGCATAAAGGTGCCTGACGGGTGTCTGTTTCTCCAACTTTAGTTGAATCGAATTTGACTGCGGCCGGTCCTTGTTGAAGGTTACAACAACAAACTTGATAAATCACCGTTGTTGTTTCGATGCGTAGATAAGAACGGTTCTTACTAGAAGCCCATAGCAGCCACGTAAAACTTTCAACAAAAAAGTAGAGGACGTCTAACTTGTTTTTGCAGGGCATGTTGTGATGTGATATGGTCAAGACATGATGTGATATACGTTATTGTATGAGATGATCATGTTTTCTAAAAGTTATCGACAACTGGCAAGAGCCTTATGGTTGTCACTTTATTGTATGAAATGCAAACATCGTGTAATTGCTTTACTTTATCAGTATGCTTTAGCGATAGTTGTAGAAGCAATAGTTGGCGAGACGACAATGACGCTACGATGGAGATCAAGGTGTCAAGCCGGTGACGATGGAAATCATGATGGTGCTTTGGAGATGGAGATCAAAGGCACAAGATGATGATGGCCATATCATGTCACATATTTTGATTGCATGTGATGTTTATCTTTTATGCATCTTATTTTGCTTAGCACGGCGGTAGCATTATAAGATGACCCCTCACTAAAATTTCAAGGTATAAGTGTTCTCCTTGAGTATGCACCGTTGCGACGGTTCATCGTGCCGAGACACCACGTGATGATCGGGTGTGATAAGCTCTACGTTCACATATAATGGGTGCAAGATAGTTTTGCACATGCGGAATACTCGGGTTAAACTTGACGAGCCTAGCATGTACAGACATGACCTCGGAACACTAGAGACCGAAAGGTCAAACGTGAATCATATAGTAGATATGATCAACATAGAGATGTTCACCATTGAAGACTACTCCATCTCACGTGATGATCGGACATGGTTTAGTTGATTTGGATCATGTGATCATTTAGATGACTCGAGGGATGTCTATCTAAGTGGGAGTTCTTATGTAATATGATTAATTGAACTATAATTTTTTATGAACTTAGTCCTCATAGTATTTGCAAATTATGTTGTAGATCAATAGCTCACGTTATAGCTCCCCTATGTTTTGATATGTTCCTAGAGAAAAATAAGTTGAAAGATGATAGTAGCAATGATGCAGACTGGGTCCGTGATCTGGGGATTATCCTCATTGCCGCACAGAAGAATTATGTCCTTGATGCATCGCTAGGTGACGGACCTATTGGAGGAGCAGATGCAGACATTATGAAAGTTTGGCAAGCTCAATGTGATGACTACTTGATAGTTTAGTGCGCCATGCTTTACAGCTTAGAACTGGTACTTCAAAAATGTTTTGAACGCCACGGAGCATATAAGATGTTCCAAGAGCTGAAATTGGTATTTCAGACTCATGCCCGAGTCGAGAGGTATGAGACCTCTGACAAGTACTTTGCCTACAAGATGGAGAAGAATAGCTCAGCCAGTGAGCATGTGCTCAGAATGTTTGAGTACTACAATCGCTTGAATCAAGTGGGAGTTAATCTTCCAGATAAGATAGTGATTTACAGAGTTCTCTAGACACTGTCACCAAGTTACTGGAACTTCGTGATGAACTATAATATGCAAGGGATGACGAAAATGATTCCCGAGCTCTTTTCGATGCTAAAATGGGTAAAGGTAGAAATCAAGAAAGAGCATCAAGTGTTTATGGTTAACAAGACCACTAGTTTCAAGAAAAGGGGAAAATGAAAAGAAAGGGAACTTCAAGAAAGAATGGCAAGCAAGTTGCCACTCCCATGAAGAAACCCAAAGATAGACCTAAGCTTGAAACTAAGTGCTTCTACTGCAAAGGGAATGGTCACCTCAAGCCCTTGTTTGTTTCTTCTTTTGTTTTCTTTGTCTTAGCTAGCTGCCTTAGCTTGTTGTATAGTTTGTTTTATTTCTTTTATCTTTGTTCATTGCTACTCTTTTTTTATTATTAATAAAAAAATTGCAGTGGGGTTTTACCCTACTGTTCATAGTCAAAAAGGGAATGGTCACTAGAAGCGGAACTACCCCAAATACTTGGCGGATAAGAAGGATGGCAAAGTGAACAAAGGTATATTTGATATACATGTTATTGATGTGTACTTTACTAGTGTTCATAGTAACCCCAGGGTATTTGATATCGGTTTTTTAGTTGCTAAGATTAGTAACTCGAAACAGGAATTGCAAAATGAACAGAGACTAGTTAAGGGCGAGGTGACGATGTGTGTTGGAAGTGATTCCAAGGTTGATAAGATCACCATCGCACACTCCCTCTACCTTAGAGATTAGTGTTGGACCAAAATAAATGTTATTTGGTGTTTGCGTTGAGCATGAATATGATTGGATCATGTTTATTGCGATACAGTTATTCATTTAAGTCAGAGAATAATTGTTGTTTTGCTTACATGAATAAAATCTTCTATGATCATACACCCAATGTAAATGGTTTACTGAATCTCGATCATAGTGATACACATATTCATAATATTGATGCCAAAAGATGCAAAGTTGATAATGATAGTGCAACATATTTGTGGCACTGCCGTTTAGGTCATATTGGTGTAAAGCACATGAAGAAACTCCATACAGATGGATTTTTGGAATCACTTGATTATGAATCATTTGATACTTGCGAACCATGCCTCATTGGCAAGATGACTAAAACTCCGTTCTCCGGAACAATGGAGCGAGCCACTGACTTATTTGAAATAATACATACCGATGTATGTGGTCCGATGAGTGTTGAGGCTCGTGGCGGGTATCGTTATTTTCTGACCTTCACAGATGATTTGAGCAGACATGGGTATATCTACTTGATGAAACACAAGTCTAAAATATTTGAAAAGTTCAAAGAATTTCAAAGTGAAGTGGAGAATCATCGTAACAAGAAAATAAAGTTTCTACGATCTGATCACGGAGGCGAATATTTGAGTTACGAGTTTGGCCTTCATTTAAAGCAATGTGGAATAGTTTCACAACTCACGCCACATGGAACACCACAGCGTAATGGTGTGTCCGAATGTTGTAACCGTACTTTATTGGATATGGTGCGATCTATGATGTCTCTTACCGATTTACCACTATTGTTTTGGGGTTATGTATTAGAGACAACTGCATTCACGTTAAATAGGGCACCATCTAAATCTGTTGAGATGACACCATATGAACTATGGTTTGGCAAGAAACCTACGTTTCTTAAAGTTTGGGGTTATGATGCTTAGGTGAAAAAGCTTCAGCCTGATAAGCTCGAACCCAAATCGGAGAAGTGTGTCTTCATAGGATACCCAAAAGAAACTGTTGGGTACACCTTCTATCACAGATCCAAAGGCAAGATCTTTGTAGAAAGAAGTGAGTAGGAGGAAAGTAGAACTTGATAAGGTAATTGTACCTTTTCTCGAATTGGAAAGTAGCTTGTAGGATCGAAAGTATGTCTAGAGGGGGGGTGATTAGACTACTTGACCAAATAAAAATCTATCCTTTTCCCAATTTTAGTTTTTGGCAGATTTTAGCAACTTAGCACAATTCAAGCAATCTTAACACAATTCAAGCAAGCATGCAAAGAGTATATGAGCAGCGGAAAGTAAAGCATGCAACTTGCAAGAATGTAAAGAGAAGGGTTTGGAGAGTGCAAACGCAATAGGAGACACAGATGTTTTTGTCGTGGTTCCGATAGGTGGTGCTATTGTACATCCACGTTGATGGAGACTTCAACCCACGAATGGAAATGGTTGCGCGAGTCCACGGAGGGCTCCAACCACGAAGGGTCCACGAAGAAGCAACCTTGTCTATCCCACCATGGTCGTCGCCCACGAAGGACTTGCCTCACTAGGGGTAGATCTTCATGAAGTAGGCGATCTCCTGCCCTTACAAACTCCTTGGTTCAACTCCACAATCTTGTCGGAGGCTCCCAAGTGACACCTAGCCAATCTAGGAGACACCACTCTCCAAGAAGTAACAAATGGTGTGTTGATGATGAACTCCTTGCTCTTGTGCTTCAAATGATAGTCTCCCCAACACTCAACTCTCTTTCACAGGATTTGGATTTGGTGGAAAGAAGATTTGAGTGGAAAGCAACTTGGGGAAGGCTAGAGATCAAGATTCATATGGTAGGAATGGAATATCTTGGTCTCAACACAAGTGTATGTGATTCTCTCTCAGAAAATGTATGTTGGAAGTGTAGGCATGTTCTGATGGCTCTCTCCATGAATGAAGAGTGGGTGGAGGGGTATATATAGCCTCCACACAAAATCTAACCATTACACACAACTTACCAATCTCAGTGGGACCGAATCATGAAACTCAGTCGGACCGATTTAGCAAATCATGTCACCATTAGGATTTTCGGTGGGACCGATATGGTTAGGGTTAGGGCATAACATAATCTTGGTGGGACCGATTACACAAACTCGGTGGGACCGATTTTGGTAATGGACACACAGAGGGTTGGTCAGGCAAACTCGGTGGGACCGATTCGCTCATCTCGGTTAGACCGAAACGTTGCGAAAGGGAAACAGAGAGTTTGCATTGCAATCTCGATGGGACCGATCGTTCATCTCGGTTGGACCAAAACATTATGAAAGGAAACAGAGAGATTACAATCCCATCTCGGTGAGACCGAGATCCCTATCGGTGAGACCGATTTGCCTAGGGTTTGTGGCAGTGGCTATGACATCTGAACTCGGTAGCGTCGGATGGAAAGAATCGGTGGGGCTGAGTTTGACTTTTGGTTTAGGTCATATGTGGACGTGAGAAAGAAGTTGAGGGCTTTGGAGCATATCACTAAGCATTTTGAGGAAGAAATCCATTAAGCAACACCTCATCCCTCCTTGATAGTATTGGCTTTTCCTATAGACTCAATGTGATCTTGGATAACTAAAATAGAAAATGTAGAGTCTTGTGATTTGAGCTTGAGCCAATCCTTTTGTCCTTAGCATTTTGAGGGATCCACTTTTCTCATCCAAGCCATGCCAATCATTGAGCTTTCCTGAAATATTTATCTTGAAATAGCATTAGCTCAATGAGATATATGTTGTTAGGAATTACCAAAACCACACAGGGATAGTTGCACTTTCAATCTCCCCCTTTTTGGTAATTGATGACAACATATAGATCAAAGCTTCAACAAATGATAATAAGATTGAAAAACATCGTCGCTTTGAGAAGTATGTGAAAAGTAAGAGCTTCCCCTAAATTTTGCATTATTTAAAATGTGCTTTGGACTGCAAATACACAATGAGTTAGGATCATGGGTTACTCTTCCATTTCACATACATCTTGGTGGAGCGCTCAAAATGATAATAGCTAAACACATGCACTCATCACCAAGCAAAGTGAATGATCATATGAGAATATAAGAGATAATATCATCCAACAAGCATTAATGTAGCATAGCATATGATCAAACACATGATCATCCAAGTATCTCACAAAAGCAAAATGTATCAAGCACACAAATAACGAAGTTCAACCACCAAAAAGACAAGAGAGAACAAAAGAAACACTCTCTCTCGGGGCTTATGATCTATACATTTTTCTCCCCCTTTGGCAACAAGTTACCAAAAAGTTCATAGAAAATGCATAGTGCTAAACGACTCTTAGGCTTGGTCTTCATGTGATGGTGTAGAGATGGCTCCACGGATGAAGTCTTCTGTTGATGTAGCTGGAGCTAGTGGAGTGGGTGCTGGAGCTGGAGGCACTGAAGTTGTAGCTAGTGCAGATGATGTAGCTCTGGTGTCTGGAACAGGCACTGCAGCAGACCTCTGTCCTCTGGGCACTCTAGCAAAAGCATCAGTAGTTGACTTGCCCTTCTTCTCCCCCACATCCTCCTGGAGTTGCTCAACTGCAGTTTGGATCTCAGTCACTTTGACATCAAGAGCATAAAACTTCTGCTCTATGATTCTCTCCAAGCTCTCCTAGTTTTGAGTCAGGGTGGCCAAGCCCTTCTCAATCCTCAAGGTGGAGGCAATCAATTAGCCAAGTTGATCTTGCTTGCTCTTTAGGAAAATCTGAGGTGCCTCTTCAGCAGTTGGCATCTTTGTAGCCTTCTCAGCCCTTGCCTTCTATTTCTTCTCTTGTGCTTGCATAGAAGATGGTTCATTTTCATCCATCACAATGGTGTTGTCCTTGAAATCAGGGTAGATGGGCAGGTGCTCCTTGTCCAAAAGATATGTGCCAATGCCCATCTTGGAGTTTATAAGCTCATGAATGTGTGGGGCATACCCACAACTCCTCTTCTGATCAGCAGCAGTCCTTTTGATTGTTTCCACAATCAGGCTCATGACTTTGAATTTCTGAGGCACATCAAATATATGTAGCAAGTTGATTTCATGGCCTCTGATCATCTTGTGATCACCTGACTTGGGCAGCAAAGTGTGCCTTAAGATCCAGTTGATAGTAGGCAATCCTGACAACAGATAATGTACAGATCCAAACTTATGTGTCTCTAATGCAGCATCTGGGATCTCTCTGTACATGTGAGCCATGGAGTTGTGGTATTTCTTCTTCTTGGCATAGATATCCAAGTCATCCTCATTCTCCTTTGGAGCATTTATCAACTCAGACCATTCCTCAACTATTGATTGGTACCTGGTACCCTCAGACATCCAGACTATCTTCCCATCTGGGTAGAAATGAGTTGTGGAGTAAAACTGCATAATAAGCTCATCATTCCACTTTGTGAACTTCTGGCCAACAAAGTATTCTACTCCAGAAGACTTGAAAACTGTCATAAACTCCTGAATAGTGCTCTTCATTTTTCTTGATGTAATCCCAGTCAACCCATCTCATGTCACAAACTATGGGCTTCTTGTCAAGCAACACTGTCTCATAGAAATCCTGTTGTTCCTTAGTGTGGAACCTGTAGTCTACTGCAGTTCTTCTTCTGACAACATAGGGATCAGTCTGTCTCCCGAGTCTCGGACCTACATCCTTCCTGAGCTTCATGTCCTCTGCAACTAGGTGAGCATCATTATGATCTGGGATCTTGGGCTTCAACTTTCTCAAGACAAGTGAGTCTTCATCTTCTTCTTCAGCAGCTTCGGGCACTGGGGCCTTGTTCTTCTCTGCAGCTGGAATACTCCTAGTGTTCCTCTTAGGTGCAGATTTGGGCTTAAGAGCAGCAGCCTTGGGAGCATCTTTGGGCTTTGATGGAGCAGCCCCTGACCTAATAGCATCTCCCATCAGCTTCTGAGCTTTGGGTGCTGGTGCAACAACCTCTTCCTCTTCTTCTTCAGAGTCTCTCCTTATAGAGGGCTTGCCAAGTACCTTGGAAGTAGTAGTTCTGACTCTCTTCTTCTTCTTTTCTTGGCCAGCAGCTTCATCATCAGACTCAATGGTGAATTTCATGGTTTCACCAGTGGCAACCTTCTTAGGTTTGGAAGTTGGAATTCTCCTTGCAGGTGCCTTCTTTTGCATTCCTAGCTTAGTGGATGCAGCTGTGCCATATTCCTTCTTCAGCACCTTCTTCTTTGATGTGGACTCATCCTCAACAGCCACATAGTCCTCATCTTCATAATCTGAGGTCTTCTTTTTGGCCCTGGTGGCTGCCTTGGGAAATTGCTGGGTGTGCTCCTGCTGCCATCATCATAACTGCTGGAGGGACTAGTGCCATCACTCATCTGAACTTGCTCCTCAGACTTGTTCTGACTGTCACTCTGATCTGACATGATGCAAACACTGACAGCAGACCCTATGAATAGATATAGATGAGGTAGAGTAGATGAGCATCACAAAGCACAGAGGTTTTTGCAAAAAAATGAGTCAAAAACTTAGTTTTAGTTTTCCATAGAAAGCATTTCGGAGCTACCGATTTGTAAACTCGGTGATACCGAAGCAGCTTTTGGAACCTAAACTAGTGAACTCGGTCAGACCGAGACAGAGTTTGGTGGCACCGAGACTGCTAGAGTTTCACGGAGAATCTAACTCGGTCGCACCGATTTGCAATTCTCAGTCAGACCGAAAATCACATGTGCAATGGCTTGAGCCAAATCAGTGAGACCAATTTCTACAACTCGGTCGGTCCGAGATGAGTTCGGCGGAAACCTAACCCTAAATTTTCAATCAAAACTAATCTACGGACTGATTTCGCTAGATAGGAAGATCTCAAATGTGGCAAGATTCATGGCAATGCAATGTACTAGGAATCGGAGTTAGGAATAGCACAAAGTTTCAAATCCATACCCTAGTTCGGCGATGGATTTTCTACGGTGACAACGGCGGGGCAGAATCCCATTGACGGCGGCGGAGACCAGCGGCGGGAGGTCGCTGGCAACAAGGAGGACGATCCGAAGACCCGAGGACGCAGAGCAGGCTGTGCGCGGGCGAAGAGGTTTGAAAAAATTTCCAAATTTTGGCCCGGGGGTATATATAGCCTGACCCTGTCGGTGTGACCGAGTTGAACAACTCGGTGGCACCGAGATGCATAACTGCAAGCAGTTACTACAACTCGGTGTGACCGAAACGTTCAGATCGCTTGCACCAAGATTGAAAACCTAGATCAACTTAGTGATCTCGGTATGACCGAAATGGATGAATCGGTCAGACCGAAACGCACAAAGAGGTTTTGGAAGTTTAAGTCTATGATGAATCTGGGACTCCGAGTGCTCCTCACACAAAGTGGTTCGAATCTGACTTGATCAAACTTTGTGATGTAGCATGAATAGAGTTTGAGACAAGAAAAGCATAGATATCTAGAGAAGGTTCTTAGGCATTCTTGTCCATCCACTTGGCAAAAATAAAAGAAACCAAACAATCAAAACTACAAGTGGATGTCCTCGAATGAGTAAAATATGCAACCAACATGCTCACACAATAAAATGGCAAATGAAATATGTGACAAAGCATGCACAAACACTTCTATCATCTATCAAGTAATTGGCGATGACTAGGTCATCTATATATGAGTATATTGACTTAGGAGTCAAATGAGAACATTTGATCATAGGTCATACTCGTCGTTTAAGCACAAGTGGGGTTACCACTTTCACATAAAGCATTGTTGTGTTCACACCATTAGAGTTGCTTTGGCTCAATTCTTTAAGTAAAGCTCCCCCTAGATGTGAGATCCCCCCTAAGAGGGATGAATTAACCTTGGGTTTTGTCGATGATGACTTCATGTAGGTGTTGAAGATGTGGATGCTCAATGTTGATGTAGATCATTTGGAGCAATCCATTGGAGTGAGTTGCACTTTCAATACCTACACGGGTTAGTCCCACAAGGAACACACAAGGATATCCATAGACATAGAGTGATGCACAAACACAAGATGATGTCTATGAAAGCATTAGGTTACCTTGTCCCTTGTCTTACCAACAAGAGGGTTTGTGACTCCTTGAACTAGTGCAGGATGTGGAAGTTTATTGCACTTGTTCTCGCCAAAATGATAAGAGTGAAGTATGTTGGCGGAGTCACTCTCAAGAACTCTCTAGTTCTTCTTCTTCGGGATCCACATCATCTTGATGGGAATCCTTGGAGTTGTAGTCGTACTCGATGAAGTAGAACTTGATGTAGTCTTGGGAACCCACTTGACCAAGGCCTTAGGAGCTTCTTCGAATGCATCAATCTCCTCTTGAAGCTTGTCCTTGCCTTTTTGCTTGTGGTCTTGTGGTGGAAGATCATCTTGAGCTTGTGTCCCTTTGAAAGAAGTAGGATCATACTTCTCTTGTTGAGGAACAAACTTCATCTTGGGGTATTGATCTTCTTCCCACTCAACTCCATTGGCATTGAACTTTTGTTCAAAACCAACACCTTGATTCTTCCGGTGCCTTCCTTGCTTGCGTACAATTTCCTCGAATTGCTTACTCCCGGCAAGGCTCTTGTAAACACCTTTCTCTATAATTCCCTTCAATAAGCTATTTTCTTGCTCAAGTGTAACTTGCTAAGAGAATCATTAGTGGAATCAAGAGAACTACTAGAAGCAACAACATTGGATTTAGCATGATTATTGTTACTACTAGAGGAAGAATCTTTCTTGTTCTTGTTACTAGATTTTACTTGAGGCATGTAAGTAGATAAGAGTAAACGCTTGGCAATGTAAGATGAACTTTTCTTGCGAAGATCATCATTGATTGCTTTTAAAAACTCATGTTCTTGCTCAAGGTTGAGCTTTTCAAAGCGTAACTTCTCATGAGTCCTCAAAAGTTCTCGATGATCTCCTAAGATAGTTTCATGAGGTAACTTAAGAGTGTCTAGTTCTTTAGTTAGGAGCTCAATCTTCTCCTTATCATTGTCATTCGGTTTATCTTGATTAGCATGATTAATTGATGTTTCATCATAGTATTCATCACTAGAGTTGTCAACAAGTAAATCATCATCACCTAACAAGTCATCTTCATCACTATTGAAATCAACATACTTGGGGTGACCTTTGGGCCTTTAGCCATGAAGCATCTTCCAAGTCCTTCATTTGGTGAATCAAATATGTCGTAGGAGTTGGTAGACACAAGTGATCGACCGGCAACACCTTCATCTTGAGTATATTCGGAGTCGGAGTGATAGCTTCTCTCAGAGTGATTGTCGGAGTCAGAGCCAGATACCCATTCACCAACGTGAGCTTGATGTCTTTGTTTTGTGTAGCTCCTTGATGACTTGTCCTTCCTTTCCGAATCCTTGCTTCTCCGGGATGTTCTTCGTTCATAACGATCATCTCTACTCCTTCTTTCTCTTGATGGTGATTCTTTTCTTCTACTTCTTCTTTTTGGAGAATCTTCTCTTCTTTTGTAGGGTGACGTACACTCATTGGAATAGTGTCCGGGTCTTCCACAATTGTAGCAATTACGCTCACAACTAGAAGATCTTTTGTCATTGTAGGACCTTGACTTGGCGCTTCTTTCCTTGCTTCTACTCTTGTAGATCTTGTTGAAGTTCTTCACCATTAGGCTCAATTCTTCATTGAAGGTTTGTTTCTCACTTGATGATGTGGGAGCTTCACATGAGGCTTTGTAAGCACCACTTGACTTGTTGTGGAGCTCCTCCTTATCCTTGAGTGACATCTCATGAGCAACAATTCTTCCAATGACTTCCGTTGGCTTGAGATCTTTGTAATTGGGCATCATTTGGATCAATGTGCACATGGTATCATATTTTCCGTCCAAAGCTCTTAGGATCTTGTTGATGATGAATTTGTCAGTCATCTCTTCACTTCCTAAGCCAACAATCTCATTTGTGATAAGAGCAAGCCTAGAGTACATTTCAGCGACACCTTCACCATCCTTCATTTTTGAACTTGTCAAGCTGACTTTGAAGCACATCCAACTTGGATTCCTTGACGGAGTCGGTACCTTCATGCATATCAATCAAAGTATCCCAAATTTCCTTTGCATTCTCAAGATGGCTGATTTTGTTGAATTCTTCGGGGCACAATCTGTTGAAGAGAATATCACAAGCTTGAGCGTTGTATTGCAGCATCTTCAACTCTTCTGCGGTAGCTTCACGGTTCAGTTCTCTCCCATCAAAGAATTCACCTTGCAAGCCAATACACACAATAGCCCAAACGGCGGGGTTATCTCCAAGAATATGCATTTTCATCTTATGCTTCCAACTAGCAAAATTAGTACCATCAAAGTAAGGACCTCTACGGTGGTAATTTCTCTCGCTAGACTCCATACTCTCCTAGGTTGTGAAACCAAGTCTATGACCACCAAAAGCTATGGAAATCAAAGCAAATGGAGACCAAAGCTCGGATACCACTTGTAGGATTGAAAGTATGTCTAGAGGGGGGGTGATTAGACTACTTGACCAAATAAAAATCTATCCTTTTCCCAATTTTAGTTCTTGGCAAATTTTAGCAACTTAGCACAATTCAAGCAATCTTAACACAATTCAAGCAAGCATGCAAAGAGTATATGAGCAGCGGAAATTAAAGCAAGCAAGAATGTAAAGGGAAGGGTTTGGAGAGTGCAAACGCAATTGGAGACATGGATGTTTTTGTCGTGGTTCCGATAGGTGGTGCTATCGTACATCCACGTTGATGGAGACTTCAAACCACGAAGGGTAACAGCTGCGCGAGTCCACGGAGGGCTCCACCCACGAAGGGTTCACGAAGAACCAACCTTGTCTATCCCACCATGGTCATCGCCCACGAAGGACTTGCCTCACTAGGGGTAGATCTTCACGAAGTAGGCGATCTCCTTGCCCTTACAAACTCCTTGGTTCAACTCCACAATCTTGTCGGAGGCTCCCAAGTGACACCTAGCCAATCTAGGAGACACCACTCTCCAAGAAGTAACAAGTGGTGTGTTGATGATGAACTCCTTGCTCTTGTGCTTCAAATGATAGTCTCCCCAACACTCAACTCTCTCTCACAAGATTTGATTTGGTGGAAAGAAGATTTGAGTGGAAAGCAACTTGGGGAAGGCTAGAGATCAAGATTCATATGGTAGGAATGGAATACCTTGGCCTCAACACAAGTGTATGTGGTTCTCTCTTAGAAAATGTATGTTGATAGTGTAGGCATGTTCTGATGGCTCTCTCCACGAATGAAGAGTGGGTGGAGGGGTATATATAGCCTCCATACAAAATCTAACCATTACACACAACTTACCAATCGGTCGGACCGATTTAGCAAATCATGTGACCGTTAGGATTTTCGGTGGGACCGATATGGTTAGGGTTAGGGCATAACTTAATCTCGGTGGGATCGATTACACAAACTCGGTGGAACCGATTTTGGTAATGGACACATAGAGGGTTGGTCAGGCAAACTCGGTGGGACCGATTCACTCATCTCGGTTAGACCGAAACATTACGAAAGGGAAACAGAGAGTTTGCATTGCAATCTCGGTGGGACCGATCACTCATCTCAGTTGGACTGAAATGTTATGAAGGGAAACAGAGAGATTAGAATCCCATCTCGGTGAGACTGAGATCCCTATCGATGAGACTGATTTGCCTAGGGTTTGTGGTAGTGGCTATGACATCTGAACTCGGTGGCATCGGATGGTAAGAATCGGTGGGGCTGAGTTTGACTTTTGGTTTAGGTCATATGTGGATGTGAGAAAGTAGTTGAGGGCTTTGGAGCATATCACTAAGCATTTTGAGCAAGAAAGCCATTAAGCAACACCTCATCCCTCCTTGATAGTACTAGCTTTTCCTATAGACTCAATGTGATCTTGGATCACTAAAATAGAAAATGTAGAGTCTTGTGCTTTGAGCTTGAGCCAATCCTTTTGTCCTTAGCATTTTGAGGGATCCACTTTTCTCATCCAAGCCATGCCAATCATTGAGGTTTCCTGAAATATTTATCTTGAAATAGCATTAGCTCAATGAGATATATGTTGTTAGGAATTACCAAAACCACCCAGGGATAGTTGCACTTTCATAGCTCATCACAGAAAACCATTCCCGTGATGCCTGCACCAACTAGTGAGAAGCTAATGATAATGATCATGAAACTTCAGATCAAGTTACTACGAACCTCGTAGGTCAACTAGAGCACGTTCCGCACCAGAGTGGTATGGTAATCCTGTTCTGGAAGTCATGTTACTAGACCATGACAAACCTACGAACTATGAGGAAGCGATGATGAGCCCAGATTTTGATAAATGGCTTGAGGCCATGAAATCTGAGATAGGATCCATGTATGAGAACAAAGTATGGCCTTTGATTGACTTGCCCGATGATCGGCGAGCCGTTGAGAATAAATGGATCTTCGAGAGCAAGACGGATGCTGATAGTAGTGTTACTATCTATAGAGCTCGAATTGTCGCAAAAGGTTTTCGACAAGTTCAAGGTGTTGACTACTATGAGATTTTCTCACTCGTATCGATGCTTAAAGTCTGTCCGAATTATGTTAGCAACTGTCGTATTTTATGAAATCTGGCAAATGGATGTCAAAACTGCATTCCTTAATGGATTTATTAAAGAAGAGTTGTATATGATGCAACCAAAAGGTTTTCTCAATCCTAAAGGTGCTAACCAAGTGTGCAAGCTCCAGCGATCCATCTATGGACTGGTCCAAGCATCTCGGAGTTGGAATATACGCTTTGATGAGTTGATCAAAGCATATAGTTTTATACAGACTTGCGGTGAAGCCTGTATTTACAAGAAAGTGAGTGGGAGCACTACAACCTTTCTGATAAGTATATGTGAATGACATATTGTTGATCGGAAATGATGTAGAATTTTCTGGAAAGCATAAAGGAGTGTTTGAAAGGAGTTTTTCAAAGAAAGACCTCGGTGAAGCTACTTACATATTGGAGGCTCCCAACAAAATCACGGAGCTTCACCACAATGGATTGTGGCTCCATGCCTCTTCCGTCTAGGGGGACAGGACACCCAAGAGTAACAAGTTGATAATGATGTAGAAGCCGGGGAACACAAATCGGTTTGGTGGAAGTGAAGATCAAGGGAACCTCCTCCTATCCTCAAAGTATTGTGAAGTTTGGGTGGTTGAGGAAGGTGATCTCCAGCTTTTGGGGGTTTGGGAATGGAGGAGCAAAGCTTGGGCAAATGTTAGGGTTAGGAGGAGGAATAAGGGGGGTATAAATACCCCCACAGAATATATGGTTGTTGAGAAGCTGTCGCCCCGGGCACCCGGATAAAAGGGGTCTGGGCACCCAGATAAAGAAGAGGAAAAGCAGAGTGGTCCGGGCACCCGGGGGGGTCAAGGCCCTGGTGAAAGAACATGCGGTGCCCTCATGTTTGGTTTTGGTAATTGATGACCATCTCTATGGACTAATGGTTGCCTTGAGTTATATTTGAAGGGTTTGTCCATAGGCTTTTCTTGGAGTCCATTTGTTGGTTTCAAGGAGAGTTTGTGATGACCAAGGTGTTATTAAGGAATTATCTAAAGATTGGTCTTACATCATCCAAATGAATAGAGTTGGAAAGATTCAAGGTTGATCAAGACTAAGTACAGAGAGTGTTTCAAGTTGATCAACACACAAAGCATAGAAGATGTACCGAGAGGGATCAAGCGATCCCATGGTATGGTAAGCATTGTCAATTACGCTTTGTGTACTAACCCATGGTCTTTGTGAGAGTTCTATGTGGGGTTAGGTTATCTTCCATGGGCTTGCGTCAAGAGGAAGATCACATACAACCTATGGAGGATGACATCAAATCAAGGTTGTGTTGAGCAAGTTCAAGTGGAGCATCACGAAGAAATCATGCTTGTAGCTTGCCATCCATTATGGTATCAATGGACTTGTGAAGATGTGCCAAAGAGTGACTCACCCATAGTGGAGTATGGGGGAGCAATCAACTAGTCTTCATCGAGCGAATGCAATAAAGAAAGGTGGTCCAACTTGAGGGAGTCAAGATCGTCATCATCTAGCTCAAGTGGACTTTGTGCAACGCAAAGGTTTTCCCTTGATAGGTTTTATATTTTACTGGTCTCATGGTGATAGTTTGGAGACCGGGTTATAGGATCGATAGCCGTACTATCAAGGGGGGCTCTCAAGTGAGTAGCTTGATCGTATCGTTCGTCGAGAGCTCAAACCATTGCATCCTTGCATCATGTTTCTTGGTTCTTGTTTGATTCTCTTTGTGAGTCTTAGAGCTTATGGTCATCTTGATGACAAGCTTGAGTTCATCGAAAACGTAGTTTGCATGCGTCTTCGATGATGTTTTCGGTGTTGGAGGTTTTACCGGTCTTATCTGAGGAAGGGTTCTCACCATTTTCTTTTGGTCCTTTTCTCATTTGCTTATTATTGGTATTTCTATCAAGATTGTGTTATACCTTGTCGCTAGCTTTTCAACAAACTTGGTTTCATCGAATTCGGAGTCCGTTTGCAGAAGTTGTGGTAGTTTTGGTGTTCTGGAAAGGCTGCAGCGGTACTACCGCGGGTAGGAGCGGAAGTAATTTTTTACTACCGCTTGGAGCAGTACTACCGCGGCTACTTCCGTGGCTACTTCCGCTCGGGACCAAAAACTCGTCACAAGTCCAGCGGTGGTAGGCACGGATGTAATTTTTTAGTACCGCTCGCAAGCAGTAGTACCGCTACCCTTAGCAGTAGTACCGCTACCCCCAGCGGTAGTACCGTGAGGTCAAGAGGTACTACCGCTCCGACGGTTCTTCTGGCCTTTTTGCCTCCTCGCTGTTGTGTTTCGAAGGGGTACTACCGCCCTAGCGGTAGTACCGCTCCTTGGAGTGGTAGTACCGCTCTGTGCGGGCTGTGAGCATAACGGTTGGATTTTTCCCCACCTATAAAAGGGGGTCTTCTTTCCCATTGAGTCTTATCCTTTGAGCTTGTGTTCTTCCCCCATTGTTGACCTTCTTCGAGCTTGCTAACTCTCAATCCCTCCATGGATTCTTGCTAGTTTTTTAGGGAAAAGAGAGAGGAGATCTAGATCCACATTTCCACCAATCACTTTCTCCTCTATGTGAGGGGAACTCCTTGTATCTAGATCTTGGAGTTTTTGGTGTTCTCCTTCTTGTTCTTCCTCTCCTTTTCTTCCCTAGCATTAGTTGCTTCAGTGGGATTTGAGACAGAAGGACTTGGACACTCCGTGTGCCCTTGCCATTGCATTTGGTGCATCGGTTTGAGTTCTCCACGGTGATACGTGGAAGTTACAAGTTGAGAAGCCTATTACTCTTGGGTGCTTGGTGCCCTTGAGCTTGTTCCTCTTGGGTGCTTGGGCTCCCTAGATGGTTGGTGGTGTTCGGAGCTTAATCATTGTGGTGTAAAGCTCTGGGCAAGCGTCGAGGTCTCCAATTAGGTTGTGGAGATCGCCCCAAGCAATTTGACGGGTACCGGTGACCACCCCCAAGGGTTGCCAAAGTGTACGGGTTCGGTGACCGCCCCCAAGGATTGCCATTTGTATGGGTTCGGTGACCGCCCTCAAGGGTCCCTTAGTGGAATCATGGCAACTTGCATTGTGCAAGGGCGTGAGGAGATTACGGTGGCCCTAGTGGCTTCTTGGGGAGCATTGTGCCTCCACACCGCTCCAAACGGAGATTAGCATCCACGGGTGTGAACTTCGGGATACATCGTCGTCTCCGCGTGCCTTGGTTATCTCTTACCCGAGCCCCTTTACTTATGCACCATACTTTGTGATAGTCGTAGTGTTCCTTGTTATAAATCTTGCTATCACATAGTTGTTTATCTTGCTTAGCATAACTTGTTGGTGCACATAGGTGAGCCTAGTTGTTTTAGGTTTTGTGCTTGACAAATTAACCGTTAGGTTTATTCCGCATTTGTTCAAGCCTAAACCGTGATTATTTTAAAGCGCCTATTCACCCCCCCCCTCTAGGCGACATCCATGATCTTTCACCCGGGCACCCACGGTGGTAAGAGGAGGCACAAGAGACGGGACCAGACACCCGGTGGCTGCAAGCCCCGGGCGCCCGGAGCAATCAGAGAGAGGCGAGGGGGCGGCTGGGAGTGGCCGGGCACCCGGGGGCCCCAAAACCTCGGGAACCCGCACTGGTCAGGGAGGCGGCAAGGAGGCGGGGAAGGGCCGGGAACCCAGGGGCCCCAAACCCCGAGCACCCGCACCACACAGGGGGGCGGCGAGGTGATGGCCGGAAGGGGGGCCGGGCACCCGAGGGCCGCAGACCCTAGGCACCCGCACCGGTCAGGGAGGGGCGAGGTGGAGGCGGGGGAGGGGCCGGGCACCCGCACCGATTAGGGAGGCTGCCGGGAGGGGGCGGGCACACGGGGGCCCCAAACCCCGGGCACCCGCACCGATCAGAGAGGGACAAGAGAAGGCAGAAAAGAGGCCGGACACCCATACTGGGCAGAGAGGTGGCGAGAAGATGGAGGCAGCCCCTGCACAAGACAAAGAAGAAACTCCCAACAAAACTCGAAATGGATGAAAGCAAAGGAAAAGAGATATTTGAGTTCCCCAAATCCGAGATCATAGCAACCCCTCTTGATAGTACGGATGTTCCTACGACTCAAAAAGAAATCGAAAAACTTCTCGAGCCGTCAAGGAACACCCTCTTTTCCCTTTTTGGTCTTCATAGGGCTACCGACGTCCATAGATGCACAAGAGACGTCAAAGACCTGAAATAAACTTGACAACTGACATTAGTCCTCGCAAATCATATTGTGATCAATCATCAAAATGTAATTGAGTGACGGTTGAACTTTCAAAGCTAACATACTTTCCTTTCTTGGATCACATGTACTTATGATTGGAACTCTATCAAGCATCCACAAATACTAAAGATCATTAAGGTAAAACCCAACCATAGCATTACGTGTAAAGTCCCCTTTAATCCCATACACAACAACCCACTTACTCGAGTTTAAGCTTTTGTCACCCTCTCAACCCACTATAAGAGAATCATGAACATACTGCAACTCTCCCTACAACGGTAACCCCACACGTTTGCATGGAACCGAGGGAACTATAGGACAACACAAAAATAAAACATGCAACTCCAACCATTCGTCATCACCAATCAACCCATAGGACAAAAGGAATCTTCTGGAACATCATAGAGGTGCAACACAACATTGGATAATAATATATAGCATAAAGTCGACTATGATTCCGATCAACACCCCCCACGACAAATGCAAAGCCCTCGCAGACATATTTGGTTCCACCATTGCCAGCATGCCCTTCACCTACCTAGGCCTGCCACTTGGCACGACCAAACCGACGATTCTTGATATGGCCCCTAAGGTTTGCAAGGCTGAACGCAGAATTACCGCAGTTATGTCCTTGATGTCGTACGCCGGAAAACTGGCTCTGGTGAACTCCCTCATCACTGCTCTTGCGGTCTATCTCATGGGAACCCTCAGACTCCCCGCTAAGATACTTGAGCAGCTAGATAAAATTAGAAGGCATTGCTTATGGAAAAAGAAGACATAGTTTGGGGAGAAATGCACCCCCCTGGCTACATGGGACATGATCTGCCGTCCCAAGAAATGTGGTGGTCTTGGAGTGCTAAATCTTCGTATCCAAAATGATGCCCTTCTGCTCAAGATGCTACACAAGTTCTATAACCGTCACGACATCCCTTGGGTAAACCTAGTCTGACACACATATTATAATGGCGTTGTCCTACACGCAGCTGAACCAGCTGGTTCATTCTGGTGGAAAGACCTCATCAAGCTCATGCCTACCTATCGTGGGGTTACAATTGTGCAAATCAACTGTGGATCTTCGGCTCTATTTTGGAAGGACATGTGGAATGATTCTATCTACACCACATCCTCTCCACGAGATTTCTCCTTCGCTTCCAATGAAGATATTTCAGTTCGAGAGTTCCTAACAACCGCGGATCTGGCTATGACCTTTCATCTACCGCTCTCCATGCAAGCCCATGCCGAGCTGCGACAGATTCAACAGGAGGTCTCTCATGTCACCCTGGATGACTCAAGTGATAAATGGATCTGTGCATCGGGAGCCGAGACTTTCAAGACCTCTGCATACTACGCTTTTGTCTTCCGGGACATGCAGGCCCATGATGGGTTTAAATGTATTTGAAAGGCCAAATCAATCCCCAAAATCAAGGTGTTTGGCTGGTTCTTGCTATCTGACCGACTCAATACACGCAATATGCTGAGCAGGCGACACTACAATATTGGTGACAACCTAGACTGCCTTCCTTGCAACCAGCACGTTGAGGAGACCGTGGAGCACTTGTTCTTTGGTTTGCACCTTTAGTAGATCATGCTGGCATCTCTTGGGTATTCACTGGCCGACGCTGGGTAACAGGCTGGATATGATCTCACACCTAAAGATGAGGCATGGGCGCAAAATGATCATGGCCATCTTTTTGGTGGCTGCCTGGAGTCTCTGGAAGGAACACAATAACAACTACTTTCGACATGTCACCCCAATGGTCCGCTCCTGGAGAACACGCTTCAAAAGGACTTTTATGATATTAGCCATAGGCTACCACCACATAAGAAACACTTAGTGGCCGAGATTATTGCTGCTATTATCTAGCTACTTCCCCCTCATGTAACCCCCCCCCCATGTAACCCACCACCCCCCTCCCTTGTAAATACCAAGTAACACCACCACCCATTTTAATATATATGCAGTAGGAAACTCTCCTACTGTCCCAATTTTCAAAATAAATAAATAATATATAGCATAAAGGACCATGTTCAAGTAGAGATTACAGCGGGTAGATAGAGGTTACACTGCCACATAGAGGGGGAGAAAGATGGTGATGAAGGCAGCGAAGTTGTTGATGTAGGTCTCCGTCATGATGGTTCCCCCGGCAGCACCTCGGCACCACTGGGAGAGATAAGGAGAGAGACCCCTTCTTCTTCTTCTTGCTTGGCCTTCACCCGTAGATGGGCGAAGGATTCTCCCTCCGGTCCTTGGGTATCAAGGCCCCCGAGGGGCAGGAGCCCCTCTAGATTGGATCTCTCTCTATTTTCTTCTTTGTGTCGTGTCTCTGTTTTCTGGCCAAACACCGTTCCTTAAATATCCGGAGATTCTTAACTCTGATCGGGCTAAAACTTTACCATAATTTTCCTGATATTAGCTTGCTTGTGCCCGAAGGAAACCTCCAACCGACCTCTGAGGAGGCCACAAGTGTTGATGGTGTGCCCCTAGGGGGGAAGCGGTGGTGCCCCCTGAGCTTGTGAAGCTCATTCCCCCCTTGCATTGATTCTTCCACCCAAAATTCACATATATTCCAAAAGAATGTCCATAAATTTTCATCGTGTTTGGACCTTCCTAGATATGCATTTTTTGTGAAACAAAAAACATGGAACAAACATAAATTGACAATAGATTAGTAAGTTAGTCCAACAAAATAGTATAAATTATTGCCAAAAATATGTGCAAGTAGTAGGATAATGACATGAAACCATAAAAAATTATAGATACATCAAAGACGTGTTAGCATCCCCAAGTTTAGTTCATGCTCGTCCTCGAGTAGGTAAATGATAAAATAAATATATTTTTTACGTGGAATGCTATCTAGTACAATCTTGATCAAATAATGTAATGATGGCATGAATATTGGGAAGCGAGTGATCTACATATCAATTTGATATAAAAACAGTAATATACAATAGTAGTAATAGATAATCATTGCCTTTCAAAATAGAAATGTTAAAAACTTTATCCCTACAAAATCATATAGCATGGCATGCTTAGTCTTTCTAGCATAGAAGTATTAATGATGAACTACCCAGATGATAAGCTGAGTAATCAAATCATACTTTTCTCGCTTCAACCTTTTAGTTTTTACTCAATACTTGAGTGCGAGTCAAGGACTTAACACTTAGTATGGTAAAGAGAATAATTATTGGGGTTCATAAGAGAAGACAATTTTTTTTTAAAAAGTCTCACATCAACGTGGCTGAAAGTTAGGCAATGGAGAGGCCCTAAGATTAATGTCAATCCAAGGAGTAGGGATTGCCATGCAACGGATGAAATAGAGCTATAGTTGTATGAAAGCTCTCTATATGAAACTAAGTGGGTGTGCATTCAACTTGCTTTATCATGAAGACCTCGAGCATTTGAGGAAGCTCGTCATAGGAATATACAAGACAAATTCTATAATGTAAAATTCCTACGAGTATATGAAACTGACAAATCATGGAGACTCTATATGAAAAACATGGTACTATTTTGAAGCACAAGTGTGGAAAAAGGATAGTAGCATGCCCTTCTCTCCTTTTATCCTTTTTAAGATACATGGGCTCTTTTTGGCCTTTTTTAGAATAGTCTCATGGACCTCATCCCACTTTTTCGAGGACTCATTAGTCTCCACCATTCATTTCCTCGCTGGGGTATTGATCTAATAATGATGATCATCACACTTTAATTTACTTACAACTCAGTAAACTGAAAAGAAGATATGACTACATATGAATGCCTCTAGCGGTGTACCATGTGCAATGATTTGGTGTAACATGTATAACAATGATGAACAGTGGATTTGCCACAAAAATATCATGCCACCTCTATATGATCATGCAAAGCTATATGACAATGAATTCTCAAGTCATGTAATGAATAGTAAGAATGAAAGTTGCATGGCAATATATCTCGGAATGACTACGAAAATGCCATAATAGGTATGGTGACTATCTTGAGGAAGATAATATGAGGCTTATGTGTGATAGAGCATACCATATCATGGGGTTTGGATGCATCGGCGAAGTTTGCACTAAGTCTCGATATAAGAGTGGGCAATGCACGGTACTGAAGAGGCTAGCAAATATGGATATGTAGAAGTGCTCAAGTCCATGACGTCATATTAAACATAATGAACTCAAGGACTTATTGCAAAATTTTATTAGCCCTCGAAGCAAAGAATGACCTTTCATACCCGGGGGGTAGATTGGGAGGAAAAGACCACCGCTCGTCTCCAACCGCCATTCATAAGGTACACAATCAATCATGAATCATGCTCCAACTTAATAGCAAAACTAGAGGATATACATGCATGCTTCGGGAATCAAAAACTTCAACACCAATGCTATTTACTAGGAAGAGATTATTTATCAATACACCTATATATTACTAGCTCAATATGATTAAATTTTTACGTGCAACATATTACGTACACCTATATATTAAATTTTTATAACTAACCATGCAAATGACTAATTCCTCTTACTCTCTAAATAGACATAAGTGAAGCATGGGGGCTTAATTCTTTCTAAAAAAGATTCTGCCAAGCTCTAATAAATATAAGGGAAGCAAAAGAGCATTCTACAAATAATGGTGTTCCAAATGTAGAGAAGCAAGCATCCAAATTTGAAAACATATGTATGAAGCACACGAAGCATTCTATAGAGCCATACTCAAAAGATACAAGTGAAGTGCAAAGAACATTTTATAAATCAACCAAGTACTATATCATACCATCATGGTGCATAAAATAAAAGATAAAAATAAACACAAAAGACACTTCAAGAATTTACGCATATCATGTGAAGAAAACAAAAACTGAGACATACTGATTGTCAAGGAAGAAAGATGAGATGCCTTCCGGGACATTCCCAAACTTAGATGCTTGAGACTCCTTGAATATTTACTTGCGGTGCCTTGGGCATCCCCAAGCTTGAACTCTTGCCTCTCCTTATTCTTCTCATATTGATGTCTCCTTGCTCTTCAAACACTTCATCCACGCAAAACTTAACTGAATTTTTATTAGAGGGGTTAGTACATATAACTTCAAAATCCCATCATGTCTTCCGTAACAATATTGTATAATCATAATCCGCCATTACCTATTGTATGCTAACACAATTCTAATCCTCCCGCATCAATGGGGCTTAACTAAATTGCAAACACAAGCAAATAAAGAAACTATAACAACAATACGTGAAAATAGGACAATCTGGAAAGATGCAGATGGAATATATACTTCTGTACAAAAATTCTAAAAAAATAGGAAGTAGTAATTTTTTTTTGCATATCAGTAATGTTTAAAAATTCAGAATTTTTCCATGTTCCGGTAAAATATGAGAATTCAAATACTACATCAAAAGTTTCTGTTTTTACACATCACATACCAAATAAACAACTTAAACACCCTAAAGGTTTGGCACATTATTTTTATAATACAATGGATTTGTACAACGAGATAATTATTTTTGTGCGGAACTTGCATCAAAAATTGTACATTGTTTCCATGAGCATGAACACAAGTGTTCAAGGTCAACCCTCGGTTCTCCAATGCATAACTTTCCAATCATTTCTCCTTTTGAACTTTTAGTTTCCCCTCTTTTATTGTTCAAAAAAATTATAAGCACACAACAAAGCAACCCACACGTACCAATCTAAAGTTTTGGAACAAAGATTGAATACAAGAGATGAACTAGGGTTTGAGATGAGATGGTGCTGATGAAGATGTTGATGAAGATTGGTCCTCCCATGATGAGAGGATCATTGGTGATGTCGATGGCTTCGATTTCCCCCTCTCGGAGGGAAGTTTCCCCGGCGGAATCGCTTCGCCGAAGAGAAAAAATGCTCCTGCCCAGGTTCCTCCTCAAGACGGTCACACTTCATCCCGAAAGTCTTCTTCTTATTTTCTTTCTAGGGCAAATGGCTTCATATAGCAGACGATAGGCACCGAAGGCCCACTGGGGGTCCCACAAGCTCATAGGGCGCCCCCTGAGCTCGTCGCTCCCTGATGGCCTCCCTTCTAGTAATTCTTTCACCAATATTTTTATATATTTTAAAACAAATTCTCCAAAAAAATCAGGTCATTTGGAGTTGTGCAGAATAGCTATCTGTGTTATAGCCTTTTCAGGTCCAGAATTCCAGCTGCCGCCAATCTCTCTCTTCATGTGAAACTTACAAAATAAGAGAGAAAATGCATTAGAATAGCATCATAAAGTGAAAGACCCAAAATATGATAAATAAAAGTAGAAAAACATGATGCAAAAATGGATGCATCAGGGCTCCCTGAGGGATTCCTGGATAAGGGGGTATCCGGACAGCTGGACTATGTACTTTGGCCGGACTGTTGGACTATGAAGATAGAAGATTGAAGACTTTGTCCCGTGTCCGGATGGGACTCTCCTTTGCATGGAAGGCAAGCTTGGCGATTCAGATGTAGATCTCCTTCTCTGTAGCCGACTCTGTGTAACCCTAGCCCCCTCTGGTGTCTATATAAACCGGAGGGTTTAGTCCATAGGACAACAACAATCATACCATAGGCTAGCTTCTAGGGTTTAGCCTCTACGATCTCGTGGTAGATCAACTATTGTAATACTCATATCATCAAGATCAATCAAGCAGGAAGTAGGGTATTACCTCCATCGAGAGGGCCCGAACCTGGGTAAAACATCATGTCCCCAGTCTCCTGTTACCATTAGGCTTAGACGCACAGTTCAGGACCCCCTACCTGAGATCCGCCGGTTTTGACACCGACATTGGTGCTTTCATTCAGAGTTCCTCTGTTTTGTCGCTGTCAAGCTCGATGGCTCCCCCAACCTTCAACAACATAGTCCAGGGTGAGACTTTTCTCCCCGAACAAATCTTCGTGTTCGGCGGCTTCGCACTGCGGGCCAACTCGCTTGGCCATCTGGAGCAGATCGACAGCTACGCCCCTGGCCATCAGGTCTGGTTTGGGAACTTGAATTACACGGCCAATGTCCGCCGAGACTTGATCTTCGGTAACCTTGGTCGCACCCCGCGGGTTCCGAAGCAAGGAATTAATCTTCGATATCGTCCCTTTCCGTAGTGGCTATCATGCACTACTGGGATGAACTGCGTTCGCTCGATTCAATGCGGTACTGCACTATGCATACCTTAAGCTCAAGATGCCAGGACCCCGCGGGGTTATAACAATCAATCGAAACACAGACCTCTCCCTCCGTACGAAAGAGCACACTGCGGCCCTTGCGGCAGAAGTACAAAGCAGCCTTCTTCGACAGACAGCCCATTCGGCAATAAGAACCCCGAACACCGTCAAGCAAGTCCGGAGCACCCCGTAGCAGGATGGTCAGGAACGCCACGAGCTCGATTAGCAATACGGCCTCCGCCCCAGCCCCATTGAGAAGGCATTTGTGCCACGTGTACACAACTACGCACTCAAAATACCATGGGCATAGACGGAGGCGGGTCGACGACGCAGCTCATAGTGTGGTTTAGCCTCGACGAGGCCCGTACACCCTTCTCCTTTCTTTCTTTTCAGGACCCTACTTTCGGGCAGCCCCTTCAGAGAACCGGACTACCGGACGGGGGGGATACCAAGGAAGCAAGAGGCTTTGCACACAAGGGAATACCCAGGTGGTCTCTTTCAATGATCGTTATACCTGTTTTTACATACCCGCATGCAGCCTACCCTTGGATAGGACATGTCAAATAGTCCTATTTGTTTCTGCTTAATGCATTAATTGTACACATACGCCTTGCCGTATTATCCAAATAACAATGGGAAATAGTATACAGCATCAACTTCTTATTACTATCTTCATATTTTCCCTTGAATATTTATTTAATGTTGGATCCGTACACTTTGGTATGATCAGTTCGCCAGGGGCTTTTTATTGAGCCCCATAACATGGCAATAAAAGTCCGAACACTTTTGACAGTGCGGCACCCCAAACTTATAGCATTATATGCATCAGCTCTGAATCATGTCTTGGGTCAATAGTTGGGTTAGCCCGGCTCCCTTGTTTTGGTACCTTACGTTCCATTATATCAGCTAAGGTATCACGGGGAGAACTACTGCGATTGTGTCCCGGTTCTTCCGGACGAGCATCTCAGTAGAGAAAGCCGAAAACTGACTGTCATGATGCAGCGAGAGCTGGTTGCTGTTCGAGAGGTACCAAATCCTTAAAGATTTTTTCCGCTTAAGGTGAGGAATCGGCCTTGTTCGATTTAGGCGTGTATAGCGCCCCAGTTCGGCCTTCCGAATACTAGGGGCTTCGCCGAAATTTAAAATTATAGACGTCTATGGCCAAGTGAGAGTTATAAAGCCGCATAGTCTGATTGCCTCGTTTGCTACGCCAAACACCTCCTTAAAGGACCAAAAACTTGGATAAAGAGTGTTTTGGGTTTTCCACGAACACCCTAGTACTAGCTACATGGGGGCGGAAGCCGACGACTGGCCTACTCTCAGAATTTTATAAACGGCCGCATGGAAGGTAATATTGTAAATCAACAAAACCTTATATAGCGTACACGAACTCGTTCTCATATTACAAAGACGACACAAGTCCATTCACTCAAAGATTAAGTTCTTGGTGCACTCATCGGCCACAAGGCGAGCGCCTTTCATGACGCCATCATAATATTTCTCGGGGTAGCGATGCTCCTTACCCTCTGGGGGTCCGTCCTTCACTAGCTTCTCAGCGTCCAGTTTGGTCCAATGCATCTTCGTGCGGGCAAAGGTCCGACGGGCACCCTCAATGCAGACGGACTGCTTGATCACTTCAAGCCGCGGACAAGCACTTACCATCCGCTTTATAAGGCCGAAGTAGCTGTCAGGCAGGGGCTCATCAGGCCACATCCGGACTATGAGGCCCTTCATGGCCAGTTCGGCCGCCCTGTGGAGTTCGACCAATTGCTTCAGTTGGTCACTCAGAGACATTGGGTGTTCGGCTCCGGTATACTAGGACCAAAACAGCTTGTCTGTAGAGCTCCCCTCTTCGGCATGGTAGAACTCCGCGGCATCCGATATGCTGCGTGGCAGATCTGCGAATGCCCCTGGAGAGCTCCGAATGCGGGTAAGTAAAAGAAATGTCTCCTCCACATGCTTGCTTTGCATAACGAATGCCTTACCCGCCGCTATCTTCTTGGCCGCCTGGATTTCCTGGAGGGCCTTTTGGGCTTCGGCCTTGGCATCTTTTGTGCTCTCAAGGGCTTCTGCAAGCTCGGACTCTTGTGTCTTGAAGTCATGCTCCAAGGACTCGAACTTCTTGCCGAACTCCTGGAGCTCTTGTTGTACCTCCCCCACCTGAGCATCCTGTTTCTCACGCTCGGTGCACTCTGTGGCCGCCTTGGCTTCGGCTTCGGACAGCGCTTTCTTCAGGGCTGCCACTTTGGTCGCCGCCCCTATTAAAAATCATAATGCTTTTTGTTAGCATCATCAATTTTCTCCTCTACACGACACACGAACGGGGTATCACTTACCTTTGTTCTCCTCGAGCTGCCTCTTCACGAGGTCGAGCTCCTCTTCGGCCTGCCCCAGGTCTCGCTTGAGTCCGATGACCTCGGTTGTGTGGCGCAGCAGCGGTCAGCAACAGCGCCTGCTTATTAACATAGACAAGTATTGCCAGACTCCTGCGGATTAAAAAAATTGACCCTCCATTTGGCTTTTTCTTTCCGAACACCAAACCGAGTATCAGGGGCTACTGTCTATTGGGTGATATTTTCTCACACTTTTCATTACTTACCTCAAAGCCTGTTAGGAGGCTGGTGCAGGCTTCGGCCAATCCACTTTTGGTGGACCGAACCTTCTCGAACACCACACTCATTAGAGTACGGTGCTCTTCGTCAATGGAAGCGCTACGAAGCACTTCCAACAAATTATCCAATGCCTCCAGCTAGGTGGAGGTCATCGGCACGGCGGGCTCGCCCTCCTTAGAGAGGGTCTGCTCACTTGAATCCGGAACCTATGAAGGCTCCGGTGCAGTAACCGACGGAGAGCCAGACTTACTACGGCTCCCGTTCGCATAATCCATAGGGATCTTACCCCCCGCGTGCCCGGTGTCTGGGATTTTGCCTTGGGGCGTCTCCGGAACCATCGCCCCCTGCTCTCGTATCCTTTGGGACAACACCTCGGTGTCATCCGTAGGACGCGGGGAGGTGGCCGTCGGGAGTGAATCCATCTCTGACGCACTCAAGGACCCATCCGAAGAGGATGCCCCGAGATTGGACCTGGCCGGACTGCATACACGTGGTCGGTTTCATTACGAACCATAAAGTTAGAGTCGCACGAAAGTATTACAGAGTGTGGATACTTACGACTTCGCCTGGGGCTTCCCCCTCGACAACCACTCCTCCTTGCTGTAGGCGGTTGTGGTGGAGTGGTCCGGAAGGGATACCTTTCCCTTCTTCGGCGTCCTAGCCTCCCCCTGTGGGGCAGCTTTCCTTTTCTTCTCCTCCCCGGTGCGGGGAGGGGGCATTTCTTCGTGTTTCTCCCCGTCTCCATGGGAGGAATCTGCCTTGCAGTCTTCTGACGACGAGTCTATTACGGCCTGGCGCCGGAGACCCTTCTTGGTCCTCGCGGCTGCTTTCTTGGACCCTTCGGCCTCCCCGGATGGGGCGGCCCTCTTCCTCTTCTTCTCCTCCCCTTCGTGGGAGGAGTGCGCCTCATCGACTTCAGGCGAGGCGTCCGGTGCGACCTCGCGCCGAAGACCCTTCCTAGTCCTCGTGGCCTTCTTCTCTGGCACCTTATAAGGTGCCGGAGCCAGCATCTCCGTAAGGAGTGCGGTCGCTGGATCTTCGGACAGCGGAGCTGGACAGTCGATCTGCTCCGCCGTCTTCACATAATCCTGTTTGGTCAGCATGACGACTTAAAATCCTCCCACGAATATGCTGGGAAAGGTACATCTTGTGATGGTTAGAGGAATTACCGAATTGGCAAGGCGCTTTGCGCTGAGCCCACGGTCCTCGAAAATGGGAGGAGGAATTTCGCCGGTCTTGAACAGCACCTTCCAGACGTCCTTATGCGTCGTATCGAAGAGCTCATGCAGCATCTGGTGTTCGTCCGGATCGAACTCCCACATATTGAATGCCCGTCTTTGACACAGGAGAATCCAGCGGACGAGCATGACCTGGACCACATTGACAAGCTTGATCTTCTTGTCCCTCATACTTTTGTTGCAGGTCTCGAGTCCGATCAACTCCACAGGTTCGCCCCAGGCCAGGACATTCTTTTCCCAAGAAGTGAGCCGCATGGGGATTCCGGATCGGAATTTGGGGGCCGCCACCCAATTGGCATCGCGCGGCTCGGTGATGTAGAACCACCCTGATTGCCACCCTTTCACGGTCTCCACAACGTAGCCGTCAAGCCATGTAACGTTGGGCATTCTGCCCACCATGGCGCCTCCGCACTCTGCCTGCTGGACGCTAACGATCTCTGGCTCCATGCAGAAGATTTTCAGCCACAGGCCGAAGTGGGGCCTGATGCGGAGGAAGGCCTCGCACACGACGATGAACGCCGAGATGTTGAGGATGAAATTTGGGGCTAGATCATGGAAATCTAGCCCATAGTAATACATGAGCCCGCGGACGAACGGGTGGAGTGGAAATCCTTGTCCGCGGATGAAATGAGGGAGGAATACTACTCTCTCCCGAGACTTTGGGGTAGGGGTGATCTGTCCCTCCGCCGGAAGCCTGTGCGCGATGTTTTCGGCCAGGTATCCGGCCGCCCGAAGCTTGGTGATATCCTCCTCTGTGACGGAGGAGGCCATCCACTTGCCTCCCGCTCCGAACATGCTGCGGATGGTCCTTCGGAGAAGGTGAGAACTTGGGCGCTGGGGCTCGAGAGTGCGAGAATGGATGAGCAAAGGAGGAAGAAGGCGTGGGTAAAAATAGGTGATCCTTATCCCTTATAAAGGTGGTGAAAAAAATGAGTGCGCCTCCCCACTTGCCTGTAAAATTACTCATTTTCCAAGTGCCACGATTGATGGCACGGTTGGGTTACCCACACCCGTATTGATGAGAATCCTGCGATAAGGGGGACATGATCTCTGCTTTGACAAGACGTGCCAAAGAAACCGCCTCGCAATGTGTGCGGTAGCTGGTTATAAAAAATGGTTCGAATAAAAGCCGGGCCGTGGCGTGATGTCACGAAGAGTTGTCAGTAGATTAGATTCATGGATTATTATTCTCTCTACGGCGGTATGTGAAATTTTTCTTGCAGAGCCGGACACGATCCTTGTGTTCGGAATTTATCTTGGAGTATTCAGATATGGAACCCTCCTTGCAATGCCGAAGACAATCTGCGCGCCGGACTCATCGTCATTGAAGCCTGGTTCAGGGGCTACTGAGGGATTCCTGGATAAGGGGGTATCCGGACAGGCGGACTATGTACTTTGGTCGGACTGTTGGACTATGAAGATAGAAGATTGAAGACTTCGTCCCGTGTCCGGGTGGGACTCTCCTTTGCATGGAAGGTAAGCTTGGCGATTCGGATGTAGATCTCCTTCTCTGTAACCGACTCTGTGTAACCCTAGCCCCTCCGGTGTCTATATAAACTGGAGGGTTTAGTCCGTAGGACAACAACAATCATACCATAGGCTAGCTTCTAGGGTTTAGCCTCTATGATCTCGTGGTAGATCAACTCTTGTAATACTCATATCATCAAGATCAATCAAGCAGGAAGTAGGGTATTACCTCCATCGAGAGGGCCCGAACCTGGGTAAAACATCGTGTCCCCAGCCTCCTGTTACCATTAGCCTTAGACGCACAGTTCAGGACCCCCTACCCGAGATCCGCCGATTTTGACACCAACATTCCCCTCCCACCGATCTTCTAAAAAAGGACATGTCCTAAAGAAACAAATCAACGCGAAGAACTAAGGGCCAGTGCTGATTGCCAGGGCATTTTCCTAGGTTCCAAACGTCCGCCTCCGAAGGTTTTTGCACTTTAGGATACACTCAGTTCGTCTCATATTAAGTGTTGCTTAAATGGATATACCTAACACGATAGGAGGTACTACCAAGGATGCTCTCATACTGGGGCTCATATTGTACTTTCTCTTATATATAAGGCCAACTCCAATGCACGGGAGCAAATGACGGTCGTTTGCGTCTGGTTTGCGTCCATTTGTGTTGGTCGAAGGGGCGTTGTCCGGCCTCTTCTGTGTTTGTGCTGGCCGTGCGCCCAAAGTGGCCGACACATTTGGTCTGCCCAAACGGACCGCGACCAAAATGTAGTCATTTTATTAACAAAAAATAAACATAACATATAACCAAATAAATCACATAGTACCATAATAATAATAAATAGTTGCACAACCCAATACATCGAAAGAAACATAGTTGCACAACTAAATAGTTTCACGAAGTTTATAACCAAATTTAAATCATCACGAATGCATCAAAAGAAAATGAATCGATACATCTACTAGTTGCCAATGTGATTCCACATGTGCTCAACCAAGTCATTTTGGATCAATGCAGCAACCACAAGCTCCTCGTCGTCCGATGATGAATCATCATCCGATGACAAATGAAGTTGTGGAAAGAAAAATACCCGTCCCCACTATCCATGGTACCTTGAGAGAAAAGTGTCGAACACCTTGTGGTCGTGGTAGAAAAGCGACCAGTGAAGAGCACCCCGGCCTCTTGTACAAGTAGCAGGCATGTAGGAGCGGAGATGAGGGCGGCAGCCTTACAGCATGAGGCGGACGTCTTTGGTGCCGATGGGCGTCGCTGGCAGCCGTGATTTCGCGGTGGCGAAGAAAAAGCCCGCGAACGTAGGAGAGAAATCCTCTCAAAGCGGGTGGGACGGGGCAGGGGAAATTGTTGCGATGGGGCTGTTGGACGGCCGACCTGGATAGTGACGAAGACGACCAGAAAATGGGCGGCGGAGGCTATGAAGGGCACGAGGGAAGAGCTGCAGGCCGCGCAGGGTAGGAGGAAGAGGCATTTGTGTCCCCAACGGGTGGGCCAGGGGAGGGCATTGGAGCGCCCGCTTGCATCCGCGTTGTGTCTGTTTCGACGCATGCGACCCAAATTTTGCCAGAAATGACGAAAAATGATTTCCCCCGCTTTATATATAAAGCAACCATCACCGAATAAGCTAATACAAACGCACACCCCACACCACCGAACACACACACACACAAGGCTAGATACAAGGGCGCTGAAAAAAGCAATGCCACCCCAAACAACTCCAAGCAAACATCAGGTGAAACACTAAGCACTACTATGAAGTCATCGGGCCCTCAACCGCGGATAAGCCATCGCGATGGGGAGAAGCCGTGCATAACAGACAATGGGCTCCAAGACGACGCCTTCAGGAAGGAAACAACAATGGAGCGCCACCACCGCCCATTCAAGGAATAGGGTTTACCCCGGAGCACCACGACGACAAAAGAGATACCGCGACGATGCCTTCAAGAAGGGGACGACGCGATAATGCCGCCGCTACCGGCCTGACAAGCCAGAGTAGGTTTTCACCCCATCCAACACTCCACGTCGCTGAAACAGGGTATGGACACCAACACCACCGCCATTGAACGACACAATCCAACCACCATGCCGCTCACATGACCATGGTGACCGGATAGCGCCTGAGTCACGTGCTCCGCCACGAACACCCCAGCTTCCACCAACAGGGTCGCCGCCCGAGATTCGAGCCCACCCCTCGTCCATGGATCTAGCATACTGAAGTGGGGAAGGTAGGAGAAGAGGCGGCTGGCAATGGAGCTCCCTAGGTTCGCCCCCCGCTCACGGGAGCGGGTCGGGCGATATGTTTTTCAAGTGGCCTTTCGCTTTCCACCCTCGACCCATCTCTTCCCAATCAGAAACTGGGTCAAGGGTGCAAAAAAGACGTCCGCCCATTTACGGTCACGCGTTGAGCTGTGATTTGTGTCATTCTAACATATAAGGATGCTAGCCAACTTGGCTCTAGGAGGCTCCCCCGATTTAGTCCACTTTCAGCCGTTAGATCCGGTCAATCTGGTCTTCCAACAATTCTGCGACGTTGGATCAACGTAATTTATTTTCACCTTGCTGTTGTTTCAGAAGCCCAATGACTGGTGGGCTTGTGCTCTATGATGATTGGCCGGGTGAGCCATTTTCAGGTGCACGGAGGGCCTCTGCTGATGCGCTGCATGCGCCGGGCGTGATTCTCGGCTCCTAAACAGAGCAGGTGCGACCTTCTAAATAGTGCACGTGGGGGCTTCTGGGACACACAAAAGATGACCCAAGCCAAGTGACATGTGGTCCAACCATCACGGGCCCGTAAGGCAGTAAAGGAGCAGGCGAACAAGACATAAGAAAAGGATCCCACATGGCGCTGAGCTGAGCCCTCTCTCCAACCGCGTGCGCGGGCGAATGGGAAGTCAAAAAGCATGCACATGCGTGTGTGCGTCATCTGAAGTGATTAGCAGGTGGACTGACCCGTGCACACACACTGCTACCACTTCACACCATGACTGGTGGACCAGCATTCAACACGGCCCACCTGACATGGTGCATCCTGCGGGTAGGTAAGCGTCGTGCGATGGATCTGTGCAATTACGTTTGTCTTGTCTATGTCTCGTCTGTGGTTTGAATATGGGAAAGGGAGATGTGTTGCCGCGTACACACTCACTGCTGCCCTTCTACACAATGATCGGTGGGCCAAGTTGGATGCTTGTCCCACACGTCGGTGGGTTGAATTGTTTCTCTTCCTACCGTTGAGTTTCGTCTGGGGTTGGAGAGAGTCAGGTCGTGCGTTGTGTCGGGTCCTGCGGCTAGGTGTGGGCGCTCGCTGCAGCACAGAACATGCAGTGCAGCAAGTTTTCCCTCCTTCCCTCTCCTCCTTTCTCGTCATCGGCCAATCCACTTACACGCTGCTTCATCTCCTCTTGTCCTCCACCGCCTTGTCACCGGTCGCCGGCCTCCCAGCCGCCCCACCTCACAATGACATTTCCCAAGGAGCAATGCAAGCGAGGCCAGCAGATGGAAGGAGCGGATCGAGGCCTCGCACGCTGGCTCCATCATCTACTTCGGCATGTTCTAGATTCGCGCCGCCGCGTGCGATGGTTCTAGATCACCATAGGTCGGCGCCGCAGGATATCTGTCAGGACCCAACTATTATCAAGGGATCGATCTAGGGATTTGTAAGGGGAGAATTGGGGAAAACTTCGCCCTGATCCAGATATTTCTATTTATATTTGGTTTACTTGGCCATCTAGGCAAATCTCAGAATTTACGATGCGTTTGCCAGCCACAGCCCGGCTGTTATATAGGCGATAGCTCCCGGCAACGGGGTGAAACAAAATAGTAACTGCTAACGGTAACGTTACAACTCGATCTAACGGCTAGCGACAAACAGTAACTGTGAGGAGCCATCTCAGCCGTCCATTTCGCCTGAAGCGTTATCGCCTGAATTGCTACAGCTAACTGAAGCTCATCGACACCGGGTCAGTCCTGACATTACTCCCCCTTGAGAGCCGACGTGTCCTCATGGCGCTACTGATTTGCCTCGCCACGCACGCGTAGTGGCGCTGAAGAAATCCGGGAATGTATACTTAATGAAATCAGCGTCTTCCCATGTTGCATCTTCAACAGGCAGGTTGATCCACTTGATAAGCCACTGGATAACTGGAGCATTGTTGCGGGGAATTTGGCGCACCTGCAGTACTTCAGCTGGTCCTGTTTTAACTGTCCCGTCCGCATTTACCAATGGTAGATTAGGTCCTGGAATTGATTTGTCCCCACATGCCTTTTTAACTGACTTACATGGAAGACTGGGTGTATTTGCACTGAACTTGGCAGTTGCAATTTGTAGGCACAATTTCCCACCTTCTGAATCACCAGGAATGGACCATAAAACTTGTTTTGCAATTTCAGTGCTCCTCTGAATCCAAATGCTGCCAGTCTATAAGGGGCCATTTTAAGATAGACTGGTTCTCCCACTTGAAAAGTTCTTTCAACTCTTTTTGTGTCTGCATATTTCTTCATTCTGTTTTGAGCTAGTACCAAGTTTACCTTCAACTGTTGCAACATTTGTTGTTTTGCTGACAGAAAGTCTTGGGCTTCAGGGTCATCAGGACCAGGAATGGCCAGTTCTGATATAAGTGGTGGAGGGAAACCATACAGGGCTTGGAAAGGTGACATCTTTATTGTTGTGTGGTAGGTAGAGTTGTACCAATATTCAGCTAGAGATAACTAGGACAGCCATTTCTTAGGTGCAGAGGTGGTCATGCATCTTAGATAAGTTTCTAGGCACTGATTAACTCTTTCAGTCCGACCATCTGTTTGTGGGTGGTAGGCTGTGTTGTATCTTAGTTCCACTTTTAATGCAGAAAAAATGTCTTTCCACAGCTGACTAGTGAATATCCTATCTCTGTCAGAAATGATCATTTTGGGAGGGCCATGCAACTTGATAATGTTATCTACAAAGGCTTGAGCTACACTAAGCACAGAGTAGGGATGGGATAAGGGAATAAAATGTGCATACTTTGTGAATCTGTCCACAATGACCATAATGACATCCTTGCCCTGAGAATTAGGCAGCCCCTCAATAAAGTCCATGGATATGTGCTGCCAGGCCATGTCAGCTACAGGTAGAGGCTCCAAGAGGCCAGGTTGCAAGCAGGATTCATGCTTTTCTCTTTGACATATGGGGCATGCAGCAATGAAATTCTCCACTGAAGCTTTCAACCCAGGCCAGTAGAATATACTTTTTATTCTCTGGTATGTTGCTCTCTTGCCAGAGTAGCCCCCCACTGGTGAGCTATGCAATGCTGTGATTAACTTGATTCTTAAGTCAGGGTTGTTGCCCACTAGGATCTTCCCTTTGTGCCTGGTGATGCCAGCTGTTAAAGAATAGTCTGACAATGTATGGTTTTTCTGAAGGAGTAACTTCTCCAGTAACTGCAGACTGTCAGGGTCCTTTTTGTAACTTTCTATCAGTTCTTCTGCCCAGACAGGAGTAACAGAAGATATGGCCATGCATTGAGGGAGTAGCCTGGATAAAGCATCTGCTACCCTGTTCTGGATTTCCTTCTTATACTGTATTGTGAAATTAAATTCCAGCAATTTCATCATGAGTTTATGTTGAACTCCTTCAGTGATTTTTTGGTCAGTGATAAATTTCAATGACTATTGATCAGTTCTGATAATCACTTCCTTGCCTAGTAAATAATGCCTCCATCTCTTAAGGGCTTCCAATATAGCTAAAGCCTCTTTTTCATATGTAGACAGAGCTGCATTCCTATGGCAGAGAGAAGAACTGTAATAAGATATTGGCCTCCCTTGTTGCATGAGAACTGCCCCAATACCTTTGCCACAAGCATCTGTTTCCAACACAAAAGGTTGTGTGAAATCTGGTAAGGCCAACACAGGAGCTGATGGCAGTGCTTGTTTTAAGTGTTGGAATGTTGTGTTGTGTTCAGGTTGCCACTGGAAATTCCCCTTTTTCAGCAAATCATGCAAAGGCCTGCAGATTACCCCATAGCCTTTAATAAACCGCCTGTAGTACCCAGCCAATCCCAGAAAACTTCTGAGTTTAGTAATATTTTCAGGAATTGGCCATTCTGCAATAGCTGCAATTTTTTGTGGATCTGTTGCTACTCCTTTCTCAGAAATGACATGGCCCAAGTACTCTACTTTCTGCACTGCAAAAACAGATTTGGACATCTTTGCATAGAGCTGATGTTCTCTTAGTAACTCCATTACCAGTTTGATATGCTCCAAGTGCTCCTTGAGACTTTTGCTGAATATTAGTATATCATCAAAAAATACCAATACAAACTTCCTTAGGTATGGAGCAAAAATTGTGTTCATTAACTCTTGGAATGTGCCAGGGGCATTGGAGAGGCCAAATGGCATTACCAAATATTCAAAATGTCCCAAAAATGTTCTGAATGCAGTCTTTGGTATATCTTCAGGGCACATTCTAATTTGATGATATCCAGACCTCAAATCCAATTTAGTGAAATATTTAGCACCATGGAGCTCATCCAATAAATCTTCTATAACTGGTATAGGAAATTTATTCTTAATTGTGAGGGCATTCAATTTTCTGTAGTCAGTACATAACCTCATAGATCCATCTTTTTTTTGACCAATAAAACTGGAGCAGCAAAAGGACTTTGGTTGTGCTTTATCAAATGTGCAGCCAACAGTTTCTTTATTTGCTCTTCCATTTCTTTCCTTTGGTGCTGAGGAACTCTGTAAGGTCTGACTTGAGGTGGTGTGGCTCCTTCTACTAAAGGAATTTTGTGCTCTAGAGCTCTCTGAGGAGGTAAGGTCTTAGGTTCTTCAAAAAGATCTGCATATTCCAACAGTAGTTTCTGTATTTGTGGAGGAGTTTTAGAATCCTCAGGAGCATCCATGAGTATGTTATTGACCTGGCAGAGAAACACTTCTGGCCCCTTTTCCATAAGTTTGTCTACTCTTTTTGGAGGAACTTCTTTTAAGCTGGCAGCTGTTGAGAACATTGTTGTAGATACAGTCTGTTTTCCCTCATGAGTAAACCCAAATTGTTGTGCAGGTATATCAAATGACACTGGACTAACAGCAGTAAACCAGTCATATCCTAAGATCACATCATGACTTAGTAGAGAAAGTACTCTGAAATTGTGGGATAGGGTCAGTTTTGCAATCTGAAATTCACATTTGGGAATCACTGCAGCATATACTAGTATTCCTCCTCCAGCCACAGATATACTTCTGGGTTTTACAGGTAGCATGTTGCAGTTAGCTTTTACTGCAAAATCCTGGTTGATGAAGGAAGTAGTACTGCCAGAATCCAGTAAGGCCACTGCCCTTTTTCCATTGATGTATATTATTACTGTTGGGGTGGGAACTGCCAGCTGCTGTCCCATTGCAAAAGCAGATATGAACATGGCCTGATCTCCCTCAGAAACTGGTTCTAATTGTTCTTCACTTTGCTGTTCTTCCACATCAAAGCTAGTTTGCTCCTCTATCTCTTGTTGCATGACATGTATAGTTGGCACTAATTTACACTTATGACCATGCACCCATTTATCTCCACATCTCCAACATTCTCCTACTTTCCTTATTTTCTGAGTGTTGTTAGAAGTAACTTCAGCCTGCCTGATTGGAATTTGCTGCTCGTTGAAAGGTGTTGTGTTCTGCTTAGGAAGAAAACTCCCTGAAGATTTCTGATAATAATTGTTGTATGGGACAATAGTTCTTTTAGGAACTGTTGTCGCTGGGGGATGGCATGGCTCTACATCCTTTGCTAGCCAATAAGCATTAGTGAGGGTTTGAGGCCTTAGTGGTCTGATCTGATATTTTATGCCCTCTCTCAATCCATTGACATAGCATCTTACAAACCAGGATTCTCCCAGTTCTGGGTTTTCCTCTTGAACATCTGCCATTAAATCTTCAAACACCTTTGTGTATTCAGACACTAAACTGTTGGACTGTTTAACAGAGTTAAAATTTTTAGTTAGATCATAAGAGCCTTGAGCAGAGAATCTTTTAGTGATTTCTGTACAGAATTCTTTCCATGACACTTTTTTCATTCAGTAGTCCAGACCTCCTTAACCACACATCTGCTTCCCCCATGATGTAGAGTTGAGCTAATGAGACCTTATATTCTTCTGGTGCTCCAGACATTTGAAAGTACTTGTTGCATTGCCTTATCCAACCCACTGGATCTTCACCTTCAAATCTAGAAAAATCCATTTTAGGCCCTTTTGTCAAGGATTTCATGAACTGACATTGCATGTCTTGCTCATAAGTTTTTGCATAGCCCTACCACAACTGTCTGTATCTGTTTTGTTGGTAGTGCTGCTGAAATGTAGGTGTATAAGCATTGTGCCTGGCAGCCAGTTGGGTTCCTAAGGGACTAGCGTGCTCTATTCTACTTTGTTGATTGAATCCTGGTGGAGCTGCAGGCCTGTTTGTTCTTATGGGAGGCAAGTTCTGCATTTGTAACTCTTCCAACTGTCTGGTCTTCTCTTTTTCTGCTTCAAGTTGTTTCTTGAGTTGCTCTGTCCTGAGTGCTTGGTTTTGCAATTGTTCTTGAGACACTGTTGGGGACTTGGGTACTTGCTGTGAACTCGAAGCTGGATCTGAGGTCTCTCTCTGTATAGGAGCCTTAACCAAGGTCTGTAGCATTGCATTTATAGTGGATAATTGCTTGCCCAAGTCCAAAACTACTTGCTCTACGCTTCCCACTTGCAGTGATATTTCTCCTTGCTTGGAACTGACTGAATGAACATCATCATGCAGTTTGGCCATATCCGCTTGCATCTGGGCTTGATCCTTCTGAAGAACACCCAAATCTTAACGCATAGACAGTACCTCTTATAGATCGGCCTCATCAATTGCCTTTGTGCGTCCCATCTCCTCGATCTGAATTAGAGTTGAGGAATTTTACGACTGGATGGTCCAGCAACCCTTGCTCACCTTCAAATCCTGCCGCCGCCCCGATCCACGCCGCCAAGGTACACGGATCAGTGCTCAGACGTGGAATTTTACCGATCAAGCAACGTACTCGACCAACCACTCCGGCTCGGCTGATCTGTACCCGAACGATCTCCGCCGCCTGCGTCGCCTACACCGCCTCCAGTCCTTCAACCCCGACGCCAACTCCGCCAGTCTTCGCCGTCGATCAGAAGGAAAGGGTGGGAAGTAGGGTGGGAATAGCTCGGAAGAAAGATTTCCGCCCCCAAAACTTCATCGCTGCCAAGGAAAGGTTGCTCTGAATACCAATTTGTCAGGACCCAGCTATTATCAAGGGATCGATCTAGGGATTTGTAAGGGGAGAATTGGGGAAAACTTCGCCCAGATCCAGATATTTCTATTTATATTTGGTTTACTTGGCCATCTAGGCAAATCTCAGAATTTACGATGCGTTTGCCAGCCACGACCCGGCTGTTATATAGGCGATAGCTCCCGGCAACGGGGTGAAACGAAACAGTAATTGCTAACAGTAACGTTACAACTCGATCTAACGGCTAGCGATGAACAATAACTGTGAGGAGCCATCTCAGCCGTCCATTTTGCCTGAAGCGTTATCGCCTGAATTGCTACAGCTAACTGAAGCTCATCGACACCGGTTCAGTCCTGACAATATCAGGGGCGGCGGGTTCTTCACATCGGGGGCTAGCGAGCAGGGGAGGGTCAGGAGGCTGACAGGGCGTGCTAACGAGCAGCGAGGTTGGCGGTGGGGAAGCGGCTGCCCGGAGATCCAAGCTACACCTCGCGGTGTCTGGTCTCACCAGGCACTCATTGCCGGCCTCGCCGGCATCCCGAGGTGGCACAACGACGGCCGCGCTCAACACCCTCTTTCACGACTCGACGACGGCCTAGCGCCATAGGCGGCTCATACGGTGGTCCAGCGGACGGCGGCCTCAGTGGGTGCTCGACGACGACCGTAGCTGGTGCACGAGCTTGCACTCAACCAGTCTAGACTCAACTCCTCATATCGGTACGATCCCCTTCCAGTCTGTTTGAAGTCTTCTCTTTCCCCCTTTCTCCGTTTGTTTGAGCAGGTTCTGCTTGGGTGGATGCAGGGTGCGGACTGAGAGTTGGATGCTCTGTGCCAGCATATGGATGTGTTGCGACACTGTTGCTTCGGCTGTGAGGTATAATGCTAATTGGGCTTGTGAATTTATCATGTCTTGGAACGGATTGCCTAATTTTTGGGGTTCTCGGTATATAATTTCTTTTACTCATTTTTTATTCTTAATTCAGTGGTCCAGGATTGCAACCTGGTGTCATCCACTTCCTACTCACAGGTTACCGTAGTGTTATGTAAAACATACCCAAGCTCTCGTTCCTTAAAATTATCCATCTATTAACTGGATTATGAATAATTGCTCTTGCAAGTGAATTTTCATTACGTGCGTTGAGGAGGATGCGCGGTCTTCAGACTCGGTGATTTCTGGTTTTTTTCATTTGATCATTTCTGCAGAGATTGTCCTTCTATGCATTATTTGGTAACCATCTACTACAGATCAGCTACTACCCTGCTGCTGCCCTTGTGGTGAATGATTGATGGTGCATGTTTTCATGTTAGTTTTTCTGTATGCCAAGTCTGAATTTTATCATTTTGCATTTCTCCAGCCCTTTCATTCTCACTGTGATTCCCTGAGATGCATTGTCCATAGGCAATGCACTTTCTAATAAAATATGGCGGTGAACTTGAAAAGAGTAATTTATCTAGCTACAAAAACCTGTTGTTTATGTTCCTTGCTTTTGCAAATAGTAGTTTATGGTTGACACTTTAGTCTATATCTGTCATGCACCCATCTGGACTATAAATAGGACCCTCCACCACCACTTGCTAGCAAGTACTACATCATACAGCAACAGACACCATGGATCTACTTCTGCTACTCATCTCGCTTCTTATGGTGAGTGCAAAAATCATGTTTTAATCGGGTAGTTTCTTTCTGTGCAGCGCATCCGCATACAAAGTGCTTACATCTGTAGTTAGTTAGTTAATTAGTTAGCTTGGGTTGTTCGTGTGTGTTTGCCACGAATTGCTTATCTATGTTGCTCGTTCTGATGCACGCAGGTCACTACAGGATAGGGAATCTGGCTTGCGAGTTTTGCCGATGCGACCATGACGGCGATGCCAAACTCTGAGGAGATACCAAAGGTGTACTGGTAGGTGGTGCTTCCTGGAATCCCAATGCCTCCACCTATCATCAACCTGCTATTATCCCAGCAAAATGGTCACAAATTCCACCTTGGTGACCTCATTTAAGTGATTTCGGTAATCGGTGGTACAACTTACCCTCTTTGATACCTACAAATTCTTCATAATGACTCTTAGTTTGCAATCCATTACGAAACATTAATGAAGATAATATATGTGAATCTTTTGTTCTAATGAATGGTAAATGTTAACTTAAAGCATGGTGACTATTGCGTATACAATATTATTTTCATGATATATGTACCATAAAGGATAAATTAAATTTGTCTCTACCACGTGAACATTGAACTTACTAAGGCTAATTTGGTAAGAAGCATAGTACTTGTATCATGTGGAAAATGATCCTTTTGTATTCCATTTTCAGGGATAATCCTGTTGTGCTTTGTTTCTGTATGATCTAAAACTACAAGGATCTTGTGCAGTTCCGATGTTCTGGAATGAGTACGAATCTTACTATATCTGAACTTGTGAAATTAGTCTGAGTCTGACAGCGTTGCAACCAAAACCAAAACCACAAGGGTCTTGTGCAGTTCAGATGTTCTGGAATGAGTACGGATTTTACTATATCTGAACTTTGTGAGTCTGACAGCCTTGCAACCAGAACCAAAATTACAGGGATATTGTGACAGCCCTCCAACCAAAACTAAAACTACAGGGATCTTGTGCAGTTCAATGCTGCCTGTTGTTTGTTGGAATATCAGCTATCTTGTTTGTGCACAATAACCTGCTTATCATGAAAAAGTAGAATATTTTAGGATGGGGATCAAGTTGGTTGGCATTTGTTAAGATCTTCATGAGAAGCAGATCTTCTCAGCCGAACTTTTCTTTTTTATTCGTCTTGGTAATCTGAGAATATATTTCTTAGTTAGATATCAATTACACAACTATGACACAATGAATTCACTGTTTTGACGGGACCTTGCTGATGTAAATCAATGTAATAAAATTGGCGCACAAATCATATGTAGATTTTGTTTTATCCATCAAATAACACATCCAGAACCCTTGTTTACAAGGACCTTGCTGATGTGAATCAATGTAATAATCTTTATGATTCTATCTGCCCATATGAACCACTCAATTGAATTCTTTTTCTTATTCCAGATGTTCTCTTTGGTTGGTTGTGGTTCTGAATAATTTTTCCAGACATTGTAAAAGGCCATGTTGCACAGGTGTTTTGGGTTTCAATTCAGGGAGGTGATACCTTGATGAAATAGTTTGCATGTTTGGACAGCCATATCTTAGTAAATTGTGGGTTTGATCTCCAAATGTGCTTGAACATAATCAGGTCAAGGAAGATATCACGTCGCATCTTTGTGGTAAAGTTGTATGTCATATACCTTGTGCCATTTGGTTCTATGTTACTTGAATAAGATAACAAATTATGCAATCTCAGGTATATATTTTCAATCATAAATTATCCTTCATTTTTCATCTTACAGTGTTTGAATTAGTACCCTAAGTGGTTGCTAAAACCTACTTCTACTAACAGAGTCAAATATTTTTGAAACACTTGGGGTTTGACATGTCCTTTGCGTTTGCTCATACATAAAGTTATTGAAAAAAATGCAAATATTTTTAGCGCGTGTCCATAGTTTCAAATAGGGCTCTGCGCCATTTGGCTCAAAGATAAATTAAAATGTGTATGCATGTACATCTCATTGTCGACAACAAGTCTTCATACTTTTTTTTTATTAAATAAAGGTGGTAAATTTGTTACCATATGCGCTTGCCCACAACTAAACCAACTAAAACATGAATTTTTTTTCAATGCATACATGGATTCAGCGTGTCTCTACGCCATTTGACACAATGGGCCAGCTACATGTGTGCATTTTCAGATATGTATCTGTCTATCTGAGCAAACAGAAATGTTTTTCTTTTTTGCACAAAAACAATAAAAGGTTAATAGCTTTTTAAAACAAAGGCCTCCTTAAATGGTTCCTACATGCTATTAGATACACACATATTTTTAGCAGCAGAGTTTGTATTTTCTTAGATTTTATTTATAGTAGGCATGAAAATACATGTTTCTTTTTATACATAAGCATCTGAATTTTTAGCGTGCATATTTGCCAAGACAAAAAGATTACTAAAACGATACACATATTTTCAACACGACATGGTTTTAAATGGGACTATATACCACCAATTATTTTAGGGGTATATACCATCAAATTAGAATGTGTGTGTGCGTGCGCGCGTGCGCGTGCGTGTGTGTGTCATTGTGCACAACAAGACATCATTTTTTTTATCATATGTACTTGCCTACCGCTAAACTAACAAAAACATATATTTTGTTCTAATGCGGCTTTGTACTATCAAATTAAAATGTGAATATATATTTCTAAACCCTGAACCCTTGAATCATAGATATTTGTTTTCATCGCGAGCATGGATTTAGCGTACCTCTGCACCATTTGGCGCAACGGGTCTACTAGACAGAATGACGAACGGGCGCGTTGAAGTTGGCCTAAGCTCCTGCCTCGCGCTGTCGCGCACGGCGCTGAAACATTCGTGCGCGGCCAGCTCACGTAGCGCGGCGCGGCAGCAGCCGGCCACCGCCGACCGCCTCTCAAGAGCCGCTCGAGCGGCGCAGCAGCCTCGCAAACGTGTTATCGCCACAAGTCCATAGTCCAGAGCAGCGCGGGAGATTCTGCCTGCCATCCCCACCCCGACCGTGACGCCGGTAAGGTGTTCGCTCTAATGCCTGCCAGCCAGCCAGCCCGCGGAGAGAAAGCTGGCCGTGCATTCCGGCGATTCTTTGTCTCATTTTATTGTGGTCCATCAGGATCCACGGACGCTTTCCCCGCCCTGATTTTGGACGAACGGAATCAGCCCTGCCGGACCGGTGAATCTGCATCTGCATCTGGACGCGCCGGCGCCTGCGTGGACAGCGGGATCGCGCGCCATGCGTTGGTTGGACAGCAAGCGCGAAGCCGAAGCCGATCCGATGGGCGCTGTCAGGGGCTTTTGGGACCATGGAAACTGGGCGGGGGCGACGTGGGCGCCAGCCGCGCGAAGCCAGAGCCGGGGACGGCACTTTACTTGCCTGCGGTGCTAACGTAGCCGCGCCCTGCGCCACCAGTCATCCACTCTCCACCGGCCGTCTCCTCCTCTTGACCCAGGGCCAGGGAGGATTTCACCCGCCGAGGCTGAGCCGAGTCACCGGTCAGCCCCTCGCTTCCTTCCTGCTCTCGCCTCCTCGGCTCTTCCCCCGCTGCCCCGCGCCACCGCCTCCGCCGGCAGCCGGGACCGTGGAGCAACGGCATGTCTCTTGATCTCTTTTCGTCCAGGTTCTTGTTTTCTTCTGGCGCTGCGAAGAAGCTCCCCAGCAGGAGAAGGGTCACGTTCGTCGCTGCTGCTCCTTCGTCTCCGTCCACACCATCGCCGCCACGGTCGCAGGATGCCTCCTCTTCTTCCAGGCAAAGGAGTGTACGTGCCACGCCGTTGAGTCCCAACAAAGGTGCGTCTCGACCTGCCGGTAGCAATGGCAGGACTAGGAGGAGGAGGCAGAGGAGGACGGTCGAGGGAGGACAAGAACAAGGCAGCTGCGTGCCGTCGGTGGAGGAGGCGTCCATAAGGGTAGGGACGCTGTATGAGAACGGCGATCCACTAGGGCGGAAGGAGCTTGGCCGGTGTGTCGTGGAGTGGCTAAGGCAGGGGATGCAGTCCATGGCATCCAAATTCGCTTCCGCCGAGCTTCAGGGTGACATGGCGGACCTCACCACAGCGGCATTGACTCTGAATTGGGGATCGGCAGAAGGCCAGCTTGGGTTTGTGATCCAGGCACAGCCCTATCTCTCATCCATCCCCATGCCCAAGGGTCTGGAGTCACTCTGCTTCAAGGCCTGTACGCACTACCCCACCCTTTTTGACCATTTCCAGCGTGAGCTCCGTGGTGTCCTGCTGAGTTATCAGAACCAGGGGCTCATCTGGGACTGGCGCTCCACGCAGACATGGAAGCTGTTGAAGGAAATGGCCAATTCTACTCATCACCGGGCAGCTGTGCGCAGGACGACACCACGAACTAAAGCGGTTCATAGTAGCATTGGCGTAAGCCTCAAGAAGGTAAGGCTGATGCAGGATAGGATTGAAGACTTTGTGAGGCATATGTCAGAGCTACTGCGCATCGAGCGAGATGCGGAGCTGGAGTTTACACAGGAGGAGCTGAATGCCACCACTATGCTCGACAACAATTCCAAGCCATCCAAGCCAGTAGAGTACTTGGTGACCCATGGGCAGGCTCAGCAGGAGCAGTGTGACACCATTTGCAACTTGAGTGTCATCAGCAGCTCAACTGGTGAGAGAGCTAAACTTGGCTACTTTCTTTTCTCCGCATGTTAAGATTTTATCTTCAGTTACTTTGGAAAATTGAGTAAGACACTGTTTTCTGTTATCCCTGCATGTAGGATTAGGAGGTCTACATTTGGTTCTATTTAGAATTGAAGGTGAACACAAGCTGCCTCCAACCACACTGTCACCTGGGGACATGGTTTGTGTGAGAACATGTAATAGCCGTGGTGAGGGAGCCACTTCTTGCATGCAAGGCTTTCTTTATAATCTCGGGGAGGATGGTTGCAGCATAACTGTGGCTCTGGAATCTCGCCATGGTGACCCAACCTTCTCCAGGTTATTTGGGAAAAGTGTGCGCATTGACCGGATACAGGGATTGGCTGATGCACTTACTTATGAGGTATTCAAATTATGCACATGAACATTGAATCTTGTCAGGAATTAAGGGTCTGAAATTCTGACTGGTTGGCTTCTTTCAGCATATTTACTACTCCCTCTGTCCCAAAATAACTGTCTCAACTTTAGTACAACTTATTTTGGGAAAGTTGTACTGAAGTTGAAACACTTATTTTGGGACGGAGGGAGTATTAAGCTTTCTGAAACTTCCTTGCCAAGAGCAACTATAGGCTGGCTCTTACATATTTATTTAAGCATAATCCTTTCATTTTATGATCTGCATCATGTTCTGTTTATGTCATATATTGTACTCCATATCGGAGTGGCGTGAAATGGGGAAAACCAGAACAAAGGAATTTTTAGCCTTAAAGAAAGAACAGTGAAACTGGGGTTCCCGTTTCTTTTATGGTTGTATTATTCTTGGCTTAACAACATGAGTGATAAGTTCATCTAATTCACCCAAGTATTTTTATTTGGCAGCGGAATCTTGAAGCATTGATGCTACTTCAAAGGAATGGTTTGCTGAAAAGTAATGCTTCCATTGATGTGGTAGCTACTCTGTTCGGTGACAGCAAAGATGTCATGAAGATGGAGCAGAATTGCCTGATTGATTGGGGTGAATCAAGTGTACCTGATCCAAGGCTATCAGAGAGGTGTGCATTTGATGACTCCCAGTTAAGGGCTCTCTCATTAGGCCTGAACAAGAAGAGGCCTGTTCTAGTCATCCAGGGGCCTCCTGGCACAGGCAAGACAGTTTTGCTCACGGAACTCATTGTACGTGCTGTCCGGCAGGGTGAAAGTGTCCTTGTGACAGCTCCAAGCAATGCGGCAGTCGATAACATGGTTGAAAGGTTATCAAGAACTTGCTTAAACATTGTGCGAGTTGGAAACCCTGCTCGGATATCACCATCGGTTACTTCGAAGTCCTTGGCAGAGATTGTAAATGGAAGGCTTGGTCAGTTTAGGAAGGAGCTTGAGAGAAAGAGAACTGACTTAAGAAAGGACTTGAGGGACTGCATAGAGGACGATTCTTTAGCTGCAGGCATTCGTCAACTTCTGAAGCAACTTGGGAGGGATCTGGAAATGAAAGAAAAAGAAACGATCATGGAAGTGCTATCTGATGCACAGGTTGTGCTTTCTACTAACACAGGGGCAGCCGATCCACTTATCAGGAAAACTGGTTGTTTTGACTTGGTAATTATAGATGAAGCAGGTCAAGGAATTGAGCCCTCTTGCTGGATTCCCATACTGCAGGGAAAACGTTGTATTCTTGCGGGTGATCATTGCCAACTTGCACCTGCCATATTGTCAAGGAAGGCCCTGGAAGGTGGGCTTGGTAAATCTATGATGGAAAGGGCTTCATTGTTGCATGATGGATTACTTACTACAAGACTGACAGTCCAGCATAGAATGCATGATTCAATAGCCAGTTGGGCATCTAAAGAGATGTATCAGGGGTTACTCCAGTCTTCACATTCGGTTGCTTCGCATCTTCTTGCCGACTCTCCAGTTGTAAAGGTATACATAGTTTCTGTTTCAGATGTTAGGTCAATTGCATGGTATGTCTATGTTTTCCGGGTCAGTGTTCAAGACTGAACTGACTATCATGTGGGCAATCTTCTACTTAAAAAAATCATGGACTTAACTGAGGATTGGGTCTAATTGCAAAGTTCAGATCAGACTTCATTGAATAAATTTACCCCTTGTTCGAGTGAATCTGAATCATATGCTGTTTGGTCTTTAACCTTTTCCTAGCTCATTGGTTCACTACCTTTTTAAGAGTGCAACTTTGTCGCACTGTAGTTGTAGATCTCGAGATTATAGCAAGTCTCGGAAAGTAGATACCTTAAATTACTTTCACAGATGACTATATATACTACTAGAAGCATATACTTAGTATATTTCACCTCAGTTTTTAAACATGTTCATTCCAACTGAAGCACATTTTAGATCCATCATTGGCATTTTAATGTTGTTGTCTTAAGGTATCATGTGTTTACTGAGCTAGTCTCCCCCCACTTCTTTTTTGTTGTGCTTACTGACTAAACATTTAGAAATGTTGATTAGACCTATTCAAGTGTTTATCTTTCAATTTTATTAAGGATATTTAGGATACATATTTATTTTACCAGCCATCATACTTTTACTCAACTTGGAGGATAAGAACATCGTATTCTCTCTTTTAGAAACTAATGTGATACAGTATTAAATTTCACCCTACGTTTCTAAGAAAATTTGGCCATACCTGTCCAGCCCCCTTATTGAAATGGTCACGTCCAGTCAGTCACTAGATATTACAGATGGGAACCGCCAGCACTGACTTATTATTTCTTTGATATACGACCCTCAGGCCTCAGCCCGGGTTTCACTATCATCAGATAAAGGAACATATATCCAACAGTACCAACAATACAAACACTAAGTGACACAGTTTTTGCTGCCTACTGCATAAAACTGCAAAGAGTTTCTTTATAAAAATTGCAAATAGTTCAACAGAATGTTGTGGACATGGGTCCACAGTATCAAGGCAAGAGTAGCATCGTGGGAGGGGTCCATGGGAGAGAAGTATCCAGAGTCCTTTAGGGAAGTATAAGATTAGGAAAGAGTCCAATTGTACAAGGAAAGATCTAAGTCTAATCGTATTAGGAGAGGTCAAGGGTCTGAGCATCTGTTATATAAGGATGACATGTATCCACGTTTGAGGTAAGGAAGAACAATCAATCTAATCTCTCACAGTTCTTCTCTCGTCTACACCTATATGTACTCAATCCCCCGCAGCCATGCCGTCTGGCTATCTTCAGCACGGCAGTTATCCCGTTGTGGATCAAGGTTCACAACACGAAAGCACTCACTTTTCATTATGGATGGCCAATCATATATCTTATATGTTGCTATGATCAATCTCTTTTCGCCAAATGCATTGGTACAAACAAGCTGGGATACTCTCGACCTCAATGTAGTATGTCACAAAAGATGAGCAATCCAACAAAATAAGGCGGGGTAAATTTTTATACTTCACATTTGATGGAGACTGTTCACTTGCAGTGTTACGTGTGGGACATCTAGTAGGCCTGTAACTCCTTCTGGGACCAACCAGTAATGCCTTGCGTCTATTGTGTCTCCTCATTTGAAATCTGTGCATTCTATGTTTAGCATTTTTGGCCATGAATGCAATGCACTCCTTCTGTATTGCTACTGTGTAAGTTGGACTCAAGTTGTACCTTATGATTTCAGGATACTTGGATAACACGGTGCCCACTGCTTTTACTTGATACCCGAATGCCATATGGAATTCTAAACGTTGATTGTGTGGAGCATTTAGACCCTGCTGGCACCGGATCATTTTATAATGACGGAGAAGCAGAAATAGTTACACAACATGTTCTCAATCTTGTGCATTGTGGTATATACTTATCTTTTGCTTCCTTAATTGAACACCGCATCAGTATTGTATAATCTTTGTTGCATAATCCTTCGATCCTTAGTATTGTTTACTTTAAAACATCAGGATAATTATTCAGCATTTCTCATTCACTGGTCAACCATGGCCCTAACTTTTCACGCTCAAATTTTTGAACATACGAACATATTACAATCATGACTGCAGGAGTGTCTCCAAATGAGATAGCCATCCAGTCACCCTACATTGCTCAAGTTCAATTATTAAGAGAGAAGTTAGAAGAATATCCGGAGCTTTCTGGGGTTGAGGTTTCAACAGTAGATAGCTTTCAAGGGAGGGAGGCAGATGCGGTGGTCCTATCAATGGTAAGCACTGCACGGAACCATACATCTTTCTGATGAATATGTCACCCAAATACAACACTGAAAGAAGCAATTGACATTTATAAGGGCAGTCGCCGATTGGGCCACAATCATTTCATACTCCATGATTTAACCTACTTCTAGTGATGTTTATCCTTCTGCTGGCTTATAGGTTCGGTCAAACCCACTGGGAGCTGTAGGGTTCATGGGCGACAGCAGGCTAATGAATGTGGCTATCACAAGGGCACGCCGGCATGTCACTGTGGTATGTGACACCTCGACCATTTGCCACAGCACCTTCCTTGCCCGGCTCCTCCGTCATATCAGGCGGTATGGACAAGTAAAACATGTTGCACCTGGTTCCCTAGATGGGGTCTCCGGACTCGGCTTCAGCCAACCCACTCTCCCGTCTATCAGCTAGCGCTCCCCGCAGTTCACTGTCTTGATGGCATAATTCATTCATATGCTCATATGAGCATGTATATATGCGAAGAGCTAAAGGATGTATATACAGTCATGCGAAAAAACTGAAGGCTGAGAAACTATAATGCCCGTCTCAGACGTGCCTGTCTGGTATCAATCTGTGAAGAAGACGAAGAACTCGAGAAGATATGAAGAGAAATTGGTGGATAGACATGGAAGAGCTTCGCCAGGTGTGTGGTTATCTTGAGATGACCACACACCTGTGCCATGTGGTTCGCCAGGTGTGTGGTTGATATGAAGCATGGCCATTCGTTGGACCTAACTGAAGGCTTAGCTGATCATGCATCCCTGAATTGGTGCACGTGATTCATTCAGCAGAAGGAAGACTACCTCACTTCCTGTAAATTCTAACTAATATTGTTGACATGGATACCCCAACACAGACGTGTAGTAAATTGACAATTCACAATTGAGTTGGAAAAAGAATGCATTTCATCTCGAAGTTAAATGACACAATATCAAGTTACAGGCGCGTTTCTCTTAATCCCTGGAAAGAAAAAGAAAAAAACAGGTGTGTCTCTTTCTTTCCCTTATCATGGTTGTTGGAGTGTGTTGTAACATCCGCATCATGTAATATTATGGATGACGTATAATCATGTCCTACTCCTTTTCGTAGCAAAAATAATTACTAGATAACCCCAACATGCACAAATAGACTACTCTTGTACTAGTGTTCCGTATGCAACTGCAACCTACCTATGTTTCGCTGTTTTCGCTATCTGATTATTGAAATTGGCACCATTGATGCTTAACACGTGTCTACTATGCCACAAAACGTTTTTCACACTGCTATGTCACAAAAACTTAAATCTAAAACCAAACACATAAAACATGAAACATGGTGTGTGTCCTTCATAAAAAAACTTGGGCATATATTGCCTGGCCTGTACATCATAGATGCACACATGCCATGTTTATTACAACCTCTGTACGCTAATATATGATGTTTTTGAGGTTCAATTTGAACAGCAAAAACGTTTTACATTGTTTACAAAGGGAGCGCATCAAAACAATCCAAGGATTGCTAAGCAAAGAGTGACACACTACACGTTAAAAGAGTTGGACCGCAAATAGTCTATTACATGCTCGCTACCCTAGTCGGGACATAAACTTGTGCGCGTTCCAATCTCCTGATGCCAACCTCCATTGCTCCCCATGTTGTAACCATGGCCACAACAAATTGATGCATGAGAATGATACCTGCGTAAGAGAATGAACGGTCAAGTTTATGGAGTTTGGCATAAAATAACACCATTTCTACATAGCCAAATAGACATGTGAAAGGGGGAGGCTGGATAGACATTTTTTTAAACGAAGTTCATTTTTTTCAACAAGTTTAATGTAGGCTTGCCTATAAAACACTAGCGTGTAAATTGAACTAGTGGAAGTCCTAACACATGATGTTTTTTTTTTTGAACGGTCACCGGGAGGGAGAGGATCGCCACCTGAATATATTGCTCAAAAAGCTGCCAAAGCCAAGAGTCTCCCCTTAAGCTTTGTCTGATCCAGTTTATAAGGAAAACCGGATCGAAAACCTAAACAAGTTGGCCTCTTTTATGAGGAAAACCGGGCCGAAAACCGTACATTTAACAAGGTTACAAAAGAAGAGAAAAAAATGACGCCCAAAAGAAGGCACAACCTAGCTGGCAGGCAGAAAGACCAACACCATGATGGACACAAGTAGATGTGGGATGCTGTCGAGGGATCACAATACCAAGACTCGACAAACAACCTAATGCACCACACCGGTGTGCGTACTGAGCCCCACGGCACAACAGAGGATCATCCATAATCAACGAGTGCCAAACCTTAACACGAACCTTGACTGGGAGATCCGCCACGGGCGGTCGAGACGATTAGCTGGTTGGGGAGGCATCATTGCGTCGTCATTGAGCAAAAGTGAACCGAGACAACACCAAGAGCCCGAAGCTCGCCGCAGCACAACGGCAACCATGGGAGGGTCTTGAGCATGATAGCAACAGGACAGAGAACACGCGAAGGACAGCCGAAGAGAAAACACATGAAGAAGAACACACCAACATGGACTTAACACATGATGTAATTCCTAAAGTTCAGATTGTTGGCACAATATGTCGTTGGAGAAGATCTAGACACCAAGTCCTAAGAGTTCTGGCCCCTAGGCCAACCTATTCCTTCTTGAGCTAGGACACAAAGTCCGTACTCAATCACTAGGGTAGATTTACACACGAAGTAGGCGATTTCCGGCCTTACAGACTTCTTGGCTCCTTCATAATTCAAAGACTTCCAAGCGACGCCTATTGGTCTAGGAGGGGTACACCATCCAAGAGTAACACATTGAACAACTGACTTGGAATGAACAGTTGCCAGAGATCGGCTCAAGAGCCCCCTTATATCTCACGAGTTTTCCACTCAAAGGATAAGCACCCGGTAAAGAGAATTTGAGAAGCCAGATGGGAATACAACGTTCCCGAAAGTATGGCAATGAGGTGCAGAGGTACCGGGCTGTCTAGACACCTCAAGAACCAGTGTTACTTGGAAGATACATGGTATGGAGAGTTAATTGCACAGAAGTACCACAATTCAGGCATCACATGCAGATTGGTACCACGATTGCTAATTTTTGCGTGTCAGTATCAATATTGGTCCAAATTTTTGCAAATTGGACTAAAACGCGTATTTATACGTATTGACGCCCGATCCGACAGGTCGGGCCCACCCGTCAGGTGCCACGCTGGCCAATCGGCGCGTGCCCGCGTGCTGACTAGGACGAGCCGGTGCGCTGCTGTCCTAACCGGCCCGGTCGCACCAACTCCAGCCCGGCCGCACCATTCCCCTCCCCCTCCTCCTCGCTCGTTTCCTCCATCGCCGCCGACCGCGTCCCGACAGCCGGCCGGCCGCCGCACCGCCCCGCCGTCGCCATGGTTTTGGAGGACGAAAGCAGCGACGACCATTCTAGCCCCCCGTACATGCATTCTTCCTCCACAGACGGTCTCAGCGAGGTCAGTACAGGGTTAGGGTTAGGGTTTCATATTTGGGATTTCTTGATTTGGTTGATTTCGCTAGGTTTTGATTTGGCCATTGTCTTTGTGCGAGCTTCTGCAGGTTCCTTTCACCATTGAAGATCCAGGTTACAAGGGGCTTGAGCTGGATGTGATGTCTCCATGTGAGAAGCACGGCATGGCATCTGAGAGGCTTGTTGCCTTTGAAGGAACAGACACAGGCAGGAGGTTTTTAGCATGTGCACAGCCGGTATGTATTGTAGGATTGTAGGCATACTGATTTTTTTCTTACTTGGTCAGTGCCATATTGAACTCTGTTTGCTGGAGTATTCTGCTTGGTGTCAACATTTTGATTCATAGTGGTTAGAGTAGCTTATTTAGGTCAAGCATGAGTATATTTTGCATTAGAACAATGGCTGAACCTAGTTAGTCAGCTACTCAAGTGGTTGCTCCTCTTGTTAAATTTAGTGGTCTGATGCTAAATTTAGACATTCTTTTTGGCAACTGCAGTGATTTTGTGTAATTACTTGCTGTATGAACTGTTTTGTTGTTGTTATTGTTTTTGCAGGAAGGTAGCAATTGTGGCTTTGTTGAATGGGTTGATCACCAGTGGCTCCCAACAATGCAGAATGCATTGTTGAAGCTATGGGCAATGGTTGAAGATGCCAAAAGTGCTAGGGTGAATGGCAATCTTGAGAATTCTTTCACTATCCACCATCTGACAGAAGAGAAGAACAAGCTGGAGGCCAACTATGACAAGCTAGTCCAAGATGTGCATGAGCTGATGAACTTCCAGGAAGATAAGGTGGTGGATTTCAGGCATCTGCAGTCTGCCATTACATATCAGCAGGAGGTAAGAAAAGAACTAACTGATGATATGAAGGCAAAGATGGCAACTGAGATGGCAAAGAAAGATGCAGAGACCCAGCAACTTACTCAGAAGTATGAGGTGCTGCTCAACCTGACAAGAGCTCAAGCAACAGTCATTCAGAACTTGAAGTTGAACAAAATGAAAGAGAAGCAAGTGCTTACTGAAGCTAGTATGAATTTGGAGCTGAAGAATGCAGAGCTAACTAAGTGTCAGGAGAAGCTCACCCAAGAGAAGCTAGAGTTGAAGCTTCAGGTTGCTGATCTGCTTAAGGGAAATAAAAAGCGTATTGAAGAGAAGTGGCAGTTAGAGTTTCAGAATGAAAAGTTGAAGGAGAAGTTCAGGGGGATTCAAGCCATCTTGGAGAAGTGAAGAAGATGAAATGAGATTAGTGGCATTGCTGACATTTTGGGAATGATGGTTGTGTAATGACCTAGCATCTAGGAACTAATGTTGTGTACTGTATGCTTGTACTAATGGTGAACTATGGCTGTGTATGTAGTAGTTATGCTATTCATCCTTTTATGAGAAAAGGATGAACTATGCATTTGAAGTGGAACTCCTCTATGTATTGTGAACAATGGTTATGTATTGCTATGTATGGATCAGTTTCTTATTATGTATGGTTATGTATTGCTATGGTTATGCTGATTATGTAGATTGTACATTATGACAATGTTGCAGCAAACCAGACAGTACATTGCAATAAAAGAGGAACAAGACTCACTAAATCTCATTGCATCAGAAGATAACTTCACTGATCCATTACAACTTGATCCATTACAACTTGGCTACAACTGAAGCAACTAACTAACTTAATATCTTGCCTGCAACTAAGCCAAGCACAAATATAGTGAAAAGAAACAACACATTGTGAAATTTGGCCCTAATCCCTGCAATCTCTGCATTCTTCTCTCTGAGTTGAGTTTGCAGAGACAGAAACATGGCCTCCCTTGTGCCATCATCTTCACTTGGAGTCAGGATTGGAAATTGATCTTCAGATCTAGCAACAGTTGCACCTTTAAGCCTCCATACTTCATCACGCAGATCCCCAATGAGCTCACTCCAGAATGTGGGCAATGGATCATCATGCCATTGCACAAATCCACAGCCACCGTGCTATTAAGATACACAAGCAAATTCACCATGCTGCCAAAAATTATTGCACAGAAGAAAGAGGAAGAAAATTAGGGAAAAAACAGCACTCACCATAGCATCCACGCAGCTGTAGTACCTCCTACCAGGGTTCTGCCTGCTCCAGGAGATCCATCTTGGCGCCTTCCTCGGAGTTGAACAGTGGCACATCACCGGAGGCTCGTATGCCATTGGGTTCTCGCGGTAGCGCACCGGCGAGCGCGACTCCTCCCCCCTCCTTCCTGCAGCTCGACGAAATCCGGGAGCGGACCCGGCACTGGATGACCACGACATCTCCGCCGCCGGCCCCAGTCAGCGCCTCTGAGATTTCTCCTTGGCTGCGCGGATGAACCCTAGTTTCGTCCCCACACTCCTCTGAGATCTTGTGCTGTCACACTTTAATAGTAGGAAAGGTGGATGGCCCACATGTCAGAATCCCCAAATGTGGTACTGCATGTTATGTGATGCCCCAATATTGGTACTGACATGCAAAAGCTAGCAGCAGAATTGGTATGATTTGTCACAATTATCTGCAAATGTGGTACTGATTTGTCACAATCAACTCACATTACCAGCATCCAGTAGCAAGTTCAGATAACCAACTAAAGTTCAACATTCAGATAATCACCTAAAGTTCAACCACATATCCATCCAGTTCAACATTACAAGCATCAAGTTCAACATTACTAGAGTACTCCACCAGTACTCCACCTCAAGTATCAAGTTTAACCAAAATAACACCACAATATTTCACATTACATGGCTCCTCCACCTCCCATGCTAGCAGTAAAGTAGAACATCCATCCAGTGTGTGTGCCATCAGTAGGAATGTCAGCATATTGCCTTGGGGCAATGAATGGCATTGGAGCACCTCTTCCAGCTCTTCCTCTGCCTCTTCCAGCTCTTCCAGATGGTGGTGGTGTAGTAGAAGTAGCAGCTCCTCTTCCTCTGCCAGCTCCTCTTCCTCTTCCAGATGGTGGTGTTGTAGTAGAAGTAGCAGCTCCTCTTCCTCTGCCAGCTCCTCTTCCTCTGCCAGATGGTGGTGTTGTAGTAGAAGTAGCACCAGCTCCTCTGCCAGCTCCTCTTCTTCCAGATGATGGTGGTGTAGGAGCAGAAGCAGCAGGTCTTGGTTGTCTTCCAGATGATGGTGGTGTAGGAGCATTAGCCTTGCAAAGAAAAGGAAACAGTTAATAATGCTAGAAAGAAATGTACAAGAAAGAAAACATTAGTATATTTGAAGGTGAAAAATTATTACCACATGCTTATTCTTCCTCAAAGCTAGCTCAGGCTTCAACTGTTTAAGACAGTTTGTGTACCTATGCCCTTGGAGACCACAATTGCCACATGTTATGGTCCCCATTCTTGAAGTTTCTTTTGGCTTTGGTACTTCAAATTTGCCCTTGATCCTCTTTTCTTTCCTTCTTCCTCTCTTGATTTTGAATGCAGGTGGTTCTATGTCTGGACCAGGGGTCCTTGTCCAATCATGCTCACCAGGCACAGGAAAGATCATTGGTTCATAAGCTGCAGCATAAAAATCTTTCTTGAAGAATTTGCTGACATAATCCTCTAGTTTCCTTTTAGCCTCGTTTATTGCAGAGATGGCATGGTTGCAAGGTATGCCACTAAGGTCCCACTTCCTGCATCCACAAGTCTCAAGTTCTAGGTTGACAGCATGTGTTTGCTGCCCACTTGTAACTTGCCATAAGTTGACCCCTGCCTGTATTGGCTTGTAGTATCTGGCCCTCTCCTTCTCAATCTCTAGCTTCTCACTGTAATGAGGTGTTATCTCCCATCTTGCTTCCTTTACACTCTCTCTCTTCATGTGCCACCTCACCATCTGCTTATCTTTTATCCCATCACACATTGTCCTTATAGGTTTTCTCCTAACATCTAGAATGTACTTGTTGAACACCTCTGACAAGTTGTTCACTACCAAGTCAGTCTTGCAGTTTGTGTCGAATGCATGCCTTGCCCATGTTTTTTTTGGTATTGCAGTAAGCCACTCCCAAGCTTCCTCACTTTCAGCTCTAAGATCATTCATTGCAATATTAAATTTGTGTTCATTGTAGGCATAGCTAGCATTATCCATGCACTTCTTAAGATCTTCACCCCTAAACGCAGCATTTTGGAAATTTGCATATAAATGTCTAAGGCAGAATCTTTGGTTGCAACTTGGAAACACAGCATTCACTGCATTCAATAACCCCTGACACAAACAATTTAACAAGTCTAAGCTACAAACAATTTGAAAATCTAAGCTAATGCAAACACTTGTTCAAAACAGAATGAAATATGCAAACACATACCTTTTGTCTATCTGACATTATAGTATAAGTTCCAAACTTGCCCACTTCTCCCCCTAGGCAAATTTTCAGTTGGTGTAGAAACCAACACCAACTAAGTGTGTCATCTTGACCAACTATGCCAAATGCCAGTGGATATATGTTGTTGTTGCCATCTCTACCAGTGGCAGCAAGTAGTTGAGCACCTGTAGTGAGCTTAATAAAGCATCCATCAACACCTGCATAATCAACATTTCCAAGTGAGATACAATATGGAGTACTCTACAATATGTAAATGGTTCACACAAGGTTCAAGAACTAACCAATGAAAGGCCTACACCCATTGAGAAACCCCTCCCTTGCTCCATTAAGGCAAAAAAACATGGCATGGAATCTTGGGCCTGGGTGGGGTATTTTTGCATTAGGTACTGGAGTAACAGTAGTGACTATTACTCTACTCCCAGGGTTTGTGTCCATGACAGTCTGAGCATAGTCTTTAAGCCTAGGATATTGCTTCCTGTGATCTCCTAACACAGCATCAATAGCTATGTTCTTTTCCCTATATGCCATGCACTTGGGCACATCTACACCATATTTTTCATGGCATGCATCAATTATAGTCTGAATACCAGTAGTTATATCAGATCTAAAGAGATGCTCATATTTCTGTGCTAGCCACTTAGCACTAACCCTGGTGGTCTCAGTGGTACTAGGGCAAGTGTGCTCTAGTCTCATCTTCTTAATTACAAATGTTTTCTCCCCTTTTATAACTGCTGCCACCATTAAGAACTGGCATTTTTTATCTGTACACTCAACAATTATCCTCTCATCTGAATTCCTGTGATACCTGAAATTCCTGGCCTGGGTGATGTGTAAATTCAACAAAGCTTCTCTGAATTGATGCTGATCCCTAAAACACAACTTCATACACAGTTGCTCATGTGGTTGCTCCATTTTCTCATTGTACCACTTCCTAGGAGGCCTTTTCTTTGCCCTACTCTTCCTTTTCTTTTGTAGGACAAAAGAGAGTGGCTGAAAACCATCATCATCACTCTCCCTCAACAACCCCTCCTCTTCTTCATCTGATGATGGTCTGAAATCAGGTTCAACCTCTGGTAGCTCACTACAATGTGACCTAGTGGTTGGGCCTCTTCTAACTGGCAACTTCTGCTTCTTCTTTACAGGTTCAACTATAGTTTCTTCTTCTTGTTCAAAAGTCCTATCTTCCTCTACCTCAAATGGGTCCTCAACTTCAGTGTCACCCTCACAATGCAGCATTTCTTCCTCTTCTGATTGATCATCATCTGATTCTTCCTCTTGTACTTCTAGCTCTCTCTGCCTCTTTCCCTCTTCCACCTCTACATCTTCTTCATCAACCATGTAATTAGGGTCACTTCCAATTTGACCATCCTCATCAGAGGAATCACTGTCCTCATAAGCCTCAAATCCTTGATATCCCTCTTCTTCTTCTTCCAAAACTGCTTTCAACTTGTTAGTTGCATTTCTGCTTTCTTGTGTGCAAACACCAGCAGGAGCAACAGGGTGATGTGTGCTACATTGACTCTCAAAGACTACTCCTTCCTGGTCAACAGCTAAGATAGGAGGCTCACTCAGATCATAAACAACAGGCTCTTGGTACACCACAGTGGACAAGTCTGGCTTTTCAAAATGCTGCCTCTCAAAATCAGTATCAGGGGGTGGACAAGCCCTGACTAGCAAATTAAGCACCAATTTGTCCTGGATCTTCCTCTTTATCATCTGTAATTCTGCATGACTGTCTACCAAATCCAGCCCTTTCTCTCCTAAAGATGGATTTTCAATGTGAAACAAACAATCATATGCATTAAATCCTTGGGTTTCCATCACTGCAACCAAATTCAGATAAGTAATATCTGAACCACACAACTTCATCTCCAATGGTTCTCTTGCATCAAAATGGATCCTTACTTGCCAAATGTCTTCATCCAAACTACAGAAAAAATTAAATTTCATTTATTCATTATAATTACTCTTAATTTGGAGAGCAACAGTACAGTACATTACAATTTAAAGTAACCTGTAAGTCTATTATTTACTAATTTAGCACAAAAGCAAATTTTGGAGAGCAACAGTAAAGTACAAAACAACTTAAATTACAGTACCAGACAGTACAGAACAATTTGGAGAGCCACAGTAATTGAACTAAATTGAGAGTGCAATACACTATGTTACTAGGTTAGTCTAGTCACTTCAATTGGATAAAACCTAATCCCCAACTAGATAAAGCAGAAGATGAACAAACCCTAAAAATGCCCAATTGGATGAATCAGAGGAGTAGGACAAGGGTACTTACAGCACGCCGCCAAGTCCATGCGTCAACTCATGGCTGCTGCTAGGGTTCGCCACCCACTGATGCGCCAACCGCAACCACTGCTCCATGGTGAGTAACATCGACTCCTCGTCATCGGTCGAGTACGCGGAGCTGGACTCGTCGCCGCCATACCCGTCGACGCCAACCGTTCCGCTAGGAGGCCAGAACGGCATCTCTCCGACGCCGTGGACGCCCTCGCCGCCGCCGTGGACGCCCTCGCCGCCGACTGGCGGAATCGCCGACGCCATGGACTAGGGTTCGAGCGAGGAGGAGGAGGGGGGAATGGTGCGGCCGGGCTGGAGCTGGTGCGACCGGACCGGTTAGAACAGCAGCGCACCGGCTCGTCCTAGTCAGCACGCGGGCACGCGCTGATTGGCTAGCGTGGCACCTGACGGGTGGGCCCGACCTGTCGGATCGGGCGTCAATACGTATAAATACGCGTTTTAGTCCAATTTGCAAAAATTTGGACCAATGTTGGTACTGACACGCAAAAATTAGCAATCGTGGTACCAATCTGCATGTGATGCCTGAATTGTGGTACTTCTGTGCAATTAACTCTGGTATGGACTATGTGAGGTACCAGACAATAACTACATGTTGTTCTCCCCAATAAGGCTGCGTTCGGTGCACAGGAATCGCACAGGAGTTATGCAGGTTCGATTTCCACGGGAATATTTTCCTGTAAGCCCGTTCGCCCCACAGGAATCAGCACTGTTCGTTCCACAGGAAAGTGCCCCCCATTTGTACTTTTCACGGGAAAGATAACATCTACTCAGACCAAAGGAAACGTCCTGTTGGAAACCTATGGTTTGCACTGTTCACCCATCTTCACTTCCTATACTTTTATTCATTCCTTTGCTTTGCTCTCCTGCACTCCGAACGCAGCCTAAAGATACATCACATGGTAGTACCGAACACACTTTAGTTGGAAGTTCCAGGACTAGCAAAGCACCCTCCGCAAATGGACTACATAGAATACGACTGAGTTCCAACTTGGAGGTTCCAGAGGTATACATAAAATGCTTTATCTGAGAAACCCAAATATACTCAGAAGTATCACGCATACTAAACTAGGAGGTACTATACGTAACAGACAAGACTTTGAAGTCAACATAGAGTCCAATTGTTCCGGTAACTAAGTTCGGTAGTTTTGTATCCACACTTTGGCGAAATCTCACCACATCTCATATCACACTGAGGTTTAGAAGTATCGGCTGACTGGCCTAGGTATATGTACTTCCTCCGTTTTTATTTAGTCCGCGTATTAGCTTTTGTCAAAGTCAAGCTTTGTAAACATTAACAAAGTTTATAAACAAAAATATGAACATATACAATAACAAATCAATACCATTAGATTTATTATTGAATTACTTTCACATCATATATATTTGTTATGGTAAATGTTTATATTGTTTTCTATAAACTTGGTTAAACTTTACGAAGTTTGACTTCAGTCAACTCTAATATGCAGAGTAAATAAAAACAGAGGGAATATAAAGTACATAAGGATAATTTATGTAGAAATTAAAGGGAATATTTGAAGATTATGGCAATGTGTTCAAACCTTGTAGTTCCGTTGCTTATTTCTAGGGGTCATCATTGATACTTTGCAACCACATTAGGGACTAAAGCTGAATTTTTGGCAAGCTTACTAGTCTCTTAATATTTTGTGTCAAAACCTATTAGGAGACCTAGATGCACTTTTGACATGGAACACAAATAAGTGAACAAAAGACTTCGGAAATCAACACTCATAAATGTGCACCGTGCTACATGGTGGCATGGTATTAAAGGCAAGGTGCACCGCCCACCAAGCAACACGTACCATTGCACAATCAAAAGCAAGTATTGGCCTGACTCTTGCTCGTAACAGAAGCTACAACACGTTTCGCTGTACTTGTCAATTTCATTTAGACAAATTGTGAGGTGAGAATGACACCATTGCATAGGTACCACAAGAAAGTCTTGATTTCTAGCTGAAGCTTAAACTACAAGAACATGCTGGGTTTGAAATTGTACATACATGTCATACAATGGCAAATACATTGATTGGACCAAGAAGTAGCCGGACGGAAGCAAGTTCCACAGAAATATGTTGGGATAGCACAATGTCGGCCACCACGAGCACAATTTCGTGCCAATTGGTTAAGTGGTATCCAATCAGTGTGAGATGAAAGTCCACACCTTGGTATCCAACCTATGACCAAACCAAAGCCTTCCACAAGTCCACACACAAAAAAACTATCACTATAACTAGATATAAGACATTTTTGCAGTTTAAATTTAACTGCAAAAGCATCTATATTTAGTTACAGAGGTAGTATCATGTAAAACCATATTGAATCCCTGCTCAGGACTTGAAAAGGCTCAAATTGGAGGAAGGTTTCTTTCACGCTCATCAAACCTTTCCAAATTGGGAATTTATAGGTTAATTTGAGCCAAAGACAAATTGTCTTTGATACTTATTCTTGAGGAGACTACCACACTCTATCCTTAGTAAGAAGATTGAAAAGGCACTTATTGAGAAACCACTTACTATTTTTAATATGCCCAAGTCCTAAGTACCTAGACCTTCCTGGTCCTTTGACGTTCAGAGTAACTCCTACTACACCAATGTATGCTTTATTTGATGTATCACAAGTTGTTTACAAACCACATTCACAAAAATTAAAGTTTGAGTTAGTGCACATTCATAGCAAGAGTTTTTCTAGATGGGTGGTCATAATTTGTATTCAAAAAAATTATACTGAACGGCAAAGGACCATGACTTCTATGATTTTTTTTCGATCTCTACCGTGCACTCTTGATATACTCCATCTGTTCACTATTATAAGGTGTTCTAACTTTTTTTCCGATTCAGATGTGTATAGACGCATTTTAGTGTGTTTGTCACTCATTTCAGTTCGTATGTAGTCCATATTGAAATATCCAAAACATTTTATATTTATGAGCGGAGGGAGTATTACCAAGGTGTTGTTTTCACAGAAGTTCCTAACATTATATTTTTCTTCAAAATTGATGGTCCCCATGATTAGCAGGATTTCAATACTATAGGAATAGGAAAAACTCAATATTGTAATGTCATATCCACTAAAAAACAAAGGACTTCTTTTACCTATAGGATTTACCGATTTAGCCTGCCTGAAGTTTGTTCAAGAGGTTTGAGTGGGTATAAATTTCTTATGTGAGAAACCGTTTAGAAGTTTTTTTATATGGGAAGTAATAATCCTGGCGACCGCCGGACTCGGCTGGGGGCGGGGATGCCTGCTGGCCGGCGCGGGCATGCCAGGGCGGCAATCCCAGGGACGCGGAGGCAGGGGAGTGCGGTGGCCGGCGGTTCCTGGCATGGGGGCTACAGGATGGCCTCGTTTCGGGCTCCGTGCTCACCCATATCTGGCCAGGACGGCGGCTTCCATGGGGGGCCTCCGCGCATGGCAGGCGGGCTGGGGAGTGGCTGCTCCGGCTGGCGTCCGTGGATCTATGGCGGTGGCGGTGTGCCACGGATCGAGTGGGGCGGCGCGACAGCGTCACTCGAGGTGGTGGCAGAGAGATGTCCAGGTGATGGCGTGTTGGCCCGTGGATGTTAGGTGGGTGTTGGTTGGTGGCGGAGCGGCTCCGGAAAGTGGATCCTCGGTGTGAAAGCTGGGGCAGCAGCCCCGGAAAACCGTGCGACAAGATGACGCCGTGGTCCAAGATCTTGGCGGCGTGTGGTTGTTGCCTGCCGATCTGTGGCTCGATGATGGCGACATGCTACTTCCCTCTCCACGGTAATGGCCCAAGGTGACAACTTTGCTCCCCCTTCCCAGTTTGCTATGCTCCGGAGACTTGATGAACATGGCTTGGAGAAATCTGTGCGCTGATGCGGCTGCGGGCAACGATGACGCCTGTGGGCGCCGTCTCCTTGCTGGAGGCGTTGTCATGGCCATGTCCATCCCCTGATGAAGCACCGGAGGAAACCCTAGGCTCAGTTCGCCGAGCCAGGCAGCGGCGGCGCGATGGCGTCGTCCTCTCCTTGGAGACGATGTGTAGGTGCTTGGGGTGTCTTGCGTGGAGGAGTAGCTGGTGTGGGTTGCCTCGTTTGCCTCGGCGACGAGGCTTTAGGCGCCATGTTATCACGTGTTGGTTGTTGCCATGGGCATGGGCATCCATGGCGCAATGTACTCCATCTTAGATGCCTTTTTTGAGATGTCTTCTTTGAGTTAGGCTAGCTCCTACTGTCCACTTGCCGATCTCCTAGGCACTATGAGTGGAGGGTGTGTTGATCTAGTTTGGTCTGGAGGTTGTGCTCCGAGGTGTTGGACCCGGATGTGACACGGCATGTGTGCTATGTGTTCTACCTCTTCGCCACTTATGGCTTGAGTTTGGACAGGGCAAGTAGTGTGTCGGTGTTGTCATGGTGGATGTGGATGCTAACCTCTTGGTGTAGCATTGTGCCGAAAGGCGTTGTATCAGTCATCTTGGCCTCTTCTTCTATGAATTTATGATATGCATGCTTATGCGTATTCTAGAAAAGTAATCCTATAAAATCAAACAACCCACATATGATTATTATTTTTTGTTAAGATTCTAAAACCTACTACGAAAATATTGTACGACAAGTGGTTGAGAGTTCAGAAACTTTTGCACATCAGGCCTTGTACAATGAAAGATGCTTAGGGAGGTGCTTAAAAAAATAAACCAAGTATTTCTGAATCATCAGTGCCTAATTATATAGGAGAGATGCTTAGTTAAGCGTCTACCCTGTACAAATAAGCAACAGTGCTTAAGAAAAGTCTGGTTTATTTCTCTAAGCACCTTCCTTAAGTACCTTGCATTGTACAAGGCCTGTGAAGGACCACAACAAGAGAGATGCTAAGAAAATTGTAGCTTTCGACGGAGACGAGAAACCCTTCCCTCCCCGCGCCGCCACCCGTGAGGCGGCCGGCGAGGGGCCCCAGATCCGCTCGCCGCGAGCCTTCCCTCCTCCTCCCTCCTCCCTCGCCGCCGCCAGGGGGCGCGGCCGGGCGAAGCCTGACCGTCGCCGGCGGCGGCGGGGCCTATTCTTCCCCCGGCGCGACGGGGCGGCGCGGGCTGCTTCTTTGGGTGCGGACGCGGGGCACCGCGGCGTGGCGGCGCGCGGCCTCCTGGCGGGCGTGGCGCAGCGTGGCCGGCTGCACGGTGGTGCGCGCCTCGCCGTGGCGGCCGGATCCGTCCGGCAGGCGGCGCGGGCTGCGGGCGGCGTGGGCAGCGGCTGGGGTCCGGCTTCAGGCCCCCGGCGGCTGCGTTGGTTCCTCTCCGTCGCGGGCGTGCGGTGGTGGTGCGGCTCGGCCGGTGGTGGTCCGGCGACCTGGTGGTGGTGGTCGGCGGTGCGCGTGGTGGTGGTGCTTCCACTTGGCGGCTCTCTGTGCAGGGAGGCAGGGGAGCGGCTTGGACAGGGGCGGCGGCGTCGACGGTGTGCCGGCTGCAGCGCGAAGGCGGGAACTTTACGGGCCTCGGAGATCCCGGCCGGGCCTGTGCGGCCACGGGCCTGATATGTTCCTGCTATTGCGTCCGGTCAGCTACCGTCTTCGACGGTGGAGGTGGGGCCCTCCCGCGTGTCGACGGTGCTGCTGCCCTAGTCCCGGCTCCTTTCCCTCTTTGTGCGGACCATGCTTCACGGTGCCGTGGTGAGACGGCGTGGGAAGCTTCGTGACCGGGTTGGCGCAGGGTGAGGGTCTGTTTGGTGGCGAGCTCTGGAGTGCCTGAGGTGGAGGTTGGGATCGGGAGAAATCTCTGTTGGCTTGGCCGGCACCGACGCGGTGGCGCTTGTGGGTACCGCCTGACCTTCCTGAAGGACGTCGGGGCTACCCTTCCTCTGTACTCACAGCGTACAGGAGGAAATCCTTGGCAGCAGCGTCGTCATTGTCGCGTCCCTTCTTGGAGGTGCTGATTGGTACCGGTGCTTCGGAGGCTCGGAGCTTGGTGGGCGATCTCCGGTGATCGCAGCGGCCACGAGGCTTCTTCGCTTTTTTTGTCGATCCGCCGTTGTTGCATTAGTTTCTCTTGTATTTTCACTTTCTTTTCTTTTAGGCGTGACTGTGCTGCTTCGCCCCAGCACCTATCGTTGGATGTTCGGTTGGTTGCTTTGTATACAAAGCGGAGAAAACCCTTTTTCGGTAAGGCATGTGAAAGGCAGGCAGATATAACCAAATAAATGCCTGCTAAAAATTGTCAAAACTGGCGGGCCTGAAGTCTGGCGGTTCATGCCATGAAACCAAACCTGCCCTGATATCATAACGTTGTGGGTGCGCGTCTCGCATAGTGCAGCACGCAACCAAGCAGCCCGCATGATCGTACAACCTCTCGAGAAGACAACAATGTCGCTCCCGTGCATTATTAGCTACCCCTCCGTTCCAAATTACTCATCGCTGAAATGAATGTATCTAGATGTATTTCTAGATATATCTGCGACAAGTAATTCGAAACGGAGGGAGTAGCTCCCCGGGCGATAAAATATCGGTGCCCGATCCTGAGCTCCAGAACGGCCTGAAATGTGCACCGGTGAATCCCCACCTCGCCGATCGCTCGCGAACAAAGCACGCGGCATCACGATGTGTACAGCCGCTTCGTCGCGTCCCCGTTAGGTGATCCAGATATGTAGTACCAGCGCACTAAGGCACGCAGATATTGCCGAGCGTCGCCGTCGCCGCCGCTGCCGTCTCACCGGCTTCTGCCTACCCCTTCCTTATCGGCTTATCCCCACCTCTACCTCCGCAGGCCAAGATAATAAATGGGTTTTGGACTTGGGGCTCCAGATTCACGTGCTCCTGCAAATTACCACAGCCAGTTAATCTCACCCGGATATTATGTGCTCCGATCTGAGTTCCGGTGCGCTTAAAATGGTAGGGTCGTGAGTGATTGAGTGTGTTGAGTATACTGTGTACGTGTATATGTGTGTGTAGGGTCCACCTTCTGTTTCCTTGTATAGTTAAGGTTGTGGCCCACCTCTGTACTTATATATACGTGCCTGGTGCACCGATTAATACATCGAGATTGCACAGCCCATAACTTGTCCTTCTACATGATATCTATCGCAGCACGATCCTAACCCTAGCCGCCGCCGCCGCCGCCTCTTCACGCCGCTGTCACCAGCC
>NC_041391.1:535915221-535953683 GCF_002162155.2 Triticum dicoccoides | reverse complement strand
CCATCCGTGTTGCGCCCCTCCCTCTCTCCCCGCGCCGCGCCCTACCCCCTCTCTCCCTTAACCCGCGCCGCACCCTACCACCCGAGCCGAACCACCATGAGTTCCTCCTCCTTCACCGTCTTCAACCCGTTCGTCGGTCCCGATGTCACCCTCGTCCGCGACCTCAACATCCATGAGCGCGTCACGGTCAAGCTCGATCACACCACCGCCTCCTACTCCGCTTGGAAGCGGTATTTTTCGATTGTGTTCCGTGAGTACCTCCTACACGGCCACGTGGACAGCACCGTGGACTCGGCGCTCATGATCAACGACGAGGAGTGGATGATCCTCGACGCCACCATCATTCGCTGGTTCTACCTCACCATCTCCAGCGACATCTTCCACACCGTGGTGAACGACGAGGACGACGCCTATGCGGTCTGGACCAAGCTCAACGGCCTCTCCACAGACAATCGGCTGCAGCGCAAGGTCCTCCTCTATGGTGAGTTTTACGGGTGCCAACAACTTGACTCGTCCATCGATGATTTTTGCGTGCGCCTCAAGAAGCTCGCCGATGAGCTCCGTGATCTGGGAGAAAAGATCGGCGACGAGCTCCTCATCAGCATCCTCTCCGGCGGCCTCAACGAGGACTTCGGGAACGCCGCCTCCAACCTCACCCTCATCCCGGAGCCCACCTTCCCAAGGTGGTCGCGTACCTCAAGCTAGAGGAGCGCCGGATGCGGGTGGCACGGACGCGCGCGACCCACACCACCCTTGTCGCTGGCACCCGCGGGGGCTCGGCCCCGCCACCGCCCCGCCCGACGCCGCCCAGCCGGCGGCGCCCGCCTTCCCGCCTGGCTTCCCGCCCGCCCCAGCCGCCCCCTTTCCGCCGCCCCAGCCGGCGGCCAATGGGAGGGGGGGTCATCGTGGCGGCCGCCGGGGTGGCCGCAAGCAGGGAGGCGGCGGCAGTGCTCAGGGAGGAGCACCTCGCCAGCAGCAGCCGGCCCCTCAGTCGGCGGCTCCGTGGTACGCCGGCCAGAACTCATGGACCGGCGTTGTCCACGCCTACTCCATGCCGGTTCCTCGGGCTCCTACTCCGGGCCTTCTCGGCACTCTGCCTCCGTCACACCAGGCGTACTACGCCGCGCCGCAGCCCTATGCAGCGCCCTACGGGCAGCAGCTGCCGCCAGGTGGGCCGCCGCTGCTGCCCCTGACGGCTGCGCCTCCCCTCCCGCCGGCACCGTGGGACCCGGCCCTTCTGGCGGCTCTCCACACCGCCCCTTCCCCGTCCAGCTACATCGGCGGCGGCGATTGGTACATGGACAGTGGCGCCACCGCTCATATGGCGGCGTATCCCGGTAACCTCCACACTGCCCATCTTGTCCACACCTCCAACCGCATTACCGTCGGTGACGGTTCTTCTCTTCCCATCATCCATATTGGACATACATATTTTCCATCTAACTCCACTCCTATATCCATGTCTAATATTCTTGTTTCTCCTGACCTTATTAAAAATCTTGTTTTCGTTCGTTCTCTTACACGTGAAAATCTGGTCACTGTTGAATTTGACGAATGTGGTTTTTCTGTTAAGGACGCTCGCACGCGGATGGTGCTCCACCCGTGTGACAGCCCCGACGAGCTCTACCCGGTTCACTCCGCCATCTCCACCACTTCCGCCGCCCCTGTCGCTCTCGCCACCGGAGTGGATCTCTGGCACGCTCGCTTGGGTCATCCTAATCCTACCACCCTTCGCCACATACTTCGGAGTTTTTCTTTCACATGTAATAAGAACGAGGATCACTCGTGTCATGCATGTCGCCTCGGCAAACATGCTCGTCTTCCGTTTAGGCCTTCTTCCTTTGTTGCATCGTACCCGTTTGAATTAATTCATAGTGATGTTTGGACATCTCCTGTTGCAAGTAATACGGGCTTTCTTTATTATCTTGTCATACTTGATGATTTTTCACATTATGTGTGGACCTTCCCGTTGCGCCGCAAGTCGGATGTTATATCCACCCTTGCCGCTTTCTACTCTTACGTTCTCACGCAGTTTGGTCGACCCATTCTCGCGTTGCAGACAGACAACGGGAAGGAGTTTGACAACACCGCTGTTCGTAATCTTCTCACCACACATGGCACGATTTTTCGTCTCACTTGCCCGTATACCTCGCAGCAGAACGGTCGTGCTGAGCGCATCCTTCGCACTCTTAATGACTGCGTTAGGACTCTTCTCTTTCATGCCAATGTGCCTTCGCGCTTTTGGCCTGACGCTCTAGCCACCGCTTCTCTCCTCATCAACATCCGTCCATGCCGTACTCGCGGGAACTTTACACCTCACCACCTTCTCTTCGGTGCACCTCCCTCTTATGAAGGGCTTCGCATCTTCGGCTGCCTGTGCTACCCTAGCATCGCCGCCACTGCGCCTCATAAGCTTGCACCTCGCTCCGTCGCCTGCATCTTTCTCGGCTACCCACCTAACACTAAGGGCTACCGCTGCTACGATCCCGTCCCCCACCGTGTTTTCACCTCCCGACACGTTTATTTTGATGAGATGGTCTTCCCGTTTCAGCAGCAGGTACCCCTTGTCGTCTCGTCGCCGTCGGCCACCGGCGGCCCATCGACGACCTCGTCAGGTGGACGATCACGTCTGGCTCGTGGACCGCCTCCGGGCTTTGGCGGTCCCCGCGCCCTCCTGCCGGCGCCCACCCACACGGCCTCCTCGGCCGGCTCCGACGGCGCAGCCGGCGCCCCGCCTTCACCCGCCGCCCCCGACTCGGGCGCCGCGGGGTCGGGTGCTGCCGGCTCGGCCGCCTCCTCTGCCGCCTCGATGTCGGCCTCCTCGTCGGCCCCGACGCCGGTCGCCTCGCCGGTTGTGACGCCGGCCGCGACGCCCGCCGCCTCGCCGTCCGCCTCGCCGGTGGCTCCGGTGGCTCTGTCCGGCCCCGTCACCCGCGCTCGCGCCGGCATTCATTGTCCGAGTCTCCGGTACTCGCGTGATGAGTATGTCCTCGCCGCCTCCGCCGTGGAGCCGTCGCCCATTCTTGCGTCCGCTCGCGCCGCCCTCCGTGATCCTCACTGGCTTGCGGCGATGCAGGAAGAGTTCGATGCTCTTCAACGGAACCGCACCTGGACCCTGGTTCCCCGGCCTCCTCGCGCCAACGTCATCACCGGCAAGTGGATCTTTCGCCATAAGACTCGCTCAGACAGTACACTTGAGCGCTACAAGGCTCGCTGGGTGGTCCGCGGTTTCCGCCAGCGTGTTGGAGTTGACTTCACAGAGATGTTTGCCCCGGTTGTCAAACCGGGCACGATCCGCACCGTCCTCCAGCTCGCCGTCTCCCGCGGCTGGCCTGTTCACCAGATGGATGTCTCCAACGCCTTTCTCCACGGCCATCTTGAGGAGCAGGTGTTTTGTGAGCAACCCACTGGCTTCATCGATGCTTCACTTCCCGGCCATGTGTGCCTGCTGTCTCGGTCTCTTTACGGGCTAAAGCAGGCACCCCGAGCCTGGTACCAGCGGATCACCGGGTTTCTTCAGACACTGGGCTTCAGCGTCACTCGCTCGGACGCCTCATTGTTTGTATATCGCCACGGTGACACGACTGCATATTTGCTGCTTTACGTCGACGACATCATCCTGACAGCCTCCTCCGCAGCCGTTCTTCAGCAGATTACTCTCCGACTGCGTGACGAGTTTGCTATCAAGGACCTGGGTGCTTTACATTATTTCCTTGGCATTGAGGTCGTTCGGCGTCCGGACGGTTTCTTTCTTCATCAGCAGAAGTATGCACATGAGCTTCTTGAGCATGCTGGCATGCTCAACTGCCATCCTGTTGCTACTCCTGTCGACACGAAGGTCAAGGTCTCTGCTCTTGAGGGTTCGCCTGCGTCGGATGCTCCTTTCTACCGGTTTATTGTCGGCGCCCTACAGTACTTGACTCTCACCAGACCGGATCTTCAGTATGCTGTGCAGCAGGTGTGTCTCCACATGCACGCCCCTCGTGACTCTCATTGGACTCTCGTGAAGCGGATCCTTCGCTACATCCGCGGCACGATGTCCCTCGGGTTGACACTTACGGCGTCCACTTCTCTGGAGATGGTGGCTTACTCCGATGCAGACTGGGCCGGCTGCCCCGATACTCGTCGGTCCACCTCTGGCTACTGCGTCTACCTCGGTCCTTCCCTCGTCTCGTGGTCGTCCAAGCGACAACCCACGGTTTCGCGCTCTAGCGCGGAGGCTGAGTACCGAGCTGTGGCCAACGCTGTCGCCGAGTGCACCTGGCTTCGACAGTTACTTCAGGAGCTACATCACGATGTCTCCCAGGCTACGATTGTCTACTGTGACAACGTCTCTGCGGTGTACCTCTCCGCCAACCCCGTTCATCATCGCCGGACTAAACACATCGAGCTGGACATTCACTTTGTGCGCGAGCAGGTGGCTCTTGGACGCATGCGGGTTCTCCATGTGCCGACCGCTCAGCAGTTCGCCGATGTGATGACGAAGGGACTGCCGACTTCTACCTTTGAGGAGTTCCGTTCCAGTCTCTGCGTCACTGGCGCCGCTTCGACTGCGGGGGGTGTTGAGTATATTGTATACGTGTATATGTGTATAGGGCCCACCTCCTGTTTTTTTGTATAGTTGAGGTTGTGGTCCACCTCTGTATTTATATATACGTGCCTGGTGCACCGATCAATATATCAAAATTGCACAATCCATAACTTGTCTTTCTACAGAGTGGAAGCAATGGCAACCCACGAGCGACCCGTCCATTTGATCTTCCGCTGGTCCGTGACCGTGAGGGAGACGACGACGCCGATGTTGTCCCCGGGGCCCGGCCATGCCACCCTCGCCACTCCCTTCAGATGCGATCAAACTGGCTACAGTTGCCTATCGACCTCAAAGCCTCATTTCTTTTCTTTTTATGGCCCTCCTCCGGCTTAGACCAGTTAATTTAAAGCGCTCAAAATGGCCCTCGATCGATCAGTGCCGGTCGACTGCATTATTTCTGGACTGGAGGAGTACGCACGCTCTGATCGTTCAAGACATGATACTGATTTGTTGCATCGTAGGAGAACGGTTGCTTCTGGCTTCAGATTTGGTCTCTGTGTCTGTGATGATACTGATTGGTTGTATCAGACATGCACGATCGCTCATGCTGCTGCTAATTATTCGTGTATCCGGAACGAGAAAAAAAAAACATAGTGAGCCTGTGAATCCTCGGAGACTCTTGCCGCATGTTGGTGCTGAACTGCCGATGCGTGCACGCATTCGTCTGCGAACAAACGTCCGGCCAAGAACTTCAGGGCGACCCTGACATGACATTGGTTGCGTCGCTTCTGCTCTGTTCTCTTGAGTGAAAAGTGAAGTGCTAAGCTGGTATAGATTGCTTGCAAGCTGCATCAACATTACCACCTCCATGGATCATCGCTCGGATGTTGCTGAGATGCATGCAGCCTGGGGCCTGGGCAGTAGCTTGAGCAGATGCGCTTGATATTCCGAGGAAGGTGGAAATGGAAAGGAGGATGGCGACGGGGACGGGGGAGCAGGTAGTACACCATGGATGGACGAGTGAGTGGTAGGTGGGGCCGAGGATTAATGGCTGACATGGACTGTGGGTCCCGTCAGTCCGCATCAAACACTGGAAATTTTGTAAGCATTTATCCTGTCTCGCCCAATCAATGTTCTAGATAACTGCACTGCTCAATTTCACACAAGTGTGTGGCTGGATGCTCTGCATGGATCCAACCAACCAATAGATACTAAATCTATAGTACTCCTTCGTTCCTAAATGTAAATGTAAGTCTTTTTAGAGATTTCAAATGAACTACCACATACGGATGTATATAGACATATTTTAGAATATAGATTCACTCATTTTACTCCGTATGTGCTCACTAATTGAAATCTCTAGAAAGACTTATATTTAGAAACGGAGGGAGTACTAACTACTCTCTCCGTTCCTAAATATTTGTCTTTTTAGAGATTTCAAATGGACTACTACATACGGATGTATATAGACATATTTTAGAGTGTAGATTCACTCATTTTGCTTCGTATGTAGTCACTTGTTAAAAAATCTAGAAAGACAAATATTTAAGAACGGAGGGAGTAGATAGCCACACCATGCATGCAACTTGTAATTTGAGATTTCATGCTCATTACTGTGCACCGGGTATTGTACAACCCACAGCCAAATGGTAAGAAGTAGTGAAAAATTGTGTCGATCATATCTAATACAACCAAAGCATGTAGTGTAAAAAAATGATTTTATATTATGGGAGAGAGTAATTTATAGTTGAACTGGGCAGTTGCTTAGCAATTCAATCGAAATTGTGTGAACGCGCCCTTTCCAAGCTAGCCACTTGAAAACCTTGGGACTTCTTTTTCATACATGATCCAGCCACCAGTTCTAGGATTCTATCTTTTCTTCCTAGATCACATCAACAATAAGAAACCTATGGAGTTGTCCATTTGGCGAAAGCATAAAATGTTGGGGTCGTAGACCGTTGGATGGCTACTCACAAATTCACCATCCCACCATCCTATAGTATAATATATTAATATAAAAGCGTTTTTCCACTAGTGTAGTGTCAAAAACGCTCTTATATTATAGGACGGAGAGAGTACATTTCAGGCCAAGAGAAGTATGGTACTTGTTGTGGCTAGATTCTATCAAAATCCAAAGTTTTGGCACAGTTTGATGAATCTCGAGATATATCTGAACATATAAAACCAAAAACACCAGAATTCCTGCAATTTCGGCGAACCCAATCACCTAATGGTGTCTGAAATTTGATGAACCGAAATTGTGAACCTGGTTTTAGGGTGTGTTTGGATTGCCATCAAAGTGCACCCTACCAAAAAAAGTTCATGGCCGAAACGTCAGCCCTTGTTGGATGATTGCTAAAATTTTCTAACTATAGTTCATTTTTCTTGCCATTGTTGATCAACTCATGGGCAAATAAATCTCAACCAAATTTTAGGAAAACTAGCGCAACTCTTCATCCTCCCACATTGTGCGGTCGCTGTGATCCAACGGTCCACGTAATCTTTGAACTTTTCACCAAATAAACATTTCCACCAGGTAAGTTTTCCTTTTACTGAGGCTATATATAGCCAGGCCATACAAGCAGCATAAAGGCAGTAGCCTGCGAACTGGTATCAGCGTTTGCTGCTACTCACCTGGGTTCCAAGTTCCAACAAAGAAATTGCTACTCATCCACTAACAATCCAAAGAGCCATTGATCTGCAGATTGCAGAAAATGGAGGGAGCACTTGTCACCTCCAACTTCAGCATGCCTGATCTCTACCCTGCCAAAGCCAATGCTGCTCATGCTGCGAGATCGAGGAGGCTCTCCTACATCTCCCCCGCTGCCTCTTCTGCTGCTGCTCCGAACCCCAGCTACAGAAGGAGGAAGGGCACGTCGCCCCCGCCGCCGTGGGCTGCCGCCACCGCCACCGTCCTCACCTCGCCGCCCAAGCCGGTCGAGCAACAAGAAACGGAAGAGCACCTGGTCGACACGTCCGTGAACAATGCAACTGGTACACGAGTTGCTACCGCGAGAACGAGCAGGGCATCCGATGCGCCGCGCCAGGCGGCTCGGTCGTCCAGGCCTCGCCGCCGGCCCGTCACTTCGCTACAGGCGGCGTTCTGCAACGCGCTGGAGGAGGCGATCAACACGTTCGTCGACCCGCCGGTGCTGCGTCCGTCGGTGGACCCGCGGCACGTGCTGTCCGCCAACTTCGCGCCCGTGGACGAGCTGCCGCCCACGCCCTGCCCCGTGGTGCGCGGCGTCATCCCGCGCTGCCTCGCCGGCGGCGCCTACATCCGCAACGGGCCCAACCCGCAGCATCTCCCGCGCGGGCCGCACCACCTCTTCGACGGCGACGGCATGCTGCACTCCCTGCTCCTCCCGACGGCGCCCGACTCCGACCCCGTCCTCTGCTCCCGCTACGTGCAGACGTACAAGTACATCGTGGAGCGCAACGCGGGCGAGCCGGTCTTGCCCAACGTCTTCTCCGGCTTCCACGGCCTGGCCGGGATGGCGCGCGGCGCCGTCACGGCGGCCAGGGTGCTGACAGGCCAGATGAACCCGATGGAGGGCGTGGGGCTCGCCAACACCAGCCTCGCCGTCTTCGGCGGCCGCCTCTACGCACTCGGCGAGTCGGACCTCCCGTACGCCGTGCGCGTCGACCCGGCCACCGGTGAGGTGACCACGCTCGGCAGGTGCGACTTCGGTGGCCGCCTCAGCATGGGCATGACCGCGCACCCCAAGAAGGACCCCATCACCGGCGAGCTCTTCGCGTTCCGCTACGGCCCCATGCCGCCGTTCGTCACCTATTTCCGGTTCGACCCTGCAGGGAACAAGGGCGCCGACGTGCCCATCTTCTCCGTGAAGCAACCGTCTTTCCTGCACGACTTCGCCGTGACGGAGCATTATGCGATATTCCCGGAGATACAAATCGTGATGAACCCCATGGGCATGGTGGTGGGCGGCGGCTCGCCCGTCGGGGCGGACCCCGGCATGGTGCCTCGCCTCGGCGTGATCCCCAAGTACGCCGCGGACGAGTCGGAGATGCGGTGGTTCGAGGTGCCGGGGTTCAACATGATGCACTCGGTGAACGCGTGGGAGGAGGCCGGCGGCGACGAGATCGTGATGGTGGCACCCAACATCCTGTCCATCGAGCACACGCTGGAGCGCATGGAGCTGATCCACGCCTCCGTGGAGCTGGTGCGCATCAACCTCCGCACCGGCAACGTCACACGCACGCCGCTCGCGGCGGCGAACCTCGACTTCGGGGTGATCAACCCGAGCTGCCTCGGCCGCCGCAACCGCTACGGCTACTTCGGTGTTGGCGACCCCATGCCCAAGATCGGCGGGGTGGCCAAGCTCGACTTCGACCGCGCTGGCCACGGCGACTGCACCGTGGCGCGCCGGGACTTCGGGCCGGGGTGCTTCGCCGGGGAGCCGTTTTTCGTCCCTGATGACGTCGAGGGGAACGGCGACGAGGACGACGGCTACGTGGTGTGCTACGTGCACGACGAGGGCACCGGCGACAACAGGTTCGTGGTGATGGACGCGCAGTCGCCCGACCTGGACATCGTCGCCGAGGTGCAGCTTCCCTCCCGCGTCCCCTACGGCTTCCACGGCCTATTCGTCACTCAGGCCGAGCTCCGGTCACAGCACCAATGATCATCAGATTCAGACACGCCAACACGTTCGATGTTTCCGCGCCATAGATTGCGCGCCACGATGTATAATAGTAGACCAATAGAGTGGTGCATGGGTAGGTCATGTATAGGATCCCATGACATACACATAGGAGAAATAGGTCATCTCATGTGTAGCATTTACATGTTTACAAGAAAGAATTGTTGGTGAAAAACATACCTGCAGTACAAAAAAACAGCCTGGAAAATACTTGCAACACACGTCCAGCCTGCAGAATTGCTAACTCATCGAGTAGTAGTATGAAACAAGGCATGAACTACAAGAACTTAACAGATGTAAGAGAGTAAAACATTTCTCTCAAAGTTCTACACACATGACCTCACTGGCTACAGAGTTTATACATATGTATGTATGTAGGGATTTCACGGGATATACATACTATTGTATTTCACAAAGTCGGTGGTGCTACCTTGCATTTGGTAATAGAATCATCAACTCAGCATCCTCAATGTTGTTAGTCTGAAAAAGCAGAATGAGCATGGCTTCTCTTTTGCCTAAATTAACCTAACTGCTCCTATGGAAGGTCTGAGAGTATGATTTTCTGCAGCCGACACAGATGCCAACATCATTACCAATCGTCAGTACAATCTTCTCTGCAGCACTTCTCTTCCCAACATCTAATGCATTATGTATTTTTACTCATCAAAGGAGATAGTGAGATACCTAGCATAAGTTGCATAAAACACCAGCTTCTCAAGATTCATGTGGCACATTCCACAGCCTGGAAAGGGATATAAAGGGCCTGGGGCTCAAGTTACCGCCCTTTATGACTTGAGAAGCACTGTCACATGGCTCCGATGCGCATTTTACATAAGGTACTCCAGTGGCAGTCAACTTTTCTCGATGTCGTGCCCAGGTGACAATGTATAAACCAGAGATGATTAGAAACCCTCCAATAATACTGCAAGCAAACAGAGCAGATTACTTCAGATCAAAAGAGATGGTAAACATTTATTGCTACAAAAAGAATTACTTTATTACCATATGTTAGAAACTTAGACTATTGACCTTTCAGATTATCAGATGGTCAAATAGAACAAGACATCAATGTGCATATCCTACATACTACATACACAAATTAACAAGTAAGTAGAAGAGGTCTGGAAAAGTATTTTTCACTTCAAAGAAAGGATAAAATGGAAAAGGTTAACTCTAAAGAGTAGAACATATGATAAACATACTCTTACCTTCCGAAATAAATTGGACTGCCCAGAAAGAGCACTGACAAGAGAGCAGAGAGCACTGGCTGGAGAGGCATATATAGTGCCACCATAGCTGGGCCCAGAATTTTGTTGGACCATGTCAATAAACCAGTATTAAGAGCAGATGAAACAACTCCCTGAAATAGGGGGGAAATAGGGGAATTTCAGTATAGTATATTTATGGTGGCATGCGTCAACTACTTCTATACCCTACACAAACTAGCTTATTGCAAGTTTGCAACAATTATCACCACCACAGTACTACATACATGTAGAAATTCAATTCATGGTCCCATGCATGGGAAAGATAAATCTAACACAATCTTACAGCATATACAACAGCCGCAAACTCAGATGCAGTCAAAGTCCAATCTTCTTTACTGGTTGTTGAAAAAACTCCGGAAATAAGCATTAAAAGAGCTCCAAAAAAGTATGAGTAAGCTGTCAATGACAAACTGCAAGGGTACTTCACCAAAATTGGAGCCTGAAATAACAACACATGAACATAATAAGTATAAAATAACAAGAAAACTTTCTGCAATACAAATCAGAGCACATAGATCTTGTAGCATAAGTTTCAACCTTGAATAGCAAGATACTAGAGTAAGTCTAATACATAAACATATCTTCAACAATGTTAAAAGGGTGATCTCCTTCTGTTAGTATAGTGATATTGGTTCTTAAAATGAAGTATGATTTGCTCGGCCCATGACAAATCTTCTTGTGACAATTCACCAAATAACATACCATGTTCAGTATTAAGCAATGGCCAGTTGGCCACACAGCATAAATATGGGCCTTTTCTAGGAAGAGCAAACCCGGCCTAAGTTTTAATATCCTTCTCACTTTAAGAATGTCAAGAAGGCAGAGAAACCATTAGGAATTGGGACTGAAATATTCATCAAAATAGAGTGTTCTAAATAGAGTTGATGTGATCTGAAGTTGCCCTACAAGATTTACTGATCTAACTTACAGAGGCTTTCAGCCTTTCAGAACTTGTGCCATGCATATATGCCTGATAGAAAACTAAAGCTCAAGGTGTTCCGAGTTGACAAACATCAAAATGCAAATGGAATAGAGCGCGGCAACAGCCTGAAAATCATTAATACCTGCAAAGCAAGATAAGTTGCCATACAGAGGCAGTTCCCTATTAAACATAGCACTCCGATATGCCACTTTTCCAGCCCATATGCAATGAACCAAGATGATCCTGGCTCAGGTTGCAACATCTCAGTGATGACGACATTACGAGGAACATCAAGATCTAGATCGCTGCTACCAAACACAGCTGCCCCCCTGTACAACACCATGAGAACAGCACCAAGCACACAGACGATTGTGCCACCAACCTTGGCACGGCCCTCGTGTGTGACCAAGCTCGCCGTTTCAGTCCTGAAAATTGTAAAATGCTTAAACCAGCAAACAAAGAGAGATGCGAGTCTCTGAACATTTTTCAAGATTGAGTGAGACTGACCCCATGATGAGGGCCAAGATGAAAGTGAAGACGGGAATTGATGGCTGAATGGCGGCGGCGTATGTCGGATTGGTGTAGCCGAGGCCGAACAAGAACAGCAGCTGGTTGCCAAAGATGCTACAGGACAAACAACCAGACGCATCAGAGCACGAAATTTGCAAGTACATAAGCAGCATTGCTTCAAGCGGTCAGCGTGTCTGACACCGAGCGACCGGGTGGCCAGGCTTACCCCGTGAGCCCGAGGAAGAAGAAGGAGGTAAGGAGGCGACGCGTGACGGGCGGCGGACGAGCCTGCGCGGGCGAGCCGCGGTGGCGGAAGAAGGCGATGGGAGCAAGCACGCAGAGCGCGAGGAGGTCGCGGTAGACGCAGAAGACAACGCGGTTGACGCCGACGTTGAGCGCCTGCTTCGCGATGACGTGGTACCCCGCGTTGATGAACTGCGACCCCACCATCGCCGCGTGCGCCCGCCTCGCTTCCCCATCCCGCGCCGCCGCCGCCATCGCCGCCGATCCGATCCCACGGTCGTCGTCCCACGGTCTGAGTAGCGACTACTCCTCTTTGAACTTTCCCTACTGTTTTTTTTTAGGATTTTTCCCCACTGGTTGTTTTTTTGAGGGGGTTTTCCCCACTGGTTAGGCAGTGGACACTCGCAGTCCATGTGCTGGGCTCTTCCTAATTTGGAAATAGTTCTAACGGACCGTCTTGTTCGTATAACCGAGTGGATCGGCCCACTTCGCGTTTTTTATTCATCCATTTTCTTTATTTTTAGAAAAGTAATACGTAATAATTTTTTTATCAAATACACAAGCATTTTTAATACGTAAAACCCTTTTAAAATTACATGAAATATTTTTAAAAGCCATGAAATTTTGCTAAATCTGTATGGTTTTCAAAAATATGTGAACACTTTGATTGACTACATGGACATTTTTAGAAATACGTGACCACCTTTTTTTAGTTGCATGGAGATTTTAAATAAATGCGTAAACAGTCTTAAAATTGCATGAAGAGTTTTCAACACTTTTTTTAGTTGTACAATTTTTTATTCTTAAAATGACTTAACACTATTCCAAAATTGCATAGTTTTTTTTTCAAAAAAAATACATGAACAAGTTTTACTTTAATTTCTTGAACATTTATTTAAAATTATGGGACATTTGGTTAAAATCAGGGAGCTTGATGATAGCCTCTTCGTGCTCCAATGTTTTCTTTAGGAGATTATAACAACATCATGCTTTAGGGGCATTGGATTTCCTGGGGTTTGGGTGATGATCGAGGAGTATGATGGGAAGGGCACACCCAGTTAGGTTTAGTTGAAACATATCAGTGTATGGCACAAAATCCATGGTATCTCAGATTTGTACCATTCCGAGCCCATAGCAGATCTGGTAGCATGAAAAATTGGTCAGGTCAAGAGCGTCGAGATGAACCCATGTAGAGTTTTATAAGGTAACTATATCTGAGTCTGGGCCAAGATAGAAGTGGCAAAGCTCCTTACCCCATTTACACCATTAAATCTTAATGAAAGGGAGAGGATTTTTTTTCATGTGAAATATGAAAAGCTTGGTTACCTATGTGAAGTTTGTGGTATCCTAGGCCATAACCAGGAAGAATGTGGTGATGGTGTTCATGGGGTTGAAGAAATTGAGTATGATGATTGGATGACGCCTTAGAGGAGATCCTTTCCAAATGGGCAGGGCAACAACAACCGAGGTGGTTTCACATCACGAACAAAGGGCAACAACCGAGCAGTTTCATAGGCATGTGAGGAAGAGGCCGCAATGGCAGCCAAAATGGGAGTGAGGGCAACAACCCACATAAATGACCATCAGGGGAAGTTGCTGTCACGAGTCGGTCCCTGAATGGGGCCCAAATCTTTGTGCTTACTGTGTCAGACCCTGGATCAATAGCTAACATGCACAATCGACGATGAAATACCGAGAATACATCATGTGTTAATTATTACATTGCAGATCCAATGCTTTACAATAGACACCTGCCTAGCTCATAGGCCAACTTATAGTACAACGTGCAGTGGAGATATCATTCTAATCTTGTGGCGCCCATGCACTCATAGGCAGAAGTTGAGTATAGCATCATAACCCTACTTTGTACCTTCCACTTAATATGATAGACCTGCAACATGATACGTTGCAGCCACAAGGGTCAATGCATCGAATGTATTGGCAAGTTTTGTTGGAAATATGCCCTAGAGGCAACAATAAAATGGTTATTATTATATTTCCTTGTTCATGATAATTGTCTATTGTTCATGCTATAATTGTGTTGACCGGAAACCGTAATACATGTTTGAATACATAGACCACAACATGTCCCTAGTGAGCCTCTAGTTGACTAGCTCGTTGATCAACATATGATCATGATTTCCTGACTATGGACATTGGATGTCATTGATAACGGGATCACATCATTAGGAGAATGATGTGATGGACAAGACCCAATCCTAAGCATAACACAAGATCGTGTAGTTTGTTTGCTAAAGCTTTTCTAATGTCAAGTATCATTTCCTTAGACCATGAGATTGTGCAACTCCCGGATACCGTAGGAATGCTTTGGGTGTACCAAATGTCACAACGTAACTGGGTGACTATAAAGGTGCACTACATGTATCTCCGGAAGTGTCTGTTGGGTTGGCACGAATCGAGATTGGGATTTGTCACTCCATATGACGGAGAGGTATCTCTAGGCCCTCTCGGTAATGCATCATCATAATGAGCTCAATATGACTAAGTAGTTGGTCACGGGATCATGCATTACGGAACAAGTAAAGTGGCTTGCCGGTAACAAGATTGAAAGAGGTATTGGGATACCGACGATCGAATCTCGGGCAAGTAACATACTGATTGACAAAGGGAATTGTATACATGATTGCTTGAATCCTTGACATCGTGGTTCATCCAATGAGATCATCGTGGAACATGTGGGAGCCAACTGTTGGAGATATGCCCTAGAGGCAATCATGTATGATGATATTTCCTATGTGTTTATGAATAAAGATAGTCCTTGGACATTATCAATGATGTGTATCAGCAAGTACGTGGCTTGTTTGTGGGACTGTGCATTGTATGATGACTGTCCTAAAAGGTCCCTAGTCGAAAGGGCTGTGTGGATGTGCAGCCGATTAGACTAGCATATGACACGGTCGATGGCTTGGTCTCACTAGCCATGGAGCATTGGCTTCTAACCGGATAATATGGACTTGGAAAGGTCTGGTCGGATTCGACATAGTCGGATCCGAGTCGAGATAAGGTCCAAGTCGGACATACCCAACTATGAGACGCAGCGATATGTCATCTGTGAGTCTCTAGTACAACATACGTTCTATGTCCTAAGACCTGAGCTGGCGCATGTACTCGGGATGGTGACAGACTTGCTTTGGGCCGACCAAACGCTACTTCGTGACTGGGTAGTTACAAAGGTAGGTTTCGGGTATGTCCAGTCCCATGCTGCGAGACATGGTCGAGCAAGATGGGATTTGCCCCTCTGATCGGGAGAGATATACTCTGGGCCCCTCGTGTGATCTGACCAAGATAAGCATGGCCATGCGACAAGGATTATGAGATAATCCGAGTAGTGGTCGGGATCACTGGAACGAGAAAGAGGTCGGGCTAGCACAAGGATGATAGTCTCGCCTTGAGCCCGACAACATATATCATGAGGCAAAGGGAACAGAAGTGTGACACGTTGTACAGGTTCGCCTAACCAGCTTCATAGTCTACTTAGTGGTCGGCACGCCTTGCTAGAGGCCGCTACCAACCGTGCAGGTCAGAGGTGATCCGAACTGCGACCAAGCTGACTTGAACTTAAGGGGTCGCGCGCTTAAGGGAAGGAACCTACGAGGTCGGATCCGAAGACACTGGTCGAATGTGATCCGAGCTGTATTCGGATTGTGGCCGAGTAGACTTTGGGCTTTAGGGTCCGTGAGAGGCCCAAGTGTTGAGCCTGCGACGGACGCCTATATAAAGTGGAGGTGCGGCACATTCATGGGGTTGATTGCTTCGGCGTTGCGACTAGGGTTTGCATGTGTTGTGAATAGACACCTCCACTCGCCGCCGACTGTGTGATCGGACCTAGCAGTCCGCCACACGGTGTTCCTCATGCACACACGAATATCGTTAGAGGCGGTGCACTTGCGCCGCTCCGGCGAACTTGTACGTGGGATCAGACGACCGGCTGTTTGAGGGAGATCGGACAAGGAGGAGACGATCCACGCGGACGCGCTACCCCAACTTTTCTTCCGCTGCACGGCACTGTGCGTCTAGTGGTAACGAACTGTGATCCATCTCCCGTAGCATGTTCTTGGTTGTTCTACGCATAGGAAATTTTAATTTGCAGTCGACGCACCCTACCATAGATCCCAACAGTGGTATCAGAGCCTCTGCTATAGGATTTGGATTCAGATCGTATGCATATTAGATATGTGGAGGCGGCAGATGAGATATGTTATCGTTGATAAGATCGGCTATGTGCACGGTTGATGTGATCAACTGCACATGGGGATCATTGAAGCTATGTTTTCTATCAATCGGGATCGATGAGGTCGTGACACGATCTACCCCTACCGGTCGGTCATCTGCCATCGGGGTTAACAGTGAAACGTAAATCCAAATCGGATTCGCGATGATCGATATGATCGGTCAGATCAGAAAATTTGGCGTGAACGGAGTTCAGATGCGATCTGTGATTTCCGAAAACGTCGGGCGTTGCCCGCACCTGCGAGGGGCGCTGCCCCTTCGAACCCCGCCCGCTAACCGGCTAGCGGGACCGCCGTGTATTTCGTACCCGACACACAAACCGGTAGAATGTGATTCTATGCATAACTTTGTTTTGCAGGTTTGATGTGAATAGTATGGCTCATGTGTGTGTGATGCATGTGTGTAATTTATACACGACCTATGTGTCATGTTTGTCAGCCAGTAGGAGCCAAAGTGCTGTCATTATATTGTATAACGACCTATGTGTCGACTTGTGACTCTATGCAAATTCATTACTAGTTGTAGTAGTTGGATAATAGAGATCAGGTTGGTGGCTTGGCATCCCGGCGTGACAAACAAGATGGAGTTCCTAGATGGTCATCGGAGTCGGAGCCGACTTGGAAGAACGTCCATGAAGGAGCCATACTATTTCACAATATGTGTTTATTTGTGATTGTTATGCTTCTTTGTTTGTATGCATGTTAGAATGGTAGAAAGATCCCTCATGAATATCAAGTAAATTACCATTCCCGATGTTGCACCTTCGCACGTCAAGTACGTCTAGTAGTGGGCTTATAAAATTGGGGTGCTGCTGGGTGTCCTTGAACTGAAGGGTTCGTGTCGGACACGGACATGCACTGCATCAGGTTAACTTGACAAGGCTATCAAAAAGGTTTTGGGCCTTGTGGCAAAGAAGGTTGGGAGCCGGGGTATGAGATACCTTCCCGACCGATAGGAGTCGTATAGAGATACGATTAGCAAAGAGTTGCTTACCGGATAGGTATGTTGGCTAGCAGTGATGCTAAAGCTCACTAGTCGCATGCGCTAGTCGGATCCTGAATCACTGAGAGTTTGCGGAGGGATGCTGACTTCAGTGGGAGTATTTCTGTTTAGGCGAATTACTCTACATAAACACATTGCTTAGTGATTGCATATTTTCTGTTGTAGATCAATGGCACCACCTACTCAACCCAACTTTGCATTGAAATCAATTTTGGAAAAGGATAAACTGAATGGAACAAACTTTACCACCTGGTATAGAAATCTGAGAATTGTTCTCAAGCATGATAAAAAGGAACATGTTCTAGAGGATCCGTTTCCAGAGGAACCTGCCGATAATGCTAATGCCACAACTAAGAATGCCTACCAGAAACTCGTTGATGAATCAACGGAGATCAGCTATCTGATGCTAGCTTGTATTGAGCCCGATTTGCAACAGCATTTCAAAAATGTTGAGGCTTACGATATGATCGAGAGTCTCAAGAGCATGTTTCAGACACAGGCTAGGACCGAAAGGTTAAACGTCTGGCGATCCTTGATGGATTGCAAGCTGAAGGAAGGTGATCCACTGAGCCCACATGTGATCAAGATGATCGGATATGTGCAAGCTTTGGATCATTTGGGTTTCCCGCTCTTGGATGAGCTGGCTACTGATGCTGTTCTGGGTTCTCTTCCGCCCAGCTATGGGACGTTCATCTCGAACTATCATATGCATGGCATGGATAAGAAGCTCACTGAATTGCATGGGATGCTCAAAGTGGCAGAGCAGGATATTAAGAAAGGCACGCATCAAGTGTTGATGGTACAGAAATCGGCTAAGTTCAAGAAGAGTTGGTCCAAGAAAAAGGCTAAGGCAAAGGGCACGGGGACGGTAACCTCCGCTGATGCACCAAAGTCTGGACCGGACTCAAAGACCGTTTGTTTTCACTGCAAGGAGACCGGTCGCTGGAAGAGGAACTATAGCAAGTGGCTTGCAGAGCATGGCAAGAAGGCTGGGAATGCTGCTTCAGGCAAAGGTACACTTGTTGCATATGTTATAGACATTTACCTTGCTGACATACCTAGTAGCTCTTGGGTATTTGATACCGGATCGGTTGTTCGTATTTGCAACTCGATGCAGGGGCTGGTAAGAACTAGGCGTGTGGCACAAGGGGAGATTGACATCAGGGTCGGCAACAAAGCAAGAGTTGATGCGTTAGAGGTCGGCATGATGCAGCTCCAGCTTCCTTCCGGATTCTTTATGGAATTGAATAATTGTTATTACATTCCTGCACTTAGTCGGAACATTGTTTCTGCCTCATGTTTGATGAGTCAAGGTTATGAATTCAATTTAAAGGACAATGGTTGTTCGATATTTTTGAATGGTATGTTCCACGGCTATGCACCCATTGTTGATGGGCTATTTATATTGAATCTAGAACAGGAACCGGTCTAGAACGTGAATGTCAAGAGGCATAAGCCTAATGAGATAAATCCGACATACTTCTGGCATTGCCGGCTTGGACACATTAGTCTGAAACGCATGAAGAAGCTCCATGATGATGGGCTCCTAACTTCGTCCGACTTCGGGTCGTTCGAGACATGTGAATCATGCTTGCTCGGCAAGATGACTAAGTCTCCTTTCGCAAAGAGTTTCGAGAGGGCGTACGAGCTATTGGAGCTTATACACAGTGATGTGTGTGGTCCAATGAGCACAACTGCCAGAGGTGGCTATCAGTACTTTGTGACTTTTACCGACAACTTGAGTAGATATGAAAATATCTATTTGATGAGGCACAAGTCAGAAACTTTTGAAAAGTTCAAAGAGTTTCAGAACGAGGTTGAGAATCAGCTCGGCAAGACTATAAAGCTTCTGCGATCTGATCATGGAGGTGAGTACATGAGCCAGGAGTTTGATGATCATCTGAAAAGTCGAGGTATAGTACCTCAGCTCACACCTCCGGGTACGCCACAGAGAAACGGCGTGTCAGAACGAAGGAATAGGACCTTGTTGGACATGGTTCGGTCTATGACGAGCAAATCGGATTTACCCTTGTCATTTTGGGGATACGCTCTAGAAACTGCAGCTTTCACACTTAATAGGGTACCATCAAAATCCGTAGACAAGACACCACATGAGATGTGGACCGGGAAGAGTCCCAGTTTGTATTTTCTAAAGATTTGGGGTTGTGAAGCATTTGTCAAGCGACTTATGTCAGACAAGCTTACACCTAAATCGGATAAATGCATATTCGTGGGATATCCGAGGGAAACCTTGGGATATAGCTTCTACAACCAGGAAGAGAACAAAGTGTTTGTTGCTCGGAACGGGGTTTTCCTTGAGAAAGAGTTTCTCAGTTGGGAGGACGGTCCAACTCGAAGAAATTCGAGGACCACTCGGGGACGGCTCGGTTGGTGATGAGATCATACCGGAGTCAGTCAATGAACCCGTAGTGGAAGCGGCACCGGAACCACGGAGGTCGGAAAGATTGCGCAGAGTGCGCGATGTATTGTTTCTAGAAAGCGACGAGCCGGCCACATATGCGGAAGCGATGGTGAGCCCAGATTCCGAGGCATGGCTGGAGGCCATGAGATCCGAGTTAAAGTCCATGGATGAGAATCAAGTCTGGGACTTGGTTGATCTGCCGCCTGGCGTAACAGCCATTGGTTGCAAATGGGTCTTTAAGAAGAAAACCGATGTGGATGGAAATGTTCAGATCCACAAAGCTCGGCTTGTCGCTAAAGGTTATGGACAAGTTCAAGGAATTGACTACGACGAGACTTACTCACCGGTAGCGATGCTGAAATTAGTGAGGATCATACTAGCTATAGCTGCATATTTCGATTACGAGATATGGTAGATGGATGTCAAAACGGCTTTCCTTCACGGAAATTTAACCGAGGACGTGTATATGATACAACCTGAGGGTTTTGTCGATCCGACTAGCACTAGTAAGGTATGCAAGCTCAAGAGATCCATTTATGGGTTGAAGCAAGCATCTCGGAGTTGGAACATTCGTTTTGATGAGGTCATCACTGGTCTCGGTTTCATCAAAAGCGAAGAGGACTCTTGTTTATACAAGAAGTTAAGTGGGAGCTCGATAGTGTTTTGATCTTGTATGTGGATGACATATTGTTGATCGGGAACAATGTTTCGATGCTAAACTTGGTCAAGGAATCATTGAATGGCAAGTTTTCGATGAAGGACTTTGGTGAGGCAGTCTATATTTTAGGCATTAAGATCTATAGAGATAGATCGAGGAGGCTGCTCGGCTTAAGCCAGACACGTACATAGATAAAGTGTTGAAGCGGTTCAACATGAGTGAGGCGAAGAAAGGGTTCTTGCCACTCTCACATGGTATAAGGCTAAGGGAGACTCAGAGTCCTTCGACATATGATGAGCGAAGCAGGATGAGTAGGATTCCGTATGCCTCGGCAATTGGATCCATCATGTATGCCATGATATGTACAAGGCCTGATGTTGCTTTTGCAATAAGCCTAACAAGTAGATACCAGGCCAACCCAGGTGAGAGTCACTGGGCAACGGTGAAACTATTTTGAAGTACCTGAAAAGGACTAAAGAGATGTTCCTAGTTTATGGAGGTGAGGAAGAGCTCGTCGTAAGGGGTTACGTCGATGCTAGTTTCCAAACCGACAGAGATGATTATCGATCACAGTCCGGATTCGTGTACGTCCTGAACGGAGGAGTAGTGCACTGGATGAGTTCCAAGCAAGATACGGTGGCCGATTCTACCACAGAAGCCGAATACATTGCGACTTGTGAAGCTAAAAACGAAGGTGTTTGGATCCGGCATTTTCTGGACGATCTTGGTATTTTCCCAGTCTTGGTGAAACCATTGGACCTTCATTATGATAATTCTGGTGCCATCGCACAAGCCAAGGAGCCGAGGAATCACCACAAGGTCAGACATATAGATCGAAAATATCACCTGATACGAAAGATCGTAAAGAATGGTGATGTAGAGTTATGCAAGATTCACACGGATGCAAATGTTGCAGATCCATTGACTAAGCCGCTTCCACAACCCAAGCATGAGGGGCACGTTAGAGCTATGGGCATTTGATGTCTATTTGATTGAGGATACTATTGGAGATATGCCCTAGACGCAATCATGTATGATGATATTTCCTATGTGTTTATGAATAAAGATAGTCCATGGACATTATCAATGATGTGTATCAGCAAGTACGTGACTTGTTTGTGGAACTGTGCATTGTATGATGACTGTCCTAAAAGGTCCCTAGTCGAAAGGGCTGTGTGGACGCGCAGCCGATTAGACTAGCATATTACACGGTCGATGGCTTGGTCTCACTAGCCATGGAGCATTGGATGCTAACCGGATAATGTGGACTTGGAAAGGTCTGGTCGGATTCGACATAGTCGGATCCGAGTCGAGAGAAGGTCCGAGTCGGACATACCCACCTATGAGACGCAGCGATATGTCATCTGTGAGTCTCTAGTACAACATACGTTCTATGTCCTAAGACCTGAGCTGGCGCATAAACTCGGGATGGTGACAGACTTGCTTTGGGCCGACCAAACGCTACTCCGTGACTGGGTAGTTACAAAGGTAGGTTTCGGGTATGTCCAGTCCCATGCTGCGAGACATGGTCGAGCAAGATGGGATTTGCCCCTCTGATCAGGAGAGATATACTCTGGGCCCCTCGTGTGATCCTACCAGGATAAGCATGGCCATGCGACAAGTATTATGAGATAATCCGGGTAGTGGTCGGGATCACTGGAACAAGAAAGTGATCGGGCTAGCACAAGGATGATAGTCTCGCCTTGAGCCCGACAACATATATCATGAGGCAAAGGGAACAAAAGTGTGACACGTTGTACAGGTTCGCCTAACCGGCTTCATAGTCTGCTTAGTGGTCGACACGCCTTGCTAGAGGCCGCTACCAACCGTGCAGGTCGGAGGTGATCCAAACTGCGACCAAGCTGACTTGAACCTAAGGGGTCACGCGCTTAAGGGAAGGAACCTACAAGGTCGGATCCGAAGACACTGGTCGGATGTGATCCGAGCTGTATTCGGATTGTGGCCAAGTAGACTTTGGGCTTTAGGGTCCGTGAGAGGCCCAAGTGTTGAGCCTGCGACGGACGCCTATATAAAGTGGAGGTGCAGCACACTCATGGGGTTGATCGCTCCGGCGAACTTGTATGTGGGATCGGACGACCGGCTGTTCGAGGGAGATCGGGCAAGGAGGAGACGATCCACGCGGACGCGCTACCCCAACTCTTCTTCCGCTGCACGGCACTGCGCGTCTAGTGGTAACGAACTGTGATCCATCTCCCGTAGCATGTTCTTGGTTGTTCTGCGCGTAGGAAATTTTAATTTGCAGTCGACGCACCCTACCGTAGATCCCAACACCAACAAGGGTATCCAGATCCCGCTGTTGGTTATTGGTCGGAGAGCTGTCTCGGTCATGTGTGCATGATTCCCGAACCTGTAGGGTCTACACACTTAAGGTTCGATGACGCTAGAGTTTTTATGGGAAATAGTATGTGGTTAGCGAATGTTATTCAGAGTCCCGGATAAGATCCCGGACGTCATGAGGAGTTCCGTAATGGTCCGAAGGTGAAGATTTATGTATGGGAAGTCATCATACGGTCACCGGAAGTATTCGGGGGTTTGCCGGTATTGTACCGGGACCACCGAAGGGGTTTCGGGGGTCCATTGGGAGAGTCCACCTGCCCCGGAGGGCCCTATGGGCTGTATGTGGAAGGGAACAAGCCCCAAGTGGGCTGGGCGCCATCCTCCCTAGGGCCCATGCACCTAGGGTTGAGGGGAACCCTAAAGGGGGCGCCCCCTTGGCTTGGGGGGCAAGCCCCCTCCCCTTGGCCGCCGCCCCCCCTCTAGATCTCATCTAGAGGGGTCGGCCCCCTTCCCCCTTCACCCTATAAATAGAGGGGAGGAGGGAGGGCAGCAACACCACATCCAAGGTGCAGCCCTCCCCCTCGCCAACACCTCTCCTCCTCCGTTTGAGCTTGGCGAAGCGCTGCCGGAGAACCGCTGCTCCACCACCACCACGCCATCGTGCTGCTGCTGGAGTTGTCTTTCCCAACCTCTCCCTCCTCCTTGCTAGATCAAGGCGCGGGAGACGTCACCGGGCTGCAGATGTGTTGAGCGCGGAGGCGCCGTTGTTCGGTGCTAAGATCGGAATCGACCGCGACCTGAATCGCTACGTGTACGACTCCTCCAACTGTGTTCTTGCAACGCTTCCGTTTCGCGATCTTCAAGGGTATGAAGATGCACTCCCCTCTCTCTCGTTGCTAGTCTCTCCATAGATTGATCTTGGTGATGCGTAGATTTTTTTTAATTTCTGCAATGATCCCCAATAGTGGCATCATGAGCTAGGTCTATGCGTAGTTTCTATGCACGAGTAGAACACAAGTTGTTGTGGGCGTCGATTTTGTCAATTTACTTGCCGTTACTAGTATTATTCTAATTCGGCGGCATCGTGGGATGAAGCGTCCCGGACCAACCTTACACGTATGCTTACGTGAGACAGGTTCCACCAACTGACATGCACTAGTTGCATAAGGTGGCTAGCGGGTGTCTGTCTCTCCCACTTTAGTCGGATCGGATTCGATGAAAAGGGTCCTTATGAAGGGTAAATAGCAATTGGCATATCATGTTGTGGTTTTGGTGTAGGTAAGAAACATTCTTGCTAGAAACCTATAGCAGCCACGTAAAAACTTGCAACAACAATTAGAGGACGTCTAACTTGTTCTTGCAGCATATGTCGTGTGATGTGATATGGCCAAAAGGATGTGATGAATGATATATATATATATATATATATATATATATATATATATATATGTGATGTATGAGATTTATCATGTTCTTGTAATAGGAATCACGACTTGCATGTCGATGAGTATGACAACCGGCAGGAGCCATAGGAGTTGTCTTAATTTATTGTATGACCTGCGTGTCATTGAATGACGCCATGTAATTACTTTACTTTATTGCTAAACCGTTAGCCATAGTAGTAGAAGTAATAGTTGGCGAGACAACTTCATGAAGACACGATGATGGAGATCATGGTGTCATGCCGGTGACGATGATGATCATGGCGCCCCGAAGATGGGGATCAAAAGGAGCAAAATGATATTGGTCATATCATGTCACTATTTGATTGCATGTGATATTTATCATGTTTTCGCATCTTATTTGCTTAGAACGACGGTAGCATAAATAAGATGATCCCTCATAAAATTTCAAGAAAGTGTTCCTCCTAACTGTGCACCATTGTGAAAGTTCGTTGTTTCGAAGCACCACGTGATGATCGGGTGCGATAGATTCTAATGTTCGCATACAACGGGTGTAAGCCAGATTTACACATGCAAAACACTTAGGTTGACTTGACGAGCCTAGCATGTACATACATGGCCTCGGAACACAAGAGACCGAAAGGTCGAACATGAGTCATATAGCAGATACGATCAACATGAAGATGTTCACCGATGATGACTAGTCCGTCTCACGTGATGATCGGACACGGCCTAGTTGTCTCGGATCATGTATCACTTAGGTGACTGGAGGGATGTCTATCTGAGTGGGAGTTCATTAAATAATTTGATTAGATGAACTTAATTATCATGAACTTAGTCTAAAATCTTTGCAAAATATGTCTTGTAGGTCAAATGGCCAATGCTAATGTTGCCCTCAACTTCAACGCGTTCCTAGAGAAAATCAAGCTGAAAGACAATGGTAGCAACTATACGGACTGGGTCCGGAACTTGAGGATCATCCTCATAGCTGCCAAGAAAGCATATGTCCTAGAAGCACCGCTAGGTGAAGCACCCGTTTTCCCAGCAACTCAAGACGTTATGAACGCCTGGCAATCGCGTAGTGATGATTACTCCCTGGTTCAGTGCGGCATGCTTTACAACTTAGAACCGGGGCTCCAAAAGCGTTTTGAGCAGCACAAAGCATATGAGATGTTCCAAGAGCTGAAAATGGTTTTCCAAGCTCATGCCCGGGTCGAGAGATATGAAGTCTCCGACAAGTTCTACAGTTGTAAGATGGAGGAGAATAGTTCTGTCAGCGAGCAGATACTCAAAATGTTTGGGTTGCACAACCGCTTGTCTCAGCTGGGAGTTAATCTCCCGGATGACGCGGTCGTTGACAGAATCTTTTAGTCGCTTCCACTTAGCTATAGGAGCTTTGTGATGAATTTCTATATGCAAGGGATGGAGAAAACCATTCCTGAGGTATATTCAATGCTGAAATCAGCGGAGGTGGAGATCAAAAAGGAACATCAAGTGTTGATGGTCAATAAAACCACTAGTTTCAAGAAAGGCAAGGGTAAGAAGAACTTCAAGAAGGACGACAAGGGAGTTGCCGCGCCCGGTAAGCCAGTTGTCAGGAAGAAGCCAAAGCATGGACCCAAACCTGAGACTAAGTGCTTTTATTGCAAGAGAAACGGTCACTGGAAGCGGAACTGCCCCAAGTACTTAGCGAACAAGAAGGCCGACAACACCAAAGGTATATGTGATATACATGTTATTGATGTGTACCTTACCAGTACTCGTAGTAGCTCCTGGGTATTCGATACCGGTGCGGTTGCTCATATTTGTAACTCAAAACAGGAGCTGCGGAATAAGCGGAGACTGGCGAAGGACGAGGTGACGATGCGCGTCGGGAATAGTTCCAAGGTCGATGTGATCGCCACCGGCATGCCACCTCTACATTTACCTACGGGATTAGTTTTAAACCTCAATAATTGTTATTTAGTGCCAGCTTTGAGCATGAACATTGTATCTGGATCTCGTTTATTGCGAGATGGCTACTCATTTAAATCCGAGAATAATGGTTGTTCTATTTATATGAGATACTCCCTTCGTTCCTCAATATAAGGTGTATTATTTTTCCAAAAAGTCAAACTTCTCTAAGTTTGACGAAGTTTATAGACAAAAATATCAATATCTAGAATACCAAATCATTATCAGTAGATTCATCATGAACTATATTTTTACATTTTATATATTTAGCATTATAAATTCTTTATATATTTTGCTGTAAAGTTGGTCAAACATAGATAACAGTTGACTTTTTAAAAAACTAATACACCTTATATTTGGGAATGGAGGGAGTATGTTTTATGGTCATGCCCTGCTGGTCAATGGTTTATTCTTAATGAATCTCGAACGTGATGTTACACATATTCATAGTGTGAATACCAAAAGATGTAAGGTTGATAATGATAGTCCCAAATACTTGTGGCACTACCGCCTTGGTCACATTGGTGTCAAACACATGAAGAAGCTCCATGCAGATGGACTTTTGGAGTCTCTTGATTACAAATCATTTGACACATGCGAACCATGCCTCATGGGCAAAGTGAACAAGACTCCGTTCTCCGGAACAATGGAGCGAGCAACCAACTTATTGGAGATCATACATACTGATGTGTGTGGTCCAATGAGCGTTGAGGCTTGCGGTGGCTATCGTTATGTTCTCACCCTCACTGATGACTTAAGTAGATATGGGTATGTCTACTTAATGAAACAGAAGTCTGAGACCTTTGAAAAGTTCAAGGAATTTCAGAGTGAGGTGGCGAATCAACATGACAGGAAAATAAAGTTCTTACAATCAGATCGTGGGGGAGAATATTTGAGTCATGAGTTTGGTACACACTTAAGGAAATGTGGAATTGTTTCACAACTCACGCCGCCTGGAATACCTCGGCGTAATGGTGTGTACGAACGTCGTAATCGCACTCTATTGGATATGGTGCGATCTATGATGTCTCTTACCGATTTACCGCTATCATTTTGGGGATATGCTTTAGAGACAGCCACATTCACTTTAAATAGGGCACCGTCTAAATATGTTGAGACGACACCGTATGAATTATGGTTTGGGAAGAAACCTAAGTTTTCATTTCTAAAAGTTTGGGGATGCGATGCTTATGTCAAGAAACTTCAACCTGAAAAGCTCGAACCCAAGTCGGAAAAACGCGTCTTCATAGGATACCCTAAGGAAACCATTGGATATACCTTCTTCCTCAGATCCGAAGGCAAGATCTTTGTTGCCAAGAACGGGTCCTTTCTGGAGAAAGAGTTTCTCTCGAAAGAAGTAAGTGGGATGAAAGTAGAACTTGATGAAATACTGCCTCTTGAACCGGAAAGTAGCGCAGCTCAGGAAGATGTTTCTGTGGTGCCTGCACCGACTAGAGAGGAAGTTAATGATGATGATCAAGGCACTTCGGATCAAGTTGCTACTGAACTTCGTAGGTCTACAAGGACATGTTCCACACCAGAATGGTATGGCAACCTTGTCCTGGAAATCATGTTGTTAGACAACGGTGAACCTTCGAACTATGAAGAAGTGATGGCGGGCCCAGATTCCAACAGATGGCTTGAAGCCATGCAATCCGAGATAGGATCCATGTATGAAAACAAAGTATGGACTTTGACAGACTTGCCCGATGATCGGCGAGCGATAGAAAATAAATGGATCTTTAAGAAGAAGACAGACGCGGATGGTAATATTACCATCTATAAAGCTCGGCTTGTCGCTAAGGGTTATCGACAAGTTCAAGGGGTTGACTGTGATGAGACTTTCTCACCCATAGTGAAGCTAAAGTCCGTATGAATCATGTTAGCAATTGCCGCATCTATGATTATGAAATATGGAAAATGGACGTCAAAACGGCATTCCTTAACGGTTTCCTTAAGGAAGAATTGTATATGATGCAGCCGGAAGGTTTTGTCGATCCTAAGAATGCTAACAAGGTATGCAAGCTCCAGCGCTCCATCTATGGGCTGGTGCAAGCATCTCAGAGTTGGAACATTCGCTTTGATGAAATGATCAACACGTTTAGGTTTATGCAGACTTATTGAGAAGCCCGCGTTTACAAGAAAGTGAGTGGGAGCTCTGTAGCATTTCTCATATTATATGTGGATGACATACTATTGATGGGAAATGATATAGAACTTTTGGAAGGCATAAAGGCCTACTTGAATAAGTGTTTTTCAATGGAGGACTTTGGAGAAGCTGCTTACATATTAGTCATCAAAATCTATAGAGATAGATCGAGACGCCTCATAGGTCTTTCACAAAGCACATACCTTGATAAGATATTGAATACATTCAATATGGATCAGTGCAAGAAGGGGTTCTTACCTGTATTGCAAGGTGTGAAATTGAGCTCGGCTCAAAGCCCGTGTCAATGTCAAAACCAGCGGATCTCGGGTAGGGGGTCCTGAACTGTGCATCTAAGGCTAATGGTAACAGGAGGCGGGACACACAATGTTTACCCAGGTTCGGGCCCTCTCGATGGAGGTAATACCCTACTTCCTACTTGATTGATCTTGATGATATGAGTATTACAACAGTTGGTCTACCACGACATCATAGAGGCTAAACACTAGAAGCTAGCCTATGATTATGATTGTTGTTGCCCTATGGACTGAACCCTCCAGTTTATATAGACACCGGAGGGGGCTAGGGTTATACAGAGTCGGTTACAGAGAAGTAAATCTACATGTCCGAATAGCCATGCTTGCCTTCCACACAAAGGAGAGTCCCACCCGGACATGGGACGAAGTCTTCAATCTTCTATCTTCATAGTCCAACAGTCCGGCACAAGTACATAGTCCGGCTGTCCGAGGACCCCTTAATCCAGGACTCCCTCAATAGCCCCTAAACCAGGCTTCAATGACGATGAGTCCGACGCGCAGATTGTCTTCGGCATTGCAAGGCGGGTTCCTTCTCTTACTCCATAGAAGATTTTGAACACAAGGATCGTGTCCGGCTCTGCAAAACAAATTCCACATACCACCGTAGAGGGTATAATATTCCACAAATCTAATCTGCTGACAACTTTTCACAGCGTGACATCACGCCATGGCCCGGTCATCATTCGAACCATTTTTCTCAACTAGCTGCTGCACATATTGCGAGGCGGTTTACTTGGCACGTCTTGTCGAAGCATGTCCCCTTATCACGAGATTCTCATCAGTACGGGTGTGGGTAACCCAACCGCGCCATCAACACGACGCTTGGGGAATAAGTGAGTTTATCGGGCAAGTGGGGAGGCATAGGATCCCTGCTGCCTTTATAAGGAGATAAGGACTCCTCTTTTTCACCCACGCCTTCTCCTTCCTCTGCTCATCCATTCTCTCTCACTCGAGCTCCAGCGCCCAAGTGCTCGTCTTCTCCACCCACAAAGGCACTCTGAAAATGTCCGGATCCGGAGCAGGAGGCAAGTGGATGGCCTCTACCGTCCGGGAGAAGGATATCAAAAAGCTTTGGGAGGCCGGGTATCTGGCCAAGAACATTAGCCATCGTCTCCCGACGGTGGGACAGATCGTCCCAACCCCGGAACCCCATGAGAGGGTTGTATTCCTCCCTCACTTTGTCCGTGGTCTAGGGTTTCCCCTGCACCCATTCGTTCGCGGCATCATGTATTACTACGGGATCGATTTTCACGATCTATCCCCAAATTCCTTTCTCAACATCTCGACATTCATCGTCGTGTGCGAGGCCTTTCTCCGCATCTCGTCGCACTTCGGCTTATGGCTGAAGATCTTGTGACGCCCCCGATTCAATCATACACTAATCATGCACGCAAACGTGTATGATCAAGACCAGGGACTCACGGGAAGATATCATAACACAACTCTAAAAACATAAATAAGTCATACAAGCATCATAATACAAGCCAGGGGTCTCGAGGGCTTGAATACAAGTGCTCGATCATAGACGAGTCAGCGGAAGCAACAATATCTGAGTACAGACATAAGTTAAACAAGTTGCCATAAGATGGCTAGCACAAACTAGGATACAGATCGAAAGAGGCGCAGGCCTCCTGCCTGAGATCCTCCTAAACTACTCATGGTCGTCGTCAGCAGCCTGCACATAGTAGTAGGCACCTCCAGTGTAGTAGTCGTCATCGACGATGGCGTCTGGCTCCTGGGCTCCAACATCTGGTTGCGACAACCAGGTAGAAGGGAAAGGGGGAAAAGGGGGAGAAAAGCAACCGTGAGTACTCATCCAAAGTACTCGCAAGCAAGGAGCTACACTACATATGCATGGGTATATGTGTAAAGGGCCATATCAGTGGACTGAACTGCAGAATGCCAGAATAAGAGGGGGATAACTAATCCTGTCTAAGACTACGCTTCTGGCAGCCTCCGTCTTGCAGCATGTAGAAGAGAGTAGACTGAAGTCCTCCAAGTAGCATCGCATAGCATAATCCTACCCGACAATCCCCTCCTCGTCGCCCTGTTAGAGAGCGATCACCGGGTTGTATCTGGCACTTGGAAGGGTGTGTTTTATTAAGTATCCGGTTCTAGTTGTCATAAGGTCAAGGTACAACTCCAAGTCGTCCTGTTACCGAAGATCACGGCTATTCGAATAGATTAACTTCCCTGCAGGGGTGCACCACATAACCCAACACACTTGATCCCATTTGGCCGGACACACTTTCCTGGGTCATGCCCGGCCTCGGAAGATCAACACGTCGCAACCCCACCTAGGCACAACAGAGAGGTCAGCCCGCCGGTCTAAATCCTATGCGCGTAGGGGTCTGGGCCCATTGCCCATTGCACACCTGCATGTTGCGAGGGCGCCGGAAGCAGACCTAGCAACCTCCATTACAAAGGAAGTCACGTTACGCGGTCCAATCCGGCGCGCGCCGCTCCGTGCTGACTTCAAGAAGGCTTCGGCTGATACCACGACGTCGAGTGCCCATAACTATTCCCGCGTAGTTGGTTAGTGCGTATAGGCCAGTAGCCAGACTCAGATCAAATACCAAGATCTCGTTAAGCGTGTTAAGTATCCGCGAACGCCGAACAGGGCCAGGCCCACCTGTCTCCTAGGTGGTTTCAACCTGCCCTGTCGCTCCGCCACAAAGTAACAATCGGGAGCCGTCGGGAACCCAGGCCCACCTCTACCGGGATGGAGCCACCTGTCCTTTCAGCCCCCTCATCAGAATCACTTGCGGGTACTCAGCGAGCTGACCCGACTTTAGTCACCATCTGTATAGTATGTTTGTACGTATAGTATATACCCGTGATCACCTCCCGAGTGATCACGGCCCAATAGTATAGCAAGGCAGACTGACAAGAATGTAGGGCCAATGATGATAAACTAGCATCCTATACTAAGTATTTAGGATTGCAGGTAAGGTATCAACAGATGTAGCAACAATGTCAGGCTATGCATCAGAATAGGATCAACGGAAAGCAGTAACATGCTACACTACTCTAATGCAAGCAGTATAGAGGAGAATAGGCGATATCTGGTGATCAAGGGGGGGGGGGCTTGCCTGGTTGCTATGGCAAGAGAGAGGGGCCGTCAACTCCGTAGTCGTACTGGGTAGCAGCGGCGTCGGTCTCGGTGTCTAGCGGAAGAAGAGGGGGAAGAAACAATGAATACAATGCAAACAGATGCATGACAAAGCAAAACGTGATGCTAGGCGTGCCCTAACACGGTATGAGGTGATGCCAGTGAAGGGGGGAAACATCCGGGAAAGTATCCCCGGTGTTTCGTGCTTCCAGGCAGAGGAGCCAGAGGGGGAAAGTTGCGAGTTCGATAGGTTAGGGATGTGTGGCGGACGAACGGGCTGCGTTTCTGGATTCATCTCGTCGTTCTGAGCAACTTTCATGTACAAAGTTTTTCCATCCGAGCTACGGTTTATTTTATATGATTTTCTAAAGTTCTAAATCATTTTTAGAATTTATTTAATTAATTAAATTCAACATTATCCAGAACAGTGCATGCTGATGCAAGCATGACATCAGAGTGATGTCAACGGGTCAACTGGTCGGTTGACCAGTCAAACCAGACAGGTGGGTCCATTGGGACCCACATGTCATTGTCAGGGGCACTAACAGGGGTTTAGACTAACTAAATGGGTTAATTAGCAGGTGGGGCTCAGCAGTCAGTGACTATTTAGTTAAATAAATTAATTAATGAACTAATTAGCATTTTATTTATTTATAAAAATGTTTTAAACAACGCGGGCCCGCATGTCAGTGGCAGTAGCTACCACATCAGCGCAGTTGACTTCGGTCAACATGGCCAGTTGGGGCCCCAGGCCCATAGGCAGTGACCCAGGGGTGGGGCCCGCCTAACCACGTCGGCAGACGGCACCCGAACGACGCCGGCGAGGCAAAACGCGGCGGCGGGGCACGGGAGACCGCGGGATTTGGCTACAGGCCACCGAAATTGACATGGGGGGTTGCGTTCGAACGGGGGGTCGATGCTGCGTCTACTAGGACCGGTGGCGTCGCCGGAGTTCGTCGAAGCTAACGGCGGCGAGCACCGAGGCGGATGCCGGAGCTCGGGCGTGGGCGGCTACGGCGAGGAGAGGCACAGCCGGGGACATGGATAGGTGCGTTGGGCCCGTGGAGACGTGCTGAGAACGACGACGCGGTCGGACGCGAGCCACGCTTGCGGTGGCCGCGACAGAGAGCTCGACCGCGGCGGCGGGAGGGTGAGCGCGACAGGGGAGCGAGCTACGGGATGCGGTGATCTAGGAGGGGAGGAGGAGGAGGTTCAGGGGCTCACGGCCGTTGCAGAGAGGGCCCGAGGAAGACTCGATGTGCTCGGGGCGGCGCAGATTCCGGCGATGGCGACGACGGAGCAGAGGAGGGAGACGAGGTCGCCGCTGTCGTTGCAGGGGCTCCGAGTTCCAGCCCGAGGTGGCGGGAGGCGTAGGGGACGACGGCGGGGCTGTTGAGCACGTCGACGAGGTGAGGGAGGGTCGGTGGCCGCGTCGACGGCGTGCAGCGGCGACGAGCTCAAGCGACTGAGGTCGGGATCGAGCGTGAGGAGAGGGGAGAGGTGAGGTGGATCTGATGGGAGGGGGAGATCTGGCAGGGGGCGAGTGGGGAGGCGAACCCAAGGAGGCGCGGGTGTGGCATCCTTATCCATCCGCCGTCGACAGCGAAGAGGTTCGACGGGGGCGTGCCCCTGTTTAGGTGCGGTCGGTGGAACAGCGCACGAGGGGGGGGGGGACTGGGCCTGCGACGGTGGTCAGTCGGCTGGGCTAGCTGCCAGCTGGGCCGGTTGGCCCAGTGGGGGGTCCTTTCCCTTTTTTTGTTAGTTTTGTTTTGTTTTACTTTTCTTATTTTCTTCTGTTTTGGCTAATTGTTTGGGCACCAAATGAGTTTTATAAAATATGAGAGCTGGCCCACAAATCACAGCACTATAAATCCTACCACCAAAAACTAGTTTGGGTTAATTATCATTTCATATTTATTTTGTATTAATAAAAAGGTTATTAAATAATGTTTTCAACCACTGTTTGAGGTTGTTTAAGTCACTTATTAAATTTCAATAATATTGTTTTCAATTTTATCATAGTCTCTGATTTATCTACTATTTATTAAACATTTTAGTTTTAATATTTGAAAACTTTTATTGTTTGCTTGATTTTGAATTTTGAATTATAATCACTTTCGAACTAATGCGAGATTAGAAACAATAACCGTGGTGACGTGGCATCATTAACGTGGGATTACTGTAGCTTAATTATCCGGGCGTCACAATTCTCCTCCACTACAAGAAATCTCGTCTCGAGATTTAAGAGGGGGACTAAGGGGAAAATTCTGGTTACGAAATTCTGACGGGTCTTCTCGATCTTGGTTGCTCTTCTCGAAGATGTCGATCCATTACGTTGACGTCTTCATTTCTTTGCTTCAGGTCATCATGATGAATTGGGCATCCTTTCTTCGGGAACTCCATCGTTCGTACGATAAGGGGTAACTTCGGAAAAACGGACTGCTACAATGTTGCTTATCTGGTAGATAACAGCAGGATAGGTGGCGGAAGTAACTCTCAAATTGAAACTTAAGAAATCATCGAGAGCAAAGTAAGAAGGTGCAAAATGGAAGTTTCGAGCGGGCAGGCTATAGTTCAATGCCCGAAATAGGGCATGAAAGGGGTTCAAAGCAACAGGAACAGGTATCGTGTTTGATACCCGAATTGATGATCTCTTAGAAGTGGCTCATGAATTTACATACGAGGCCACACGCGAGGAACAACCTTGGGAACAGGGGGTGCAGGAGAGTCAGGTTTCGATCGTGTGGAACTGTGGGTTATGGGCCCACCATGTGGTTCAAAAGTAGGAAGGACGCCGACATATTGTACGCTCATGGTAGCAAGGCATGGCAGAGGATAGCTTGTCAGGTATGCCGGCAACAATGTTGGTACCAAGGACGGGGAATGAAGAGAGCAATTTTCCTGCTTGTTGAACGAGGCGAATGTCGTGGTTCTAAGTCTGACAGTAGAATAGGGGTAGGATAATGGAGCATGATCTATCGAGATGCATATGGGTGACATAGTGGTTTTAGCGAGTTCGGGCCTCTCACGATGGAGATAACGACCCTATGTCTCGTGCTCCGGAGAGGCTTTGTTTTTATCTGAGTATATATCCGGAGATTACAATGTGTGTGTAAGCGAGGAACGGATCCCCATGCCTGAGCTAAGTCCTGAGACTAATGGTGAAAAGAGAGAGAGGTGGAAGAAAAGAGCCCCCCAAGTCTAGTGGTGGGGGGTGGCTTATATAGAGTGCGCCACCTCCTCACCTCCTATGTTACAAAGTGGGGTATGAATGCTATAATGACAACCCACTATTAAGCCTTCACTATTAGAAAGATGCCGACTGCTTTGCTGCCTGCTGGTCTTCGTATATCCAAGTGAGTCGTACGGTCGAGTGGTGAACTGTCATCCGAGTGGATGGTATGTTGCTTGGTCGAGTGGATAGTATGCTACTTGTCTGAGTGGACAGTGTGTCTGTATGAAATTGACCTGGACCCACATGTTGTGTGGACCCCACGCTTCATGATATTTCGACCCTTCGTGGGCCTACCTGTTATGTATATCCCCAACATTAGCCCCCGAATCGATTGCGATTTTGCAGAACGAGTTGGTGTAAGACACAGTTTGGTCCGAGTGATTACAGAAATACTCGGTACATGTCGTCGCGCTTTCAGACAACCAAGGTTTGAACAAAATCTCAATGGATTCCGGTACCATGCTTCCCGACTGATCGAGGTATGTGTCTGTGAGGAGCAACTTGGTGACATTCGTTCATCTCTCGGGAGAGGTTTAACTCGTGATCTGAGTATGGGTGTGTCATTAAATCTGCGCGACCAGATTGACACATGGACTGTTCTCTTAGAGAGATGCCATTCTTATCCCGGAGGAACGTCAATACGAGTCGGTTTTAGATCCACACTTGTGAGTTTCACACTTTGAGTCCTAGAAGAAGGCTCAAAACAGGTCCACGGAGGAGCGTTAAACTCGCCTTATAGAATATTTTTTGGAGTGATTTGGAGCTGGGCCTGCATCGAGTAACTGATTACTCGGAATTTCTTCACGCCTGGAACGTGTCTTTTTTGTTGTTTGGCCGTCACTCGGGTTGGGCGGACCGTTCCGAGTGGATACCATTCCAGTGGGGGCACGCTGAGTGCACCCACTGGGTGTAGTCCCCGAGACTGCTGTCGACTGCGGGCAGTCGGCGGGAGTCTTAGAGCCTGTCTTTTTGTTGTTGTTTGGCCGTCACTCGGGTTGGGCGGACCGTTCCGAGTGGATACCATTCCAGTGGGGGCACGCTGAGTGCACCCACTGGGTGTAGTCCCCGAGACTGCTGTCGACTGCGGGCAGTCGTTGGGAGTATGAGAGAACTAAAACTCTTCTTAGCTGGTACTGATCGAACTTGTTCTTCTCTGACTCGGAGGTCGAGTAATACTGGAGATGGGTTTGCATCGAGCAAAATGTTTCTTTATGAGTCCTCTTCCAGTGGGGGCACGCTGAGTGCACCCACTGGGTGTAGTCCCCGAGCCTCTGTCGGACTAGATGAGTCTGGCAGAGGGTTTAAGTCTATCGGTAAACCTCCATGCAGTTGGCATGGCAAATATCTTTGTCTGGAATTGAATCAATCGGATGGATGCGTAACGAGGTGGTTGTACGAACGATGAGTAAGGTCGCCTGTACGATTCAGCGATGGCGCTTCATTTTTACCCTTTTGCATGAAAAGGGGTATTTATCCAAGTGGACGTGCTTCACTTATAGATCTTCGGCGAACCGAGCATGTATGGTCAGAAGAATATCTTGATGTGATCAACAGGTTGACCAAATGGGCGTAACCCCTGAGGGTGACATGGCCAACTGCCGCGCGTAGCCCCCGAGTGATGCTCGAAGGAGGTAAGCTTGCTACAGAGTGTGATATGAGGTTTGACCATATGAGTAACTTAGCCGTTCCCGTGCTGGGGGTGTAGAGGTAAAGACATGTCCAACTGATGGTGACGCGCGGGGCGGCCGAGGGGCGAGGACGTGTATAACCGAGTGGCGACGCGCGGGGCGGCCGAGTGGTGAAGACGTGCAAAACCGAGTGGCGCCGCGCGGGGCGGGCGAGTGGTGAAGACGTGCAGAACCAAGTGGCGATGCGCGGGGCGGCCGAGTGGTGAAGACGCACACAACCGAGTGGAGACGCGCGGGGCGGACGAGTGATGAAGACGTGCGCAACCGAGTGGCGACGCGCGGGGCGGCCGAGTGGTGAAGACGTGCAAAACCGAGTGGCGCCGCGCGGGGCGGCCGAGTGGTGAAGACGCGCACAACCGAGTGGCGACGCGCGGGGCGGCCGAGTGAAGGACTTAGTGTCCAGCTGAGTGGCAAAAGTGGTCCTTGAAGGAGTTAGCCAGATGCTTTTGAAGCTGATGTAGCGACAAGGTCGGTGTAGTGTGGCTGTGGCGCAACAAGACCGGTGCGACAACTGAATTTGAGTAGGAACGAAGATGGCACGCAGAGTGTCTGGGTGATTATGAAATTTGTCAAAGTGACGGATCGAATGTACTTGTTGAAGTGAAGGGTCTGATTGGTGATGAAGTACTCGACCACTTAGGAGAGTGTCATTCCAAATGAGATGCAGCCCCCGAGTGCGGCGTAGCCCCCGAGCATACTACAGGCTTCGACAACGGACATGTCGGAATATGAGAAATATAGTTTTGAATGGATGATTTGTAATTCATCGAGTCGGATTTGGGTAAAGATGAGGAGAAGCTTCCGAGTGATGCTCGGAAGAAGCAAACTCGCAAAAGAGTGAAGTGTGAAGTTTAATTATGAAAGGGACTTATCTGTCTCATGCCCGACGAGGTCTATATCATTGATACGATGAAGAGAATTCCATAGAGGGGTTGGCCGGACGTGTTTGAAATCAACAGGGCGACAAAGTCAGTGTTGTGGTGCGCTAGGACCAGTATGGAGACCGAGTCCGAGCAGCGATGAAGTTGGCGCGTAGGGCCGTCGAGTGATCGCGGTAACTTGTGTAAAAAATGGCACAAGTCAACACAATAATTTCTTGAGGAAATTTGATGTGTGCTGAAATGATTTGTGTGAATAACACCCATAGACACCCGCTGGGAGTGCAAGGGGCTTGCTGGTTGACCAGCAAAAGTTTAAAAGAGCAAACGATTCGTTCGCACTTGTCGAAGCGAGAAATCCTACTGAACTTGTTGGAATACTGGCTAAAATAAAACGGAAGTGTAGTGTTTTGACTAAGTTGCTGCCCCGGAGGACCGATGCAAACTCGAAATGAAGAACGACACATGGTGTTCGTGAATGATATATGCGAAAAAAAAGGAAGTTGGACTTCGGAGTCACATAACCAGTACTAAGCAAGTATGTGAAAATAAGCAGTCGAGCGTAGAGGTACACTCGGTGGTGTGGCCTCCGAGTGAACCTGATGTGTGAATTATGGAATACTCGGGAAGACGAAAATAACAGAATGTAAAATGACTTAGCTGTCTGAAGGCGCGCAGGGCGGTCGAGTGGTGATGAGGTGACCAACCGATTGGCGACGCGCGGGGCGGCCGAGTGCTGATGAGGTGATCAACCGATGGCGACGCGCGGGGCGGCCGAGTGGTTATGAGGTGACCAACCGATGGCGACGCGCGGGGCGGCCGAGTAGTTATGAGGTGACCAACCTGTGGCGACGCGCGGGGCGGCCGAGTGGTTATGAGGTGACCAACCTGTGGCGACGCGCGGGGCGGCCGAGTGGTTATGAGGTGACCAACCTGTGGCGACGCGCGGGGCCGCCGAGTG
>NC_041391.1:535890593-535913949 GCF_002162155.2 Triticum dicoccoides | reverse complement strand
AGCGGCCGAGTGGTGATGAGGTGACCAACCGAGTGGCGACGCCCGGCGCGGCCGAGTGGTGATGAGGTGACCAACCGAGTGGCGACGCGCGGAGCGGCCGAGTGGTGATGAGGTGACCAACCGAGTGGCGACGCCCGGAGCGGCCGAGTGGTGATGAGGTGACCAACCGAGTGGCAACGCGCGGGGCGGCCGAGTGGTGATGAGATGACCAACCGAGTGGCGACGCGCGGAGCGGCCGAGTGAAGTAGATTCGTGCTTAAGTGTTGTGTTGACTTGTACTTGTCTGAGCGTACCAGAGTACCGACTGGGAGTAGCGGAGCGGCTGGGCCGGCTTGAAGGAAGCTGCGTTTGCGCTGGAGGCTACGGAAAAAATGGATCAACGCACCTTGTTTGAACGGCTAATTAATGAGGCAGCCATTAATCCGGCATTGAAGGTTCCTTCACCACGTCCTTCCGTTTCCACTTTTCCCTGCATGCAGTTAATTAAGTGAGGAAACGGCCCAGGTTATGCATGCACTTACGAGGCATTGATTCCTCCAATCCTAAACGGCCATCGGTTGCGGGACGAGGCTGTTTCGTAGGTTGCCGTTCCAGCGCACTCCGCCACGGAGACCATCGCCGGTGACCGGCGCCGGAGGGAGGAGCGCTGCGCGCCTACGCCGCGTCGGGCCTGCGCCTCCGCTGCGGAGGTCGGCGCCGAGCAGCCGAGAAGACGAGGCCGAAGTCAACGACGAGGCGAACGACGACGGCGACCGTGCGTGACGACGATGCCGGCGGTCATGCGTGACGATGATGAAGCAGACAGCGCCAGAGGCCGCGCATGGGGCTCAACGACGACGTCGCAGACGAAGCCCACTCGGCTGGGCCGAGGTCGGAGACGACGATGAGGCGGACCGCGCTGGTGGTCGTGCGCGATGACGATGAAGCGGATGGCACCGGTGGTCGAGTGTAGAGGTATAGTCGGCTGCCCCGAGGTCCGAGACGGCGACGGGGCGGATGATGCCGGTGGCCCTGCGTGGAGGCGCAGTTGGCTTCCTGCTTTCACGTCATCGTTCCTGAAGGTCCATGATTCTCCTTGTATGTTCTTGTATGGATGCCTGCTTTCCTTCTGTCTTCTGTTTGCAATTCTTTGCTCATCGTGAAGATGAACAGTACAAATAATGTGTTAAATCGTGAAGATGAAATCGAATAGAGGGCACCGGCGGGAATTGATCCACCGCCGGTGGTTGAAAAAATGACCATCTGCATCATGGTTCGATAGACGCCAGGCCCCACGGTGGGCGCCAACTGTCGTGGTTCTAAGTCTGACAGTAAAATAGGGGTACGATAACGGAGCATGATCTATCGAGATGCATATGGGTGACACAGTGGTTTTAGCGAGTTCGGGCCTCTCACGATGGAGATAACGACCCTACGTCTCGTGCTCCAGAGAGGCTTTGTTTTTATCTGAGTATATATCCGGAGATTACAATGTGTGTGTAAGCGAGGAACGGATCCCCATGCCTGAGCTAAGTCCTGAGACTAATGGTGAAAAGAGAGAGAGGTGGAAGAAAAGAGCCCCCCAAGTCTAGTGGTGGGGGGTGGCTTATATAGAATGCGCCACCTCCTCACCTCCTATGTTACAAAGTGGGGTATGAATGCTATAATGACAGCCCACTATTAAGCCTTCACTATTAGAAAGATGCCGACTGCTTTGCTGCCTGCTGGTCTTCGTATATCCGAGTGAGTCGTACGGTCGAGTGGTGAACTGTCATCCGAGTGGATGGTATGTTGCTTGGTCGAGTGGATAGTATGCTACTTGTCCGAGTGGACAGTGTGTTTGTATGAAATTGACCTGGACCCACATGTTGTGTGGACCCCACGCTTCATGATATTTCGACCCTTCGTGGGCCTACCTGTTATGTATATCCCCAACAGCGAACCAATTGGCAAAGTTATCACCCGTCGGTGGTTACCGGAATGTCATCAACAATAGTAACAGGATCTTACAGACAGAATGGTACAACAAGGTGCCTACCTAAGCAGAGAATTATCTCTGCTTAGTTAAGTCAGATTCAGGAAAGGTTAAACAAAAGAATGGAAAGGAAAATTGTGATTACACACAATTATAAGGAGTATATCCTTCCCATGTACAAGCAGAGCATGGCATATAGGGTAGGAGAGCAAGTACCCAACCATTCAGATAAGAGGCAAGGATTAATCAAGATGTTACCCATACAACAGTGTTTGGGTAACTGACCAAGAAATATTTAGCATCGCGCCTCCAATGTTCTTGTTGAAGAGCGGGGTATCATAGTCATGCTTCGAGGTAGCATTGATATGGTGTTTCAATCAAGGGCCGGACTTTGGATACACAAATGATCCATCAGGAGCAACTTATAAAACAAGTCTTACAATTTCCTCTAGGAAGAATGGTTATCCTTGCAAAAGAAATTATAATGATAGGTCCTCCAGCCAGGGGGTTGCTAGGCATGACATCATCTTACCGGGTCATCTAAGAACCAACATCATAACTCCTGGAAATTTGTCCCAACCATAATATCTGACCAAGATTCAGATCCGATTGGTATCATGATACCTTAGACTCAGGATGTCCGAGAAGAAAAGGTGCAACACAAATAGAAGAAATGACAATGTAAGATTCTCGGGAAATGACTATGGAAGTGAGTTCGAAGACAAGGATTCATCATCATTAAACCAAGGAGAGGATGAGGGGGTGGCTGATGGAATCAGCGGCAATTTATCGAGATTAACAAAAGATGGATTTCCACAATTATGTGAACAAGGAGATAACATTTGTCAGATCAAAAGGTATAATGATCTATGCTCGAGGAAAACATACACAATTAAACATTGGTTGAAAGGTGCACCCAAATATGGGCTGGGTTGCACGACCAACCTCAGAATGGTGATTCAATAATCAATAGTCTAAGAATGAACGGGCGACCATTAACTTCAAAGCAAGAGGGTTGCTAGAAGGGCAGAATCCAAACAACACCGTTCACTTGTTGGAAGTAACACGGGGACCAAGAAAGAATGGTGATGGTGAGAAGTGTCACTATACCAAGAATTCTTAAGAGGTGGAGTAATCCTCATGACATTCTTGATATAAAAGATGGTAATACTCTAAGGTAAAGAAGAAGAAATGCTGGATAGCAAGGAACTCAATGTATAACACAGAACACGAACAAGTTTGTGTTGGAGGGAAGGCAATAATGTGGTTGATGACAACACCAATCATCGAGGGCAAGGATGGTATTTCTCATCATGAATTCAATTGATATCCTGGAAGAGCTCAGAATGTTGATGATGATCATGACACAATTGTCAAGAGGTTTCATGAGGATATAATCACTCATCAACGACATCAAGCAAAAGGAAGGATGGAGCAAAAAGTTATTGAAACCACGGATACGACACAAACTCGGAATCAAGCTTGTTGTTTGAGGTGAACGGGTAGACAAGGAAGATCGACGTAAGCTTAGCTCATCATCGAAAGTTGCACTCCGGAATTAAGGGCCCGGTAGCACAGTTAAAATTAGCACGATAATGATGTAGCCGATCAGGCTAGGAATGACTTGAAGGATTAATAAACTCATAAACAACAAAGATTATTTAGAGTTATAGAATCGGAGTGCAGAAGTGATTCACTTATCAGTGTTCTCGGTTGACGACAACCCAGAACCCAAGAAAAGTAGAATCGGTGAGTGAAAGTGCTAGTTATCGACTAGAGGGGGGGGGTGAATAGGCGATTTTTATGAAAGTCTTCAAAACATGGAAGTTTCGAAGACAAACAATAGAAACAACCTAATTGATATGCAGCGGAAGATAAACTACAACAAGCAAGCCATAATCAAGTATGCAATAGCATTATCGTTCGAAGATTAATAGCAGCTAGGTAGTAGGATCAGGATGGAAGATAGTATGAAGCCAATCAACAATAGTAGTCAAGCAATGAAGTCAATCAAATAAGACGATAAGCAATGACTTCACGAAGACAAACTCAAAGTAAAGGAGGGAAGAGATAGAACCAGTTGCTTGTTGAAGACACATAATTTGTTGGACCAGTTCCAGTTGCTGTGACAACTATACGTCTGGTTAGGGAGGCTGAGATTCAACTCAGAAGACCGTGTCTTCACCTTATTCCCCTTGAGCTAAGGACGCTTAGTCCTCGCCCAATCACTCTGGTAAGTCTTCAAGGTAGACTTCCAAACCTTCATAGACTTCGTTCACCCGGCAATCCACAATGACTCTTGGATGCTCAGAACGCGACGCCTAACCGGCTGGAGGATACACAGTCCTCAAGTGTAATAAGTCTTCAGGTCACACAGACAGAAAGACTTCAGTGATGCCTAACACTCTTTGGCTCTGGGTGTTTGGGCTTTGTCCTCGCAAGGATTTATCTCTCTCAAATGCTTCGAGGTGGGGTGCTCTCAAACGACAAAAGCCGTATATTAACTCTGAGCAGCCAACAATTTATAGTGTAGGGGGTGGGCTATTTATATCCAGTAGGCAACCCGACCTGATTTGTCCGAAATGACCCTGGGTCACTAAGGAACTGACACGTGTTCCAACGGTCAGATTTCAAACACACACGGTAACTTTACTTGGGCTACAAGCAAAGCTGACTCATCCAACTCTGGATAAGATTTGCTCTCATTGTGTTTGCTCAAAGACATAGGATTTGGGTTGAGCATCACTTCAGTCACTCTGACTTAGTTCACTTGGACCCCACTTAACAGTATGGTGGTTCCTATGACTCAACAAAGAAGAAAAGGAAACAACGAAACCACACAGTCTTCGTGCTCCATAGTCTTCACGCAATGTCTTCTCATGTCATAGTCTTCAATATGAATATCTTCTCATACCACCATTGTCGTCAATGTCTTCATACATTTTTAGGGGTCATCTCCGGTAGGTAAACCGAATCAATGAGGGACACTACCTGCGTTATCCTGCAATTCTCACAAACGCATTCGTCCCTCAACCAACTTTGTCGTCAATACTCCAAAACCAACTAGGGGTGGCACTAGATGCACTTACAATCTCCCCCTTTTTGGTGATTGATGACAAACTGGTTGAAGTTTTCAACGGGGATAAAGTATGTGAAATTGTAAAGGATAGGAATTTGTCTTCATAAGTAGCAAGGGCTCCCCCTGAAGATGTGCATATAAATAATTTTGCTTTTGGAATGCAAATGCACATGGCAGGTTGTACTTGTGGAGATCCACTTCAACTTATGAAGATAATTTATGATGCATGATTTGATATAGCATATAGGATGACATGCATAATGAAAAATGGACGTCTACAGGATGATCTAAGTGCGGAAGTTATCATCGCACATGGAAATGCAAATAAGTAGCAGACGACCATCAAGTTTAAGTGTTACAACTCAGAGAACCAAATGTTTCAAAACGCAAGAGTTGTAAGCACGAGGCAAAATATAACGCAACCGCCCATATGAACCCGCTTGAAGACTATCAACGCATACGCTTCTCCCCCTTTTGTCAGTAATGACCAAAAAGGTTTGAAGACATAGAGCATCTACTCGTCTTCTTGATGAGTAGGTGAAGCAGCAGGGTTGTCGTCGTTGGGTGGCGGTGCAGATGAACTTGGTGCAGTGTCGATGCGTGCAGTAGTAGTAGTAGGTGGTGAAGTAGCATCATCTTCATCATTGATCACTCTGGCATTTACCGTTCCCGCGGAGGAAGAATATTCAGAGTCTTCAAGAGATGGAGTTCTTCGTAAGACAACATTCCGTGGAGGAGTGGAGTCAAACTGAAATCTTTCATTGAAGCCATCGTCTTGAAGATCTGCTTCAGCACTAAGCAGGGTCAAACTCTTCCATGATTGCCGGCAAGTTTCGTGAGCAACAAAGGCATTCTTGGTGGCAAGGTTGCGAATGCGATTGACATCCACCAAGAGGCTTTGCATCTGTCTCTTGAGCCAAAAGTGATGTTTATCCTGTTTCCGATGAAGGGCCACAAGAAGTTCTCGATCATTGAGAACGCGAGAATGCTTCCGAGGCCTTTGGGCAATGGTGCTTTCAGTGGCTTCAGTAGGTGCTCGATGAGGCAGACGAGTATTTCCAGCCAATGGATAGATTCGTGTAGCTGCTTGAACACCTTCAATGGGTTGAGTGAAGCTTTGGTGCTCGGCATTCTGAAGACAAAGAGGCTTCTTGGTAGGGTCAAGATATATAGCTTCAATTGACATATCAACCTCAGGTAGAAAAATCACATGATTGCGAGCAGAAGGTTGATAGTTGACAGTAGAGTGTCGCTTTATGAGGCGCATGACCCATGGAGCATAAAACTTCAGACCAAAGAGATCAGAGCCGGAGGCAGCAAGTTGTTTGATGAAGAAATCTTGTGCATTGAAGCTGATGCCATTGAAAATGTAGAAGACCAAAGTCTTCATAGCTCCTTCAAGCTTTGCCGCCGATGAATGTCCTTTGATAGGCCATAGAGTCCGCCTGATGATGTGATATATGGTGCGTGGCAGATACTCAAGGTCTTCAACAAAGAACTCTGTTGGATATTCAGCATCACGGGGCAAAGGCTTCATCATGCTCAGCATCTAACTCATATTGGGTTCAGGCCTATGAAAGATGTTTTCCAAGGCATTGCGATGATGTTGACAGCCAGGTTCATAGAGTTCTCCGGGAGTGGACAGGCCTGTAAGCTCGATGATATCCATAGCTTTGGCTTCATGATGAACGTTTCCGGCCATCCACTCGAGAACCCAAGTCTTCGTATCTCTGTTGTAGCCGCGAATGTGCAGTGTGGCATAGAATTGAAGCAATAGTTCTTCATTCCAGTGTTCTTTATCTGTGACAAAACTAAGCAGCCCAGCATCACAAAAGCAGTCAAGTACTTCTTCTAAGCAGGGGAGTCCAGTAATGGCTTCAGTGTCGAGGCGCATATGAGGGAAGATGCGCCCTTGATCATACAGAACACAGGAGTAATAGCTTCGCTGCTGATGACTCTAGAACCGATCTGATGCAATTCTTGGCTTCGTGTAGGGGTTCTTCGAGCTATCAAAGAATGTGTTGTGGCTCTTGAAGCCATTTGCATTGAAAGACCCGACAGCGGTGGCAGTACCAGGAAACCTTGGTAGTCTTGGCTTGGGCTTCTAGACTTGAGGCCTATGCTCAACATGATAGTCAAATTGAGGACCAGAGACATTAGGCGGAGGGACCAGAATGGGCCATCTGACTGTTGTTAGCTCTCCGTGGTTATATGCCTGCTCAATTGTATAGGGCCTTGGTGGCGGAACAGGAGCAGTGGAAGCAATTGAGGCTTCAGGCTGCACAACAGGTGCTTCAGAAGCAGTAGCCTCACTAGCTTCAGGTGCAGTGGCCGCATCAGCTTCAGGCACACTGTTTGTTGCAAGCTCCACATTAGCTTCAGCCATGACAATGTCATCGGCTTCACTTGTGTTGGTTGTGGCAGCTTCAGGATTTTCAACCTCCACTTGAGGAGCTGGAGGGTCAGGCATTGACATGTTCACTTCATGAACTATTTCTTCAGGAATGGGGGGAGTAGAGACACGTTCTTCTTGACGATCTTCATCGGCTGATGCAGCCGAATTGTCTTCAGCAGCAGGTGCTTCAGACGCAGAAACATTCACAGCAGGAGTGGCTTCTGAAAACACTTGACGTGCAACAGGTTGATGATGCACTTCTCCTTCTAGAACGCCCGGAAGAGGAGCTTGAGGCCTTGGTCCTTTGTGAAGCCTTTGAAGTATCGGCGACGCTTTTGGAGATGGAGTGGGTAGGCCCTCATCCTCTTCAGCTTGTACGGATGTTGTGACTTGTTGTTGTTGGGGAGTGTTGGGGGAGTCTTGTTCTTGCGGGCGATCAGCCCATGTATCATCCTGTGCAATTGGCGTCAGAGGACGACCAATGCTGCTGAGTTCGCTGTTCGTACGAACAGGCGATGATACCACATTGTATTCGATCTGAGGAAGAACTTCATCATCTTCAACATCGTCATGATGACCAATGTCTTCAGCAGCGGTGGGTTCAGCTGCTGGAATATCTTCAGCTTCAGGAGCCTTTGTGGAAGCAGGCTCATGAACAGTCATGTGAAGTTCTTGGGATGTAGATGCAGGATGAATCACTGAGATGGGTTCAACAAAAAGGGGCTCTGTGGGAGCAACCTGATTCTTCTTGGTCTTGCACTTCTTCTTGGAGGGAGCGGCATCAGAGGCTTCGGTATTCTTCCTCTTTCTGGCTTCTGCCTCTGCAGCCCTCGTCTTCTTCTGTTCTGAAGCGGTTGTGGTGACCTTTGGCTTCGAGCCAGTCATGCTACTTGGGAAGATGATACGTGGAGCTTCTTGGCTTGAAGGCACAGGCTGATCAGCAGGAAGCTTCTTCTTTTTCTTTGCTGCCATCCTGGGGTCAATGCCAGGACGGCCAAGTGACTTGCGCTTCTCAGCCTCATTGTAGGCAAGCACACACTTATCAGCCAAACTCTTCATGCGCTCACGAGAGCCTTGAGCTTCTTGGCGCTTCTTCAGAAAAGCTTCTTTAAGCTCATGCATCATGACCTTAAAGTTCCTGACGTCTTGAACACTCAGCTTGGCCATATGCTTCTTGAATTGAGCCTTTTCATAATCAATCTTGTGCTTGAGCTCAACGATTCGCTGAGCGAGAGCCAGATCAGAAGCAATGGCACCATTGAAAGAGACGCTGAGGCCAATTGGAAGCTATAAATCTTCAAAGTTGACGTTTGGGGTGTCGAACCACTCATCAATGAAATTGTGGATGATGGCCACATCAAAGAGAGGCAAGTTGTTGAAGATTTCTGCTTCTTCATTGCTCTTTATCAGCTGCTCAAGAGCATCATCCGCAAGATCTTCATCACTTGATAGATCAATGGGTTCTTCATGCAGAATAGCAGCAGGAGTCAGAGCTTGATCAGTATGCCTGACAAGTTGTCTTTTCTTCTCCGTCTTCTTGGAGATACGAGATTGATCTTCAGACTGCACACTAGCTTCAGGAGGTGCAGTGGCCAATGGCTTCACATGAGAAGCTTTTGGAGGTGCGGCTGATGATGTAACCTTAACCTTCTTTGGCTTATTCGGCCTTGGAGTAGGAGCAGGGGCTTCATCAGAATCAGCATCATTGTTGGAATGATCCACTCTGGCACCATGAACCAAGACGTAGGAGATGAGACCATCAAGGTTTGCAAAGGGGCCAATTCTCTTCTCTTCAGCTTCACGTGTCACATCCTCACGGGGAGCAGAGGGACCAGGATTGAAGTCTAATCCCCATGACTTCTTGTTTTCCTTTGCTGAAGACATAGCAAACTGGAAGTTGCACTTGAAGAGATTGTCGTCGCGACACCAGAGCAATGATGATGGGTCGGCTTCTTCAGGTTGTGGCCCACGGACCATGCAAGGATAGAATTCTTGCGCAATGGCTTCAGCTTTGTTCTTGGGGGGAAGGCCTCGATAGAGAATATCACCCCAAGGGCTCTTGATAGCATTTTTCTCTGCGTACTCCTGGGTGACGAGCTTGTACTTGTACCACTGTTCAACCCAATAGCGTCGAATCCATTGGATTCGAGTCTTGCGCTGATTGTAATCTTCTTCAGGATCTATTTTATACATTTCTGCCAGATCCTCAGGCAGATCCTTCGAAGTTCCCCCACGACGCTGTCTGCCACCCTTCCTTGCTGATTTTTTTGCAGCCATGAACTTCAAGCTAAATGGCTTCAATACGTTCAGAGGCTTCAGAGATTTACGCTTGCTGGTCAAGCAGGAACTGGCTTCAGGAGATTGATATGATGCTGTAAGTATTCTGCAAACGAATGCAGACTATGAGAACCAAGGGATTCTCCCACGGACATGTACCTGTGACAGCATTAGAGATGCGAGGGAAGGGGAAGAGGTCATATGCATTCTCAGAAGATTTTGAAGATAAATCAGTTTGAAGACATTGACCTCATGATGCGAAGACATTCACTTATATGTGGTGAGTTGGTTCCAGATTTGTACCAATCCGTGAATAAGTACAAGTGAGGAATCAAACTAGATAGGAAATCTAAGTGAATAGACTAGGCATTATGAGATGCAGATAGAATAGATCTAACATTGAGTAGGCAGAAACCACTTTCGGTAAGTAGGATGAATCTATGAAGATTAAAAAGGTGGTAAAAATAGAGTTATAATTACCGCACGACGAACTGCTAGATGGGAAGAATGAGAGACCGAGCAGTTCAGCCCACCGTGCCCTAACTTGGCGACAGAGGACACCTACGGCGACGGCGGAGAGGACGATGTCCGCGGCCGGCGTGAGGACGGCGTCGGAGAAGTCGCGGCAGCTAAGCGCTTCGTCGCCGGTGTCGTCGCGAGCTAGCGGTGGCGCTAGGGTTTTGACGGAGGTGGAGAGGTGGAAGAAGGATTTCTTTATCGCAGGGGACAAGTATTTATAAGTAGGTGAGAGACACAGCGCAATTACGCTGGTGCCCCTGGCGGTTCACATCTGAGGGGTACGTGGCAAGCATGCAACATACTTAGAATTGTCCCACGTTCCCACGCCCGCCAAGTATGTCAGATGTTCGTTCCGGCTTCTCCGGATATCTACAATTTAGATGATTCATTTAAATAGGACTTGATGTTTTGTCTCTGTGTCTTCTGCTGACAAGGATGCAGAGAAGACATTTGACAGTTTCAATAGAATGCATATGATTTGGACAGATAGAGTTTGAGATAGTAAGCATAGAGAGATTAGGGTCCGATCACATTCACTTAGTTCAAAAGATTCAACTTGAAGACATAGCTATAAGTGAATGCTGTAGAGGACAGAACGCTAGTATATATATATGCAATCAAATCACTATAGCGCAGAAAAATCACGAAGATAAATTGAAACTGAAGACAAACCAAATGCGAAATCTTTGCAAAATAACGCCATGAGTGAAACACTTCAACCAGAGAAATTTGGTGGTGGCGTTACCCACCGTATAGGAAGTATTAGACCCAGACACGACGCACAATTATCATGGCGCTCCGAAGTCAAATTCCATGTTAATGTATTCACACTCAGAGTGTAAATCTTCATTGATTGAAGATATACATTACTTTGTGTGTTGCACATCTAAGTCATCAACATGCATAAGTGTTAGGATGTGTGCCTGATCACAGGACATTAGAGGATTCCAAGATATTTAGCTCACATCGTAACTTGCAAAACCTTTTCTCATCCAAGGGCTTTGTGAAGATATTTGCCAATTTCTCTTCAGTGTTGATGTGCATGATATCTATATCTTTCTTCATAACATGATCTCTGAGAAAGTGATGACGTATTTCAATGTGCTTTGTCTTCGAGTGCTGGACTAGATTGTTGGCAATCTTGATGGCACTTTCATTGTCGCAGAAGAGAGGGACTTGCTTCAGATCGATGCCATAGTCCTTGAGAGTTTGCTTCATCCACAGAAGCTGAGCACAACAGGATCCAGCAGCAATGTATTCAGATTCAGCAGTTGAGAGTGATACACAGTTCTGCTTCTTTGAAGACCAACAGACAAGTGATCGACCAAGAAAATGACATGTGCCTGATGTTGACTTGCGATCCACCTTGTCACCAGCATAATCAGCATCCGAGAATCCAACCAGATCAAACCTTGAGCCCTTTGGATACCATAATCCGAGTGTTGGGGTGTAAGCCAAATATCTAAGAATTCGCTTCACTGCTAGGTGATGCAATTCCTTTGGTGCCGCTTGGAATCGAGCACACATGCAAACACTAAGCATAATATCTGGCCTAGATGCACATAGGTAAAGTAAAGAACCAATCATGGAGCGGTATACCTTTTGATCGAACTCTTTACCATTGTCGTCGGGACCAAGATGATGTTTGGCTGGCATTGGCATCGTGTAACCTTTGCAATCTTGCATGCCGAACTTCTTCAGGCAATCTTTGAGATATTTTTCTTGAGATATGAAGATGCCATTTCTTTGTTGACGGATTTGAAGACCAAGGAAGAACTTCAGCTCACCCATCATGGACATCTGATATTGCTCTTGCATCATAAATCCAAACTCATCACTGTACTTCTGGTTGGTGCAGCCGAAGATTATGTCATCAACATATATTTAGCACACAAACAGTTCACCATCATATGTCTTCGTGAAGAGTGTGGGATCGAGGGATCCCGGTTTGAAGCCTTTGCTCTTCAGGAAGTCTTTGATTGTATCATACCAGGCACGAGGAGCTTGTTTGAGGCCATACAGTGCTTTGTTGAGTTTGTACACCATATCAGGATGTTTTGGATCTTCAAAGCCAGGTGGTTGTGCAACATATACTTCTTCTTCAATCTTGCCATTGAGAAATGCACTCTTTACATCCATTTGATATAGCAAGATGTTGTGACGATTTGCATAGGCTAGCAGTATGCGAATGGCTTCAAGCCTAGCAACAGGAGCAAATGTTTCATCGAAGTCAATTCCTTCAACTTGAGTATATCCTTGAGCCACAAGACGTGCTTTGTTTCTGACGACTTGACCATGCTCATCTTGCTTGTTTTGATATATCCATTTTGTTCCTATAATGTTATGCTTGCGAGGATCAGGTCGCTTGACAAGTTCCCAAACATTATTCAGCTTGAATTGTTGAAGTTATTCTTGCATGGCTTGAATCCATTCAGGTTCCATAAAAGCTTCAGCAACTTTCTTGGGTTCTGATATTGACACAAATGAAAAATGCCCACAGAAATTTGCTAACTGTGTTGCCCTTGAGCGTGTAAGCGGACCAGGCGCATTGATGCTGTCAATTATGTTCTCAATTTGTACTTCATTTGCAACACGAGGATGAACTGGACGAAGACCTTGCTCATGCTGATCATTGTCATCATTGGAAGTATTGTCTTCGGTCTGAGCATTGTCTTCAGGTTGGTTTGGTGCAGAAATGATAAGTTCCTCTTCAGGCTGTGCTTCAGAGGGCATGATCTCACCAGTTCCCATCAACTTGATAGATTCACAGGAAGGAGCTTCATCAAGTGTACTTGGCAGAATTTGTCTTTGTGAACCATTGGTTTCATCAAATCGCACATCCACTATTTCAACGATTTTGTAGTGGAAGAGGTTGAAGACTCTGTAAGAGTGCGAATCCTTTCCATAGCCAAGCATGAAGCCTTCGTGAGCTTTGGTTCAAATTTTGACTTGTGATGGGGATCCTTGATCCAACATCTAGCACCAAAGACTCTGAAGTAGCCGACATTTGGCTTCTTGCCAGTGAGGAGCTCATATGATGTTTTGCCTAGAAGCTTATGGATGTAGACACGGTTGATGATGTGACAAGCTGTATCAATGGCTTCAGGCCAGAACTTTTTTGGTGTCTTGTACTCGTCAAGCATTGGTCGAGCCATCTCGATGAGGGTTCTATTCTTGCGCTCTACAATGCCGTTTTGCTGAGGTGTGTATGGAGCAGAAAATTCATGAGTGATTCCCATTGTACCCAGATAAAGATCAAGCCCGGTGTTCTTGAATTCAGTGCCGTTATCACTTCTGATATGCTTGATCTTGACGCCATAGTTGTTCATTGCTTGATTGGCGAATCGTCTGAAGACATCTTGTACTTCAGTCTTGTAGAGAATTATGTGCACCCATGTGTATCTTGAGTAGTCATCAACAATGACGAAGCCATAGAGACACGTCGTTGTTGTGAGGGTGGAGTAGTGGGTAGGTCCAAATAAGTCCATGTGTAGCAGCTCGAAGGGTTGAGATGTTGTCATGATTGTCTTCGAAGGATGCTTGGCCCTTGTCATCTTTCCAGCTTCGCAGGCACCACACAGATGATCTTTCTTGAACTTGACACCTTCGATGCCTATGACATGCTTCTTTTTGACGAGAGTGTGCAAGTTCCTCATGCCAGCGTGCCCCAGCCTTCGATGCCAGAGCCAGCATTCCGAAGCTTTAGCAAGAAGACATACGACAAGTTTTGGACCTGCTGAGAAATCTACCATGTATAGATCACCTTTCCTATACCCTTCAAAGACTAGAGATTTGTCAGATTCCATTAGTACAAGGCAACGATATTTTCCAAATATCACAATCATGTTTAAGTCACAAAGCATTGAGACAGACATTAAGTTGAATCCAAGGGATTCAACAAGCATCACTTTATCCATGTGTTGATCCTTTGAGATTGCAACTCTACCTAGACCCAATACTTTGCCTTTACCAGTGTCAGCAAATGTGATTTGACTCTTGTCGGATGGACGTAAGGTTGAGTCCATGAGAAGACTTTGATCACCAGTCATATGATTAGTGCATCTGCTATCAATAATCCATTCTGAAGCTTTTGGTGACATGCCCTACAGTGCAGTTAGGAGGATAGGCTTCACAAGGTATGTTGTGAAGCATAAGCAGTTGTTGCATACATGGATTATCACAGCATAGATGAAAGTTAGCACACAGTGTGACATGTAAGTGATTCATATGTGGAATACATAGTAAGTCATTTTATCATGCATCCCTTTATGTTTTAGGTCCCCAGCAATTATATCGGACGCCATTGATTGCAGGCTGGAGACCACATTCTGCAAAAGAGACTTAATTCTTCTTCACCACCCACATTTTCAGGGGTGGCTTAGAAGCAATGAGTCTAAGTGCAGCATCTAAGAATTTCGGCTTTGAAGCCCTAGCAAATAGCCTTGCAGGAGATGAATGATACTCATGTGAATAAGTAGAAAAGTTCTTAGTTCTATGAACATAGCGATTTGAAGACACACGCTCATATTCATGAGTCTGAGTATGATTTCCCTACAAAACATTGGCGTTAGGGTGACTCAAGTGAGTCCTGTGTTCGTAAGTAGCCGTTGGACCATATGATGCCTTTGGTCTAGGGTTTGTCTTCTTCCCTGGTGGTGTCATGATGACATTCACTGGAAGATTTTCAAGGCAGCTTTTGGGAACCCAGATCTTCTTCATAGGAGGTCCATTCCTGCAGTTAGTACCAAATATACCTGGCAAACACTTCACCATTCTGATTTTTGAATAGTTTATAGTTTGCATCAAAGGATTCATCAATGATAATAGGATTAGCACAGGTAAATCCAGATAAAGTAGATGGATCCACTGAAGGTTCCTTTGCAGCAACCCATGTGGTTTTGGGATACTGCTCAGGCTTCCAGTAGGAACCATCAGCATTCATTTTCCTCTCGAACCCAACACCCTCTTTCCTAGGGTTTCGGTTCAGAATCTGCTTTTTGAGGACATCACAAAGTGTCTGATGCCCTTTCAGACTTTTATACATCCCTGTTTCAAGCAATGTCTTCAACCTAGCATTTTCATCAGCAATAGTAGTGGTATCCTCAGAAGAGGGGTTAGTTACCACATCAGTAGTTGAAGACAGAGCAACAGTAGCAGCAGTGGAACATTCAGCAATAGAGGTAGCGTTATCACGCTCAATGCATTTTAAGCATGGTGGTTCAAATTCATCCTGAGCGGGACTGATCTGTTGAGCGCGAAATGACTCATTCTCTTTTTGAAGATCTTCATGAGTCACTTTCAGTTTCTCAAGCTCTTGCTTCCTTTGAAGATAATCATAGGAGAGCTTTTCATAAGTGGTTGAGAGCGACTCATGAAGACTTTCAAGTTCTTGATACTTAGCATGAAGATTTTTTATGTCTTCAACTAAGGACTGTGAACGTGTCATTTCCGCGTCCAATAGGTCATTGCTTTTGTCTAATAGTTTTTGAGTATGTTCCATAGCTCTTTGTTGTTCAGTAGCAATTTTAGCAAGTGTTTTGTAGCTGGGTTTAGATTCACAATCAGAGTCATCTTCACTTGATGTTTGAAAGTAAGCATCGCGTGATTTTACCTTGGCACCGCGTGCCATGAAGCAGTAGGTGGGAGCAAGATCGTCCTTGTCATCATCAGCGTTGGTGTGGGAGTCATTGTCTTCAGTGTTGAAGATGGACTTTGCAACGTAGGCTGTGGCCAGAGCCAGACTTGCAACGCCAGAGTCGGACTCAGCTTCAGATTCCACCTCTGCCTCCTCAGACGCAGACTCCTCCTCTGAATCCATTTCCTTGCCAACAAAAGCACGAGCCTTGCCAGATGAGCTCTTCTTGTGAGATGAAGACCTTGATGAGGACTTGGAAGAAGACTTCGAAGATTTCTTCTTCTTCTTGTCATCGGAGTCATATTCCTTGCTCTTCTTCTTCTTGTTGTTGTCCCACTGAGGACACTCAGAGATGTAGTGCCCAGGCTTCTTACACTTGTGACATGTTCTCTTCTTGTTGTCTTGAGTGGGAGCTTCATCATTTCTTGAACTGGATCGTGAAGACTTTCTGAAGCCCTTCTTCTTGGTGAATTTCTGGAACTTCTTCACAAGCATAGCAAGCTCCCTTCCAATGTCTTCAGGATCGTCAGAACCGCAGTCAGATTCATCTTCTTCAGATGAGGAAACAACTTTTGCCTTCAAAGCACGAGTTCGGCCATAGTTGGGGCCATAGATATCTCTTTTCTCAGAAAGCTGGAACTCATGTGTGTTGAGCCTCTCAAGTATATCAAACGGATCGAGTGTCTTGAAGTCAGGACGTTCTTGTATCATGAGGGCAAGGGTGTTAAAGGAGGTGTCAAGTGATCTCAGCAGTGTCTTGACAATTTCATGCTTGGTGATCTCAGTGGCGCCGAGAGCTTGAAGCTCATTTGTGATGTCGGTGAGGCGATCAAACGTGAGCTGGACATTTTCATTGTCGTTTCTCTTGAAGCGATTGAAGAGATTGCGAAGAACACTGATCCTTTGGTCTCTCTGTGTAGAGACGCCTTCATTGACCTTGGACAGCCAGTCCCAGACTAGCTTTGACGTTTCCAGAGCACTCACACGGCCATACTGTCCTTTGGTCAGATGACCACAGATGATGTTCTTTGCAGTCGAGTCCAGTTGAATGAACTTCTTGACATTAGTAGGGGTGACACCTTCACCAGTTTTGGGAACGCCATTCTTGACGACATACCAGGGGTCGACATCAATGGCTTCAAGATGCATGCGCATCTTATTCTTCCAGTAGGGATATTCTGTTCCATCGAACATGGGGCAAGCAGCGGAGACTTTGATTATCCCTGCAGTCGACATAGCTAAACTCCAGGTGGTTAAACCGAATCACACAGAACAAGGGAGTACCTTGCTCTAATACCAATTGAAAGTGCTAGTTATCGACTAGAGGGGGGGGGGGTGAATAGGCGATTTTTATGAAAGTCTTCAAAACATGGAAGTTTCAAAGACAAACAATAGAAACAACCTAATTGATATGCAGCGGAAGATAAACTACAACAAGCAAGCCATAATCAAGTATGCAATAGCATTATCGTTCGAAGATTAATAGCAGCTAGGTAGTAGGATTAGGACGGAAGATAGTATGAAGCCAATCAACAATAGTAGTCAAGCAATGAAGTCAATCAGATAAGACGATAAGCAATGACTTCACGAAGACAAACTCAAAGTAAAGGAGGGAAGAGATAGAACCAGTTGCTTGTTGAAGACACAGGATTTGTTGGACCAGTTCCAGTTGCTGTGACAAATGTACGTCTGGTTAGGGAGGCTGAGATTCAACTCAGAAGACCGTGTCTTCACCTTATTCCCCTTGAGCTAAGGACACTTAGTCCTCGCCCAATCACTCTGGTAAGTCTTCAAGGTAGACTTCCAAACCTTCATAGACTTCGTTCACCCATCAATCCACAATGACTCTTGGATGCTCAGAACGCGACGCCTAACCGGCTGGAGGATACACAGTCCTCAAGTGTAATAAGTCTTCAGGTCACACAGACAAAAAGTCTTCAGTGATGCCTAACACTCTTTGGCTCTGGGTGTTTGGGCTTTGTCCTCGCAAGGATTTCTCTCTCTCAAATGCTTCGAGGTGGGGTGCTCTCAAACGACAAAAGCCGTATATTAACTCTGAGCAGCCAACAATTTATGGTGTAGGGGGTGGGCTATTTATAGCCACTAGGCAACCCGACCTGATTTGTCCGAAATGACCCTGGGTCACTAAGGAATTGACACGTGTTGCAACGGTCAGATTTCAAACACACACGGCAACTTTACTTGGGCTACAAGCAAAGCTGACTCATACAACTCTGGATAAGATTTGCTCTCATTGTCTTTGCTCGAAGACATAGGATTTGGGTTGAGCATCACTTCAGTCACTCTGACTTAGTTCACTTGGACCCCACTTAACAGTACGGTGGTTCCTATGACTCAACAAAGAAGAAAAGAAACAACGAAACCACACAGTCTTCGTGCTCCATAGTCTTCACGTAATGTCTTCTCATGTCATAGTCTTTAATATGAATATCTTCTCATACCACCATTGTCGTCAATGTCTTCATACATTTTTAGGGGTCATCTCCGGTAGGTAAACTGAATCAATGAGGGACACTACCTGCGTTATCCTGCAATTCTCACAAATGCATTAGTCCCTCAACCAACTTTGTCGTCAATACTCCAAAACCAACTAGGGGTGGCACTAGATGCACTTACAGTGAGAAATAACATTGATGAAGAACCCATAAGAAGTTATGCAGTAGATAAAAGTAAAGATTGGACAGGTGCAATGATCTGCAGAAGACAAGTACTTCACATTGTTCGAGAAATGGTATTTAAAAGGAGAACATGGCCAGAACCACGATTGCAAAATGCCAGATCCTAGATATAAGATAAACTTATACCAAGGGAATATTTAATTGAAGAGAAGTTTTAATGATACGATCTACATCGTGCCCATGGGCATGAACACAAAGTTCAAGGTCGACTCCCACTTCTCCAATGCATAACGTTTCATTCATTTCTCATTTTCGAATAAGTTGTAGTGCTGAAATTTTATCTGGCAAAGCACCAGAAGAGTATGGCTCGTGAAAACTTTCGAGTTCACACTTTTTAAGGAAGGCATAGGTTCAACCCATCAGGGTATCATGGAAACATACCACAAGTTTCAAAAGTAAATACACAAGCTCGAAAGAAGAGCATGGTTGGCCAAGCAAAGGATACAATTTACCAAAGGCACTATGTATCAGGGGAAGAACTCACAAGGTGATTGAATATGAAGGATGTTGTCGGATAAAAATCCAACAATGGATCGGGCGATCCACAATGGAGCTGATGTGAGTATTGATACTCACTCAAAGGAAGAAAGAATGCAGAGGCATCAAATTCAAGAATCACCTGATTAGTCTGATGATTAAATAGAAAGAAATTATGGTTTCCAAAATGAAGGATCAGAAGCAGACGCTCTGATCAAGGATGGATAAGTTGAAAACACTTAGTTGGACAATCAATAAGGTTTGAATTGCCGAGAACCAACTCATGTCTGGAATGACGTCTGAGTCAGAAAGATAATTTTTTAAAAAGGATAACTTGTTATCGAGGACTACTAGTCATATGGAATTAACCATAATGCAAGCAGGCAAGAATTTCAAAAATAACAGGCTGTAGAGGATTTTCGAAAGATCAAAAAGTATTCCGAAGAATTTTGTGAGACACATTAATCATCTGGGGATGAGCAGATACTCAATAAGTGCGAGAAATTATCTGTAGGGGTATTCAGGTGGCAAGAACTACAAGGTAGTAGGCACAAAATATTCTCGGAACAATAAAGAGGATTTCAGGGTATCTTGTAATAACAAGATCAACTGGGAATAAAAGTAAGAATGACAAGTGTATGTATTTATTTATAGGGATATTTCGGTGGTAGGGAATTGCAAAAGCAACGGGCACAAAGTCTCAAAAGAGTATCGGAGAGTAACTTCGAAATCTTCTGGTGTAGTCGACGATCATCTGGACTGAAGGGGCTCTCCGGGAGAAAGTGTTTTCGAGAACCTAAAGTTAGATTTTTAGAAAATCATTTAACCCCAATAGAGGAGAGATTAGAGTCCCAGAGTATAGGTCGAGGAATAAAAGATCCTAATACCACCCAATTGGCGATGTGGGCCCATGGGCCGCACAGCCAAGTTAGTAAAACATTTTTTTCGACTAGACTCAACTTCGGCCAAGGAGTTGGAAAGGGGGATTCCTACAGGCAGTCGGCTCTGATACCAACTTGTGACGCCCCCGATTCAATCGTACACTAATCATGCACGCAAACGTGTACGATCAAGATCAGGGACTCACGGGAAGATATCATAACACAACTCTAAAAAACATAAATAAGTCATACAAGCATCATAATACAAGCTAGGGGCCTCGAGGGCTCGAATACAAGTGCTAGATCATAGACGAGTCAGCGGAAGCAACAATATCTGAGTACAGACATAAGTTAAACAAGTTGCCATAAGATGGCTAGCACAAACTGGGATACAGATCGAAAGAGGCGCAGGCCACCTGCCTAGGATCCTCCTAAACTACTCATGGTCGTCGTCAGCAGCCTGCACGTAGTAGTAGGCACCTCCAGTGTAGTAGTCGTCGTCGATGGTGGCGTCTGGCTCCTGGGCTCCAACATCTGGTTGCGAGAACCAGGTAGAAGGGAAAGGGGGAAAAGGGGGAGAAAAGCAACCGTGAGTACTCATCCAAAGTACTCGCAAGCAAGGAGCTACACTACATATGCATGGGTATATGTGTAAAGGGCCATATCAGTGGACTGAACTGCAGAATGCCAGAATAAGAGGGGGATAACTAATCCTGTCGAAGACTACGCTTCTGGCAGCCTCCGTCTTGCAGCATGTAGAAGAGAGTAGACTGAAGTCCTCCAAGTAGCATCGCATAGCATAATCCTACCCGGCGATCCCCTCCTCGTCGCCCTGTTAGAGAGTGATCACCGGGTTGTATCTGGCACTTGGAAGGGTGTGTTTTATTAAGTATCCGGTTCTAGTTGTCATAAGGTCAAGGTACAACTCCAAGTCGTCCTGTTACCGAAGATCACGGCTATTCGAATAGATTAACTTCCCTACAGGGGTGCACCACATAACCCAACACGCTTGATCCCATTTGGCCGGACACACTTTCCTGGGTCATGCCCGGCCTTGGAAGATCAACACGTCGTAGCCCCACCTAGGCACAACAGAGAGGTCAGCCCGCCGGTCTAAATCCTATGCGCGCAGGGGTCTGGGCCCATCGTCCATTGCACACCTGCACGTTGCGAGGGCGGCCGAAAGCAGACCTAGAAACCTCCATTACAAAGGAAGTCACGTTACGCGGTCCAATCCAGCGCGCGCCGCTCTGTCGCTGACGTCAAGAAGGCTTCGGCTGATACCACGACGTCGAGTGCCCATAACTGTTCCCGCGTAGTTGGTTAGTGCGTATAGGCCAGTAGCCAGACTCAGATCAAATACCAAGATCTCGTTAAGCGTGTTAAGTATCCACGAACGCCGAACAGGGCCAGGCCCACCTTTCTCCTAGGTGGTCTCAACCTGCCCTGTCGCTCCGCCACAAAGTAACAGTCGGGGGCCGTCGGGAACCCAGGCCCACCTCTACCGGGATGGAGTCACTTGTCCTTTCAGCCCCCTCATCAGAATCACTTGCGGGTACTCATCGAGCTGACCCGACTTTAGTCACCATCTGTATAGTATGTATGTATGTATAGTATATACCCGTGATCACCTCCCGAGTGATCACGGCCCAATAGTATAGCAAGGCAGACTGACAAGAATGTAGGGCCAATGATGATAAACTAGCATCCTATACTAAGTATTTAGGATTGCAGGTAAGGTATCAACAGATGTAGCAACAATGTCAGGCTATGCATCAGAATAGGATCAATGGAAAGCAGTAACATGCTACACTACTCTAATGCAAGCAGTATAGAGGAGAATAGGCGATATCTGGTGATCAAGGGGGGGGGCTTGCCTGGTTGCTCTGGCAAGAGAGAGGGGCCGTCAACTCCGTAGTCGTACTGGGTAGCAGCGGCATCGGTCTCGGTGTCTAGCAGAAGAAGAGGGGGAAGAAACAATGAATACAATGCAAACAGATGCATGACAATGCATGACAAAGCAAAAAGTGATGCTAAGCGTGCCCTAGCACGGTATGAGGTGATGCCGGTGAAGGGGGGAAACATCCGGGAAAGTATCCCCGGTGTTTCGTGCTTCCGGGCAGAGGAGCCGGAGGGGGAAAGTTGCGAGTTTGATAGGTTAGGGATGTGTGGCGGATGAACGGGCTGCGTTTCTGGATTCATCTCGTTGTTCTGAGCAACTTTCATGTACAAAGTTTTCCCATCCGAGCTACGGTTTATTTTATATGATTTTCTAAAGTTCTAAATCATTTTTAAAATTTATTGAATTAATTAAATTCAACATTATCCAGAACAGTGCATGCTGACGCAAGCATGACATCAAAGTGATGTCAGCGGGTCAACTGGTCGGTTGACCAGTCAAACCAGACAGGTGGGTCCATTGGGTCCCACATGTCATTGTCAGGGGCACTAACAGGGGGTTTAGACTAACTAAATGGGTTAATTAGCAGGTGGGGCCCAGCAGTCAGTGACTATTTAGTTAACTAAATTAATTAATGAACTAATTAGCATTTTATTTATTTACAAAAATGTTTTAAACAACGCGGGCCCGCATGTCAGTGGCAGTAGCTGCCACATCACCGCAGTTGACTTCGGTCAATGTGGCCAGTTGGGGCCCCAGGTCCACAGGCAGTGACCCAGGGGTGGGGCCCGCCTAACCACGTCGGCAGACGGCGCCCGAACGACACCGGCGAGGCAAAACGCGGCGGCGGCGCACGGGAGACCGCGGGATTTGGCTACAGGCCACCAAAATTGACATGGGGGGTTGCGTTCGAACGGGGAGTCGATGCTGCGTCTACTAGGACCGGTGGCGTCGCTGGAGTTCGTCAAAGCTAACAGCGGCGAGCACCGAGGCGGATGCCGGAGCTCGGGCATGGGCGGCTACGACGAGGAGAGGCACAGCCGGGGACAGGGATAGGTGTGTTGGGCCCCTGGAGACGTGCTGAGAACGACGACGCGGTCGGACGCGAGCCACGCTTGCGGTGGCCGCGACGGAGAGCTCGACCATGGCGGTGGGAGGGTGAGCGCGACGGGGGAGCGAGCTACAGGATGCGGTGAGCTAGGAGGGGAGGAGGAGGAGGTTCAGGGGCTCACGGCCGTTGTAGAGAGGGCCCGAGGAAGACTCAATGTGCTCGGGGCGGCGTGGATTTCGGCGATGGCGACGAAGGAGCAGAGGAGGGAGACGAGGTCGCCGCGGTCGCTGCAGGGGCTCCGAGTTCCAGCCCGAGGTGGCGGGAGGCGTAGGGGACGACGGCGGGGCTGTTGAGCACGTCGACGAGGTGAGGGAGGGTCGGTGGCCGCGTCGACGGCGAGCAGCGGCGACGAGCTCAAGCGACTGAGGTCGGGATCGAGCGTGAGGAGAGGGGAGAGGTGAGGTGGATCTGATGGGAGGGGGAGATCTG
>NC_041391.1:535848302-535890238 GCF_002162155.2 Triticum dicoccoides | reverse complement strand
CTGGGCTGGCTGCCAGCTGGGCCGGTTGGCCCAGTGGGGGGTCCTTTCCTTTTTCTGTTAGTTTTGTTTTGTTTTACTTTTCTTATTTTCTTCTGTTTTGGCTAATTGTTTGGGCACCAGATGAGTTTTGTAAAATATGAGAGCTGGCCCACAAATCACAACACTATAAATCCTACCACCAAAAACTAGTTTGGGTTAATTATCATTTCGTATTTATTTTGTAATAATAAAAAGGTTATTAAATAATGTTTTCAGCCACTGTTTGAGGTTGTTTAAGTCACTTATTAAATTTCAATAATATTGTTTTCAATTTTATCATAGTCTCTGATTTATCTACTATTTATTAAACATTTTAGTTTTAATATTTGAAAACTTTTATTGTTTGCTTGATTTTGAATTTTGAATTATAATCAGTTTCGAACTAACGCGAGATTAGAAACATGAACCGTGGTGACGTGGCATCATTAACGTGGGATTACTGTAGCTTAATTATCCGGGCGTCACAGATCTTTAATGTGAAGCCCAAGGTAGTGAGCGGCGAGCACGCCGAGTGCGGAGGTGCCATGGTGAGCAAGATGCCCAACATCACATGGCCATTAGGTACTTCCAATGATTCCATCTAAGGGTGGCAGCAGCAGTGGTTCTACTTCACCGAGCCGCGCGACCCAAAATGGGCCGCAGCTCCCGAATTCCGATCCGGGGCTCCCTTGCGGCTTAAGTCCGGGCCCAAGAAGGGCTTGAACTGGTCTTCGCCTGACGAATTGTCAGTGCTCCAAACACGCGTCAAGGATATGGAAGACAAAAATATCAAACTTGTCAATGTAGTCCAGGTGATGTTAGTTCGCCGGATCCTTCCTTGTCAACACAGGGCTTGCAATTTATGGGAATTTGACCCGGCCAAGCACCAGACCCTGCTAGAGCTCTTTGGCTCCTCGCACAAGGACATCTGGAATGTGCTTTTCAAGTCCGGAAAATCATGGCCGAACTCAGCCGAGGACCGCGGGTACCAACTGTCCCGCCCTACAAGTTCGGTAAGTCATTATATGTTGGCAAGTCATACGTTTTATGCGCATAACCTAAGGGAAATGCTTAATGTGTTTTCCACAACTCTCCTAGGGCTGGACGAAGAAGGCGAGGAGGATATACTGTCCAGCCCCACTGCCGGAAGAACCAGCTGGCCCACTTCTGACGAAGATGCTGGTCCCGGCGCCTTACAAGGCGCCGAAGAAGAAGGCCGAGAAGGAGGCCAAAAAGACCAGGGGCGGCCTTCATCACCGTGGCACTCCGAACACAATATCCGAAGACTCTGATGCCCGCTCTTCCTCCGAAGAGGACGAGGAAGAGGAGGAAGACTAATCCCCAGTGAGGGGAAGAAATAAAAGGACGGCCTCCCCATCTTTGGAGGCCGAGTCGCCTAAGAAGGGAAAACTCCCCTTCCGGAGGAGTCCACTGCCGCTGCCGACAGCAGCCCGGAGTGGGGTCCCAGGGCCCAGCCCCTGGTGAACTCGTGAGTATAAAATCCAAACACATTTGCGCATCCAGACTCACCATGGCATGACGTTTTAATCATTGAGCCATACTTTTTTGCAGTCCGGTGAGGTCCCGTACCAAACAATCCTCATCGGAGGATTTACTGAGCTCGGATGCTATGGACAGCAGGACACCCCCCAAGGCCCCCTCCCCAAAACACGTGAGTGACACCAAGGCATCGTCCCAAAGGGACCTAGGCCAAGGAGGGGGGAACAAGAATGTCAAGGCAGCGCCAGGGGGTCAGACCTTCATGACCGGACACACGGGAGAAAAGGGCCCCATGGACATCGACGGTGGGGGTTATCCCAAATTTGGCCTCCAGTCGGATACAGTTCCGGAGACCGATATGGCTCCAGAATCAGGCAGGCAGCCTCCCTTGGCTGGAGGGGGTGCGCCTATTCCACCGGCAACCTCTGTCCAATGAGAGGTGCCGGATACTTTATCAGCGGCGCTGAAGAGCGCCTCCATCGTTGATGAACACCGTGTCCTTATGGGTGCGGTGATTGAGAAGATTCGGTCCGCTGAGAGTGGACTGAATGAAGCCTGCGTCAGCCTTATAACAGGCTTTGAGGTATGTTTTGTGAGGTTTTGAAGAGTGTCATAGTATAGGTAGTAGCCCCTGATACACTGTTTGATGAAAGAAGGAGCCGGACAGAGGATCAAATATATGTTTGCAGGAGACTCACTTTATGGCATCTCTCCCTCTTTTATTTTGTGAGCAGGCGTCTGTAGCGACTGCCGCCTCTCATACTGTGGAAGTCTCCGGACTAAAGCAGAGTCTGGAGCGGGCCGAAGAAGAACTCGGCCGAGTGAAGAAACAATTGGAGGATAACCAAGGTATGCAAAAAACCTTGTTCACATTAGCGCGAATGAATAAGTTAATATGATGAAAATATTTTTATGATATGCTCTAGGGGCGACGGCCGATATTGAGGCTCTTAAGAAGGCTGTGGCCGAAGCCGAGAAGAAGGCAGCTGCAAAGCATGCTCTTCGTGAGAAGCACGAGGCCAAGGTTATTGAAGCTGAACAAGAGCTTCAAGAGGCTGTGAAGAAATGCGAGACCTTGGAGCAGAGTTTAACGAAGAAAGAGTCCGAACTCGCCCAGGCTCATCAAGCCGCACGCGATGCCCGGGGGGAAGCCCAAGGCGCCCTGCAGGAAATACAGGAGGCGAGGAAGATCTCGACGGGTAAGGCTTTTTCTATGTAAAGCAGGTATTTGAAGGGAGAAAATCATGTTTACTAATTTGAATTTGGATTTCTCCAGGGGTATTTGCGGAGCTGCCATGCAACAATCTGATGCGACCCAATTCTATCGAGCCGAAGAAAAGAGCACTGCGGAGAAGCTCTTCTGGTCGCAGTATCTGGCGCCGAATTATCCAGTGCCATTTGCCGATCAGCTGAAGCAGCTGATCGAACTGCATAAGGCGGCCGGACTAGCCATGAAGGATTTAATTATCCGGCTATGGCCCGCCGAGCCGATTCCAAGTAGCTACTTCGGGCTCATGAAGCGGCTTGTGAGTGCCTGCCCTCGACTCAAAGTCATCAAGCGGTCGGTCTGTATGGAGGGTGCGCGAATGGCCTTCACCCGCGCAAAGGTGCACTGGGGGAAGATGGATGCTGAAAAGCTGATGACCGAGGGACCGCCGGAGGGGAAGGAGCACCGCAAGCCTGAATTATATTATGATAGTGTCCTAAAAGGATCCCGCCTTGCGGCAGAGCAATGCACTAAGGACATTATATTTCCATGAATACAGTCATGTTGTCCTTTGTAATGTTGAACAAGGTCATTTCTATTATTTATTGGCTGTTATTTGAAAGTTTTTCCTCCTGCTCGGCCATTTTATATATTAATCCTGAGAGTTGGCCAGTCGTCGGCTTCTGCCCCCACGTAGGAAGTACGGGGGTGTTTGAGATAAACCTGAGCACTCTTTATCCCAGTTTTGGGTCCTTGAAGGAGGTGTTCAACACAACGAACCAGGCAATCGGACTATAGGGCTTTATCACTCTCACTTAGCCATAGGAGTTTGACAAAAGGAAGGTAGGCGAAGCCCCTAGTGTTCGGAAGACCGCACGAGGGGCTCTATAAGCACCTGATCGGAAGAAAAGCCGATCCATCGCACGCTGCATTAGTTATCGCATAATGCGGAAGAAATCCTTAAAGATTTTATAACCTCTCGAACAGCTGACCAGCTCTCGCCGTATCATGATAGTTAGTTTTCAGCTTTCTCTACTGAGGCGCTCGTCCGGAAGAACCGCGACACAATCGCAGTAGTTCTCCCTGTGCCGCCTTAGCCGATATAGCGGAACCTAAGGCAGAAAAACATGGGAGCCGGGCAAACCCAACTATTGACCCAAGACATGATTCGGAGCTGATGCATATAATGCTATAAGTTTGGGGTGCCGAACGACCACGAAGGTGTTCGGACTTTATTGCCGTTATTATGGGTACAATGAAGCCCCTGGCATATTAAGGCGTATTGCGGTGTACGGATGCCATTTTAAAAAGAGTGTCAATAAGAAACAACAGCAGATAAGCATCATATAAAGCCACTTGTTGTAATTGAATAACACGTCGATGCGTACGAATACAAGTAATGTGATAAAAAGGAATATGACTTCGGAACCTGCTGAGATCAAGTGGGAGGAGGGTTATGCGGATCCGGAGTGTAATTGGATGGTCATCAAGGGGCATATATAAGGATTCCCTTACGCATTCGAGCTGTTTCCATGTCGCCAGTCCTGGCCTACGCAAAAGTGGACCTGCAAAGAAAGTGCAAAAAGATATGTGTGTGCCATGGAGCGGTTAAGCCACATTGTGTGGCCTATCCTAGTTGTGCCTCCGTTTACTGCCGGAGTGTTTAATTTGAGCTCTGGACGAGCTGGGCTATCTTGCGGCGAAGTAGTTCAGACTCCCTTGATGTTGTCCGGGAGCTTGGCCGTCGACTTCTGCTGTTAAGGCAGCGGTATGCTCTTCGACACAGGGGGGAGTTCGGCCTTGCCATTAACTGTTATGATGCCGTGCGGACCGGGCATCTTGAGCTTTCGATAGGCATAATGTGGCACCACGTTGAATCGAGCAAACGCAGTTCATCCGAGCAGTGCATGATAATTACTACAAAAGGGGACGATGTCGAAGATTAACTCTTCGGTACGGTAATTGTCCGGTGATCCGAAGGCTACCTCCAGAGTGATGGAGCCTGTACAACGGGCCTCCGCACCTGGTATAATACCTTTAAAGGTGGTTTTAGTGGGCTTGATCATCGAAAGATTGATACCCATTTTGTGCACTATGTCCTGATATAGCAGGTTTAGACTGTTGCCTTTGTCCATAAGGACTTGTGTGAGTTGGAATCTGTCGATTATTGGGTCACGGACTAGTGCAGCTGAATTGCCCTGATTGGTATTGGCCGGACGATCCGTATGACTGAAAGTGATCGGCCATAGTTTATATTGTGGGGGCGACTAGCTCTGTTAAGTCGACATCCCTAAGAGTGCGCATCCATTCCATCTTGGGGATGTGGGTGGCGTTTATCATATTCACCGTTTTGGTTTGGAGGGGAAATTTCTTTTGCCCTCCTGTGTTTGGTGATCGGGGCTCCTCGTCATCATCATCGCTTTAAGGCCCCTTCTCCTTGTTTTCGGCACCTGACCTGCCGGCTTGTTTGAAGACCCATCATTCTTTGTTCGTATGATTGGCTAGTATTCCTGGGGTGCCATGAATTTGGCATGGACGATCGAGTATGCGGTCCAGACTGGATGAGCCCGAATTGTTATTTTGAATGGCTTTTTACACTGATCGGACTTAGAGCCACTGAATCCGGCATTGACTGCCATGTCTTCGGCGTTATCACCATTTTTGCGATGCTTGTGTTTGTTGCGTCGGTGCTTGCCATTGCTATCTCTGGCTCTGATGTGCCAGGATTGCTTGCTGTGTTGTTGTTACGAGCCAACCAGCTTTCCTCGCCCGCACAAAAGGGGGTCATGAGTGTCGTGAGGGTTGCCATGGACTTTGGCTTTTCTTGGCTGAGATGTCGGGCAAGCCACTCATCACGGATGTTATGCTTAAAGGCCGCTAGGGCTTCCGCATCTGGATATTCGACAATTTGGTTCTTTTTCGTTAGGAACCGAGTCTAGAATTTCCTGGCTGACTCTCCGGCTATTGGGTAATGTGACTTAAATCGTCAGCATCGAGTGGTCGCACATAAGTGCCCTGGAATTTATCCGGGAAAGGTCTTCCAGGTTCTCCCAACTTCCAATGGAGTTTTCCGGCAAACTATTTAGCCAATGCCGAGACGATCCCTTGAGTTTTAATGGGAGGTACTTGATGGCATGTAGATCATCGCCGCGGGCCATGTGAATGTGGAGAAGGAAATCTTCAATCCATACTGCAGGGTCTGTTGTCCCATCATATGATTCGATGTTCACGGGCTTAAACCCTTCTAGGAACTCATGGTCCATTACTTCGTCAGTGAAGCATAGGGGGTGTGCGGCGCCTCTATGCCGGGCTACATCACGATGCAGTTCAAATGAGTCTGGTCGGTTGTATTCGGCCTGGCCAGATTTATATTTAGTGTATCCGGCGTGGTGATTGTCACGCGTTGGGGTGTGCCCCCGTGATCCGTTGATCGACCTTGGCTGTCCTGCTTTGTTTTCCAACACGTCTCGTAGGTCATGTGTGTAGCCTCAAGCCTTTGTGTTTTTGCTTGTTTGGCGACGGGGTGCAGGCTAGTGTTCGGGCTGATATGCCGCTTTATCTCGGCCACGAGGTGGCCGGTCAGCCGCGTCCTGCGCTGGTAGTGTAGGATCTAGGGCCTCCTCCTCAAATCGAGGTAACAACCTACGCTTTGGGTAACTTTTAGTTGGCCACTCAAGTCCATATTCCTTGGCTGCCAAGACCTCGGTCCATCTATCAGTTAGCAGATCTTGATCAGCTTGAAGCTGCTGCTGCTTCTTCTTCGGGCTTTTTGCAGTGGCTATAAGCCGACGCTTGAAGCGCTCCCGCTCAACGGGATCCTCAGGCACGATGAATTCTTCATCTCCGAGGCTTACCTCGTCGTCGGAGAGGGGCATGTAATTGTCGTCCTCCGAATCTCCATCCATTGCCTGTTCATCAGGGCTATTTTGCCCATCCTCCCGTCCGGCTTGTTCGATGCTTGGCTGGGCGGGATTGTTTTCGTCTTCGGCATTATCCGGAGTGCTATTGTCTCATGTGCCAGTATCGTCATTTTTGCTATGGAAGGGCTTAGAGCGGCGCCGCCGGCGCTTAGATTGCTTCTCGAGGGGATTATCCTCTGTTGCCTCATCGACATTGCTTTCTTTGGGCCTGTCCACCATATATATATATCGTATGATTAGGTGGCTGTCCAGCGCCCTGTGGGTGGTGGTTCTTGTTCTTCTCCTGCATCGTCGTCCATACCGTCGATGTCTTCGGAGTCGAAATCAAGCATGCGGTTAAGTCATCGATAGTGGCTATCAAGTGGGTGGTGGGTGGGAGACAAATTTCTTCATCATCCGCTTCCCACTCAAGCCGGACATAGTTCGGCCAAGAGTCTCCTATTAGGGAGAGGAAGCACATCACCCAAGGGCGAGTGCTGAAAGATATCCACGAAGGTAAACTCCATGATCGGTGCCCAATCAGATTCAATAGGTATAGATGCACGCGGTTCGGAGCCTATGGCCGGAGACGAGTCCGAGGGTCCGATAACACAGACCTCATTGGAGGTGAAGTCTGAGTTCGGCTCTAACGCCGCTGAGTGTGTGGCCTCCGTGGCGGGGTCCATCTGCCCGTCCTTGAATGGCACGATCTGCTCCGGATTAAGAGCCAGGGCAACCACAGGTGTGATCTTCCAAACACCGTCCGATGGAAGATCTAAGTCATGCTCATCGTGACTGTTTGGCGCACCTGTCATGGGCTCGAATCCGTCGAAGATCAAGTCTCCACGGATGTCGGCAGTGTAGTTCAGGCTTCCAAACCTGACCTGATGGCCAGGGGCGTAGCTATCGATCTGCTCCAGATGGCCAAGAGAGTTGGCCCGCAGTGCGAAGCCGCCGAATACGAAGATCTGTCCGGGGAGGAAAACCTCACCCTGGATTGCATCGTTGTGGATGATTGAAGGAGCCATCAAGCCTTACCGTGACGGCATAGTGGAACTCTCAATGAAAGCACCATTGTCGGTGTCAAAACCGACGGATCTCGGGTAGGGGGTCCCGAACTGTGCGTCTAAGGCTAATGGTAACAGGAGGCGGGGGACACAATGTTTACCCAGGTTCGGGACCTCTCGATGGAGGTAATACCCTACTTCCTGCTTGATTGATCTTGATGATATGAGTATTACAAGAGTTGATCTACCACAAGATCATAGAGGCTAAACCCTAGAAGCTAGCCTATGATTATGATTGTTGGTGTTTGGTGTTCTGCCTCTGATCAGGGGCTAGTGTCAATCACCAAACCGGCTATTCTGCCTCATCCCTCGGTTATGGGAGGAGGTACCTCGGCGGCCTTGAACATCACCACCCCTTAATCCAGGACTCCCTCACCCAACCACGGCGGAAGATAGAGAAAAGATGAGTGTCATCCCCTATGCCTCAGCCATAGGGTCTATTATGTATGACATGCTGTGTACCAGACCTGATGTAGACCTGATGTAAATCTCTCCATCTTTGCCTAGTGCACTTTCGCGCGGGCGAAGGCCCTGCGCGCACCTTCAATGCAGACTGACCACTTTATGACTTCAAGCCATGGGAAGGCATTTACAAGCCGCTTCACGAGGCCGAATTAGCTGTTGGGCAAGGGCTCAGCAGGCCACATCCGGACTATAAGGTCCTTCATGGCCAGTTCGTCCGCCTTGTGCAATTCGACCAGTTGCTTTAGCTGGTCGCTCAAGGGCATCGGATGTTCGGTCCTAGTATATTGAGACCAGAACAACTTCTCCGTCGAGCTCCCTTCTTTGCCCGGTAGAACTCCGCGACATCCGATATGCTGCGCGGCACATTTGCGAACGCTCCTGGAGAGCTCTGAATTCGGGTAAGTAAAAGGAAAGTCTCCTTCACGTGCTTGCTTTGCATAATGAATGCCTTACCCGCCGCTATCTTCTTGGCCGCCTGAATCTTCTAGAGGGCCCTTTGGGCTTCGGCCTTGGCGTCTCGTGCGCTCTGGAGGGCCTCAGCAAGCTCGGACTCTCGCGTCTTAGAGTCACACTCAAAGGACTCGTATTTTTCGATGAAATCCTGGAGCTCTTGCTGGACCTCGTCGACCCGGGCCTCTTGCTTCTTACACTCGGTGCGCTCCTTGGCCGCTTTGTCCTCAGCCTCGGTGAGCACCTTCTGAAGGGCCGCCACTTTGGTTGTGGCCCCTATTAAAGTTCATGACGCTTCTATGAGCTTAAACCATTTTTTCTTTATCAATATACAGACGGGGTATTAGGTACCTTTGTTCTCCTCGAGCTGCCTCTTGACGAGGCCAAGCTCTCCTTCGGTCCGCTCCAGGTCCTGCTTCAGTCCGGAGACCTCCGCAGTGCAAGCGGCCGCAACTAGCAGTGATGCCTGCTTATTCACATGGACATTTTCTGTTAGACTCCTTCGGATGTTATTTGATCCCCTGTTCGGCCTTTCTTTCCGAACACCAAACAGAGTATTACGGGCTACTGTCTATACTGTGATATTTTCTTATAATTTTAGGCTAGTGTCAATCACCAAACCGGCTATTCTGCCTCATCCCTCGGTTATGGGAGGAGGTACCTTGGCGGCCTTGAACAGCACCACCCGTTAATCCAGGATTCCCTCACCCGACCACGGCGGAAGATAGAGAAAAGATGAGTGTCATCCCCTATGCCTCAGCCATAGGGTCTATTATGTATGCCATGCTGTGTACCAGACCTGATGTAAAACCTTGCCATAAGTTTGTAGGGAGGTACCAAAGTAATCCCGGCATGGAACACTGGACATCGGTCAAGAATATCCTGAAGTACCTGAAAAGGACTAAGGATATGTTTCTCGTTTATGGAGGTGATGAAGAGCTCGTCATAAAGGGTTACGTCGATGCTAGCTTCGACAAAGATTTGGATGACTCCAAGTCACAAACCGGATACGTGTATATTTTGAATGGTGGGGCAGTAAGCTGGTGCACTTGCAAGCAAAGCGTCATGACGGGATCTACATGTGAAGCGGAGTACATGGCAGACTTGGAGGCAGCGCATGAAGCAATCTGGATGAAGGAGTTCATTACCGACCTAGGAGTTATTCCCAATGCATCGGGCCCGATGACTCTCTTCTGTGACAACACTGGAGCTATTGCCCTTGCCGAGGAGCCCAGGTTTCACAAGAAGACCAGGCACATCAAGCATCGCTTCAACTCCATTCGTGAAAATGTTCAATATGGAGTGCTACGTCTTGAGCTTGCGTTGGTTTTCCTTGAAGAGGAAAGGGTGATGCAGCAATAGTAGCGTAAGTATTTCCCTCAGTTTTTGAGAACCAAGGTATCAATCCGGTAGGAGGCTCCTCAAAAGTCTCACGCACCTACACAAACAAACAAAGAACTCGCAACCAACACAATAAAGGGGTTGTCAATCCCTTCACGGCCACTTGCGAAAGTGAGATCTAATAGAGATAATATGATAAGATAAATATAATTTTTGGTATTTTATGATATAGATTGGAAAAGTAAAGATGAAAATAAAAGTAGATTGAAAGCTTATATGATAAAAGATAGACCCCGGGGGGCATAGGTTTCACTAGTGGCTTCTCTGAAGATAGCATAAGTATTACGGTGGGTGAACAAATTACTGTCGAGCAATTGATAGAAAAGTGAATAATTATGAGATTATCTAGGCATGATCATGTATATAGCAATCATGTCCATGACAAGTAGACCGACTCCTGCTTGCATCTACTACTATTACTCCACACATCATGCGCTATCTAGCATGCATCTAGAGTATTAAGTTCATAAGAACAGAGTAACGCATTAAGAAAGATGACATGATGTGGAGGGATAAACTCATGCAATATGATATAAACCCCATCTTCTTATCCTCGATGGCAACAATACAATACGTGCCTTGCTGCCCCTGCTGTCACTGGGAAAGGACACCGCAAGATTGAACCCAAAGCTAAGCACTTCTCCCATTGCAAGAAAGATCAATCTAGTAGGCCAAACCAAACTGATAATTCGAAGAGACTTTCAAAGATAACTTAATCGCACATAAAAGAATTCAGAGGAGATACAAATATTTCTCATAGATAAACTTGATCATAAACCCACAATTCATCGGATCTCGACAAACACACCGCAAAAAGAGTTACATCGAATAGATCTCCAAGAAGATCGAGGAGAACATGGTATTGAGATCCAAAAAGAGAGAAGAAGCCATCTAGCTAATAACTATGGACCCAAAGGTCTGTGGTAAACTACTCACAACTCATCGGAGGAGCTATGGTGTTGATGTAGAAGCCCTCCGTGGTCGATTCCCCCTCCGGCGGAGCGCCGGCGAAGGCTCCAAGATGTGATCTCGCAGATACAGAAGGTTACGATGGTGGAAATAGTTTTTTGTGGTCGCCTTTGATGTTTTTGGAGTACGTGGGTATATATAGGAGGAAGAAGTAGTTCGGTGGATGCCCGAGGGGCCCACGAGATAGGGGGCGCACCCAGTAGTGGGGGGGGGGTGCCCTCCACCCTCGTGGCCGCCTCGACAGCTTCTTGACATGCACTCCAAGTCCTCTAGATCACGTTCGTTCCAAAAATCACGCTCCGGAAGGTTTCATTCTGTTTGGACTCCATTTGATATTCATTTTCTTCGAAACACTGAAATAGGCAAAAAAACAGCAATACGGGTTGGGCCTCCGGTTAGTAGGTTAGTCCCAAAAATGATATAAATGTATAAAATAAAGCCCATAAACATCCAAAACGGGTAATATAATAGCATGGAACAATCAAAAATTATAGATACGTTGGAGACGTATCAAGCATCCCCAAGCTTAATTCCTGCTCGTCCTCGAGTAGGTAAACGATAAAAATAGAATTTTTGATGTGGAATGCTACCTAGCATATTTCTCAATGTAATTTTCTTTATTGTGGCATGAATGTTCAGATCCAAATGATCCAAAATAAAAGTTCATATTGACATAAGAAATAATAATACTTCAAGCATACTAATCAAGCAATCATGTCTTCTCAAAATAACATGGCCAAAGAAAGTTATCCCTACAAAATCATATAGTCTGGCTATTGCTCTATCTTCATCACACAAAGTATTTAATCATGCACAATCCCGATGACAAGCCAAGCAATTGTTTCATACTTTAGTAATCTCAAACTTTTTCAACTTTCACGCAATACATGAGCGTGAGCCATGGACATAGCACTATATGTGGAATAGAATGGTGGTTGTGGAGAAGACATAAAGGAGAAGATAGTCTCACATCAACTAGGTGTATCAACGGGCTATGGATATGCCCATTAATATATATCAATGTGAGTGAGTAGGGATTGCCATGCAACGGATGCACTAGAGCTATAAATGTATGAAAGCTCAACAAAAGAAACTAAGTGGGTGTGCATCCAACTCGTTTGCTCACGAAGACCTAGGGCATTTTGAGGAAGCCCATCATAGGAATATACAAGCCAAGTCCTATAATGAAAAATTCCCACTAGTATATGAAAGTGACAACATAGGAGACTCTTTATCATGAAGATCATGGTGCTACTTTGAAGCACAAGTGTGGTAAAATGGATAGTAGCATTGTCCCTTCTCTCTTTTTCTCTCTTTCTTTTTCTTTTTCTTTTTTTTCTTTTTGGGCCTTTTCCTTTTATTTGGCCTTTTCTTTTTTTCTTATTTTTCTTTATAAAGTCCGAAGTCTCATCCTGACTTGTGGGGGAATCATAGTCTCCATCATCCTTTCCTCGCTGGGACAATGCTCTAATAATGAAGATCATCACACTTTTATTTACTTACAACTCAGGATTACAGCTCAACAAGATATGACTCTATATGAATGCCTCCGGCGGTGTACCGGGATATGCAATGAATCAAGAGCGACATGTATGAAAATTATGAAGGTGGCCTTGCCACAAATACAATGTCAACTACATGATCATGCAAAGAGCAATATGACAATGATGATGCGTGTCATAATAAACGGAACGGTGGAAAGTTGCATGGCAATATATCTCGGAATGGCTATGGAAATGCCATAATAGGTAGGTATGGTGGCTGTTTTGAGGAAGGTATATGGTGGGTGTATGGTACCGGCGAAAGTTGCGCCGCACAAGAGAGGCTAGCAATGGTGGAAGGTGAAAGTGCGTATAATCCATGGACTCAACATTAGTCATAAAGAACTCATATACATATTGCAAAAATCTACAAGTCATTGAAAACAAAGTACTATGCGCATGCTCCTAGGGGAATAGATTGGTAGGAAAAGACCATCGCTCGTCCCCGACCGCCACTCATAAGGAAGACAATCAATAAATAAAATTGTGCTCCAACTTCATCACAAAGCGGTTCACCATACGTGCATGCTACGGGAATCACAAACTTCAACACAAGCATTCTTTAAATTCATAATCACCCAACTATCATGACTCTAATATCACCATCCTAATATCTCAAAACAATTATCAAGCATCAAATTGGTCATAGCATCCAATTCACTTTCTATGATAGTTTTTATTATACCCAACTTGGATGCCTGCCATTCTAGGACCAATTTTATAACCATAGCAAATACCATGCTGTTCTAAGAGACTCTCAAAATAATATAAGTGAAGCATGATAGATCAACAATTTCTTCAAAATTAAGCCACCGCCGTGCTCTAAAAGATATAAGTGAAGCACTAGAGCAAAAACTATCTAGCTCAAAAGATATAAGTGAAGCACATAGAGTATTCTAATAAATTCTAATCAAGTGGGCTTCTACCAAAAGGTGTGTACACCAAGGATGATTGTGGAAAACAAAAAAACGAAGACTAATATCATACAAGACGCTCCAAGCAAAACACATATCATGTGGCGAATAAAAATATAGCTCCAAGTAAAGTTACCAATGAACGAAGACGAAAGAGGGGATGCCTTCCGGGGGCATCCTCAAGCTTAGGCTTTTGGCTATTCTTGAATATCTTGGGGTTCCATGGGCATCCCCAAGCTTAGGCTCTTGCCACTCCTTATTCCATAGTCCATCAAATCTTTACCCAAAACTTGAAAACTTCACAACACAAAACTCAACAGGAAATATCATAAGCTCCGTTAGTGAAAGAAAGCAAAACCACCACATAAGGTACTGTAATGAACTCATTCTTTATTTATATTGGTGTTAAACCTACTGTATTTCAAGTTCTCTATGGTTCATACCACTTAATACTAGCCATAGATGCATCAAAATAAGCAAACAACACACGAAAAACAGAATCTGTCAAAAATAGAACAGTCTGTAGCAAATCTGTAAGCCACGAATACTTATGGAACTCTAAAAATCCTACCAAAATACGAAGTCCTGGGCAATTTGTCTACAGAAAAAAGAATCAAGGCAAAAGCACGTGTCTGTGATTTAACAAAACTAATTTCGTGCATGCAAAGTTTCTATTTTTTCAGCAGAATCAAATTAACTATCACCATAGGTTATCCTATAGGTTCTACTTGGCACAAACACTGATTAAAACGTAAAAACACATCTAAACAGAAGGTAGATGCAAAATTTATTACTAAACAGGAACAAAAACAAAAAAGACAAATAAAATTGGGTTGCCTCCCAACTAGCGCTATCGTTTAACGCCCCTAGCTAGGCATAAAAGCGAGGATAGATTTAAGTAGTGCCATCTTTGGCACTCAATTCATAAGTAGCTCGCATGATAGATTCATAAGGTAATTTAATTTTCTTTCTTGGAAAGTGCTCCATGCCTTTCCTTAATGGAAATTGGAATCTAATATTCCCTTCCTTCATATCAATAATCGCACCAATCGTTCTAAGGAAAGGTCTACCAAGAATAATAGGGCAAGAAAGATTGCAATCTATATCAAGAATGATAAAATCTATGGGCACAAAATTTCTATTTGCAACAATGAGAACATCATTGATCCTTCCCATTGGTTTTTTAATGGTGGAATCCGCAAGGTGCAAATTCAAAGAGCAATCATCAAGATCATGGAAACCTAGAATATCACATAAAGTTTTCGGAATCATAGAAACACTAGCACCCAAATCACATAAAGCATAACACTCATGATCTTTAATTTTAATCTTTATAGTAGGTTCCCACTCATCATTAAGTTTTCTAGGTATAGAAACTTCCAAATTAAGTTTTTCATCATAAAAATGCATCAAGGCATCAACAATATGTTTGGTAAAAGCTTTATTTTGACTATAAGCATGAGGAGAATTCACAACGGATTGCAACAAGGAAATACAACCTTCTAAAGAGCAATTATCATAATCAAATTACTTGAAGTCCAAGATAGTGTGTTCAATGTTATTTAAAGTCTTGACCTCTCCAAACCCACTTTTATCAAATTTAGCATCAAGATCTAAAAACTCTGAATCATTGGGACGCCTTTTAACTAAAGTTGACTCATCTCCAGTCCCATTATTATTAAGATTCACATTGCAAAACAAAGATCTAATAGGGGACACATCAATGACTTTAAGATCTTCACAAAGCAATCTTTCTTAACATGCAATCTAGCGGTTCTTTCTTTGCACTCATCAATGGAAATTCTCATAGCTTTGAGAGACTCATTGATATCATGCTTAGGAGGAGTAGATCTAAGTTTCAGAGAATCAACATCAAGCGAAAGTCTATCAACGTTCCTAGCCAAATCATCAACTTTAAGCAATTTTTCTTCAAGCAAGGCACTAAAATTCTTTTGAGAGATCATAAATTCTTTCACACTATTCTCAAAATCAGAGGGCATCTTATTAAAATTACCATAAGAATTATTGTAGGAATTTCCATAATTATTAGAGGAATTACTAGGGAACGGTCTAGGATTAAAGTTTCCTCTATAAGCATTGTTTCCAAAACTATTCCTACCAACAGAATTCACATCCATAGATTCATTATTATTCTCAATCAAAGTAGACAAAGGAATATCATTGGGATCAATAGGAGCACTCTTAGTAGCAAACAATTTCATAAGTTCATCCATCTTTCCACTCAAAACATTAATTTCTTCTATAGCATGCACTTTTTTACTAGTATATCTTTCGGCGTGCCATTGAGAATAATTAGCCATAATATTATCAAGGAGTTTTGTAGCATCTCCTAAAGTGATTTCCATAAACGTGCCTCCCGTGGCTGAATCTAAAAGATTTCTAGAAGCAAAATTCAATTCGGCATAAAATTTTCGTATGATCATCCATAAATTCAAACCATGAGTAGGGATTGGGAAACATGCTCATGATCAAGTTGTTTAAAATTCATAATATCGTTCCTAAGAGTGATGATCTTATCGGGAGGAAAATATTTAGAGATAAAAGTATCTTTGCACTTGTTCCAAGAATCAATACTATTTTTAGGCAAAGACGAAAACCAAACTTTAGCACGATCTCTAAGTGAAAACGGAAATAACTTCAATTTAACAATATCATTATCCGTATCTTTCTTCTTTTGCATCTCACACAAATCAACAAAGTTGTTTAGATGGGTAGTGGCATCTTCACTAGGAAGGCCGGCGAATTGATCTTTCATAATAAGATTCAGCAAAGCAGTATTGATTTCACAAGACTCAACATCATTAAGAGGAGCAATCGGAGTACTAAGGAAATCATTATTATTGGTATTGGAGAAATCACACAATTTGGTATTATCTTGCGCCATGGTGACAAGTAATCCAACACACAAGCAAACAAAAAGGCAAATGAAAGAGAGAGGATAAGATTGGGAAAGAGAGGGCGAATAAAACGGAAAGGGTGAAGTGGGGGAGAGGAAAATGAGAGGCAATGGCAAATAATGTGAATGCGAGGGAGATGAGTTTGTGATGGTTACTTGGTATGTCTTGACTTGAGCGAAGACCTCCCTGGAAACGGTGCCAGAAATCCTTCTTGCTACGTCTTGAGCTTGCGTTGGTTTTCCATGAAGAGGAAAGGGTGATGCAGCAATAGTAGCGTAAGTATTTCTCTCAGTTTTTGAGAACCAAGGTATCAATCCAGTAGGAGGCTCCTCAAAAGTCCCACGCACCTACACAAACAAACAAAGAATTCACAACCAACACAATAAAGGGGTTGTCAATCCCTTCACGGCCACTTGCGAAAGTGAGATCTGATAGAGATAATATGATAAGATAAATATATTTTTGGTATTTTATGATATAGATTGGAAAAGTAAAGATGCAAATAAAAGTAGATTGAAAGCTTATATGATAAAAGGTAGACCCGGGGGCCATAGGTTTCATTAGTGGCTTCTCTCAAGATAGCATACGTATTACGATGGGTGAACAAATTACTGTCGAGCAATTGATAGAAAAGCGAATAATTATGAGATTATCATGTATATAGGCATCACGTCCGTGACAAGTAGACCGACTCCTGCCTGCATCTACTACTATTACTCCACACATCGACCGCTATCCAGCATGCATCTAGAGTATTAAGTTCATAAGAACAGAGTAACACATTAAGAAAGATGACATGATGTAGAGGGATAAACTCATGCAATATGATATAAACCCCATCTTTTTATCCTCGATGGCAACAATACAATACGTGCCTTGCTGCCCCTGCTGTCACTAGGAAAGGACACCGCAAGATTGAACCCAAAGCTAAGCACTTCTCCCATAGCAAGAAAGATCAATCTAGTAGGCCAAACCAAACTGATAACTCGAAGAGACTTGCAAAGATAAATTAATCACACATAAAAGAATTAAGAGGAGATTCAAATATTTGTCATAGATAAACTTGATCATAAAGCCACAATTCATCGGATCTCGACAAACACACCACAAAAAGAGTTACATTGAATAGATCTCCAAGAAGATCGAGGAGAACATGGTATTGAGATCCAAAAAGAGAGAAGAAGCCGTCTAGCTAATAACTATGGACCCAAAGGTCTATGGTAAACTACTCACAACTCACCGGAGGGGCTATGGTGTTGATGTAGAAGCCCTCCATGGTCGATTCCCCCTCCGGCGTAGCGCCGGCAAAGGCTCTAAAATGGGACCTCGCGGATACAGAAGGTTACGATGGTGGAAATAGTTTTTCGTGGTCGCCTTTGATGTTTTTGGGGTACGTGGGTATATATAGGAGGAAGAAGTAGGTCGGTGGACGCCCGAGGGGCCCACGAGATAGGGGCGCGCCCAGTAGGGGGGCGCCCTCCACCCTCGTGGCCGCCTCGGCAGCTTCTTGACTTGCACTCCAAGTCCTCTGGATCACGTTCGTTCCAAAAATCACGCTCCCGAAGGTTTCATTCCGTTTGGACTCCGTTTGATATTCCTTTTCTTCGAAACACTGAAATAGGCAAAAAAACAGCAATACGGGTTGGGCCTCCGGTTAGTAGGTTAGTCCCAAAAATGATATAAATGTGTAAAATAAAGCCCATAAACATCCAAAACGGGTAATATAATAGCATGGAACAATCAAAAATTATAGATACATTGGAGACGTATCATGGAGACATAGATATTTGTAAAGTGCATACAGATCTGAATGTCGCAGATCCGTTAACTAAACCTCTTCCGCGAGCAAAACATGATCAACACCAGAACTCTACGGGTGTTCGATTCATCACAATGTAACTAGATTATTGACTCTATTGCAAGTGGGAGACTGTTGGAAATATTCCCTATAGGCAATAATAAAATGGTTATCATTATATTTCCTTGTTCATGATAATTGTCTATTGTTCATGCTATAATTGTGTTGACCGGAAACCGTAATACATGTGTGAATACATAGACCACAACATGTCCCTAGTGAGCCTCTAGTTGACTAGCTCATTGATCAACAGATGGTCATGGTTTCCTGACTATGGACATTGGATGTCATTGATAACAGGATCACAACATTAGGAGAATGATGTGATGGACAAGACCCAATCCTAAGCATAGCACAAGATCGTGTAGTTCGTTTGCTAAAGCTTTTCTAATGTCAAGTATCATTTCCTTAGACCATGAGATTGTGCAACTCCCGGATACTGTTGGAATGCTTTGGGTGTACCAAATGTCACAACGTAACTGGGTGACTATAAAGGTGCACTACAGGTATCTCCAAAAGTGTCTGTTGGGTTGGCACGAATCGAGACTAGGATTTGTCACTCCGTATGATGGAGAGGTATCTCTGGGCCCTCTCGGTAATGCATCATCATAATGAGCTCAATGTGACTAAGTAGTTGGTCACGGGATCATGCATTACGGAACGAGTAAAGTGACTTGCCAGTAACGAGATTGAACGAGGTATTGGGATACTGACGATCGAATCTTGGGCAAGTAACGTACCGATTGACAAAGGGAATTGTATACAGGATTGCTTGAATCCTTGACATCGTGGTTCATCCGATGAGATCATCGTGGAACATGTGGGAGCCAATAAGGGTATCTAGATCCCATTGTTGGTTATTGGCCAGAGAGCTGTCTCGGTCATGTCTGCATGATTCTCGAACTCGTAGGGTCTACACACTTAAGGTTCGGTGACGCTAGAGTTGTTATGGGAAATAGTATGTGGTTACCAAATGTTTTTCGGAGTCCCGGATAAGATCCCGGATGTCACGAGGAGTTCCGGAATGGTCCGGAGGTGAAGATTTATGTATGGGAAGTCATCATATGGTCACCACAAGTATTCGGGGGTTTGTCGGTATTGTACCGGGACCACCGAAGGGGTTCCGGGGGTCCACTTGGAGGGACCACCTGCCCCGGAGGGCCCTATGGGCTGTATGTGGAAGGGAATCAGCCCCAAGTGGGTTGGGCTCCACCCCCCTAGGGCCCATGCGCCTAGGGTTGGGGGGGGAACCCTAAAGGGGGCACCCCCTTGGCTTGGGGGGCAAGCCCCCTCCCCTTGGTCGTCGCCCCCCCTCTAGATCTCATCTAGAGGGGTCGGCCCCTTCCCCCTTCACCCTATAAATAGAGGGAAGGAGGGAGGGCGGTAGCACCACATCCAAGGCGCAGCCCTCCCCCTCTCCAACACCTCTCCTCCTCCGTTTGAGCTTGGCGAAGCCCTACCGGAGAACCGCTGCTCCACCACCACCACGCTGTCGTGCTGCTGCTGGAGTTGTCTTCCCCAACCTCTCCCTCCTCATTGCTGGATCAAGGCGCGGGAGACGTCAGCGGGTTGCACGTGTGTTGAACGTGGAGGCGCCATTGTTCGGCGCTAAGATCGGAATCAACCGTGATCTGAATCGCTACGTGTATGACTCCTCCAACCGCGTTCTTGCAACGCTTCCGTTTCGTGATCTTCAAGGGTATGAAGATGCACTCCCCTCTCTCTCATTGCTAGTATCTCCATAGATTGATCTTGGTGATGCATAGAATTTTTTTAATTTCTGCAATGATCCCTAACAAGTTTCACCAGAATTGGCCTGTTTGAAAGGTAAACATGCGAGTGGTGCGGCTGATCTTTCTTTGCGCGAAAATAGTTTCTCTATCTTTTATAGTAGTGGTCTACTCTAATAATATTTGGACATACTGCATCGCATAGCAGTCTTGGACAGATCGTATCGCATGATCATCCAAAAATATAGCATTTGAGAATGTGGGTTCTGTAAGTGCATCTAGTACCACCCCTAGTTGGTTTTGGAGTATTGACGACAAATTTGGTTGAGGGACTAATGCGTTTGTGAGAATTACAAGATAACGCAGGTAGTGTCCCTCATTGATTCGGTTTACCTACCGGAGATGACCCCTAAAAATGTATGAAGACATTGAAGACAATGGTGGTATGAGAAGATATTCATATTGAAGACTATGACATGAGAAGACATTACGTGAAGACAATGGAGCACGAAGACTGTGTGGTTTCGTCGTTTCCTTTCTTCTTTGTTGAATCATAGGAACCACCGTACTGTTAAGTGGGGTCCAAGTGAACTAAGTCAGAGTGACTGAAGTGATGCTCAACCCAAATCCTATGTCTTCGAGCAAAGACAATGAGAGCAAATCTTATCCAGAGTTGGATGAGTCAGATTTTCTTGTAGCCCAAGTAAAGTTGCCGTGTGTGTTTGAAATCTGACCGTTGGAACATGTGTCAGTTCCTTAGTGACCCAGGGTCATTTTGGACAAATCAGGCCGGGTTGCCTGGTGGCTATAAATAGCCCACCCCTACACCATAAATTGGTGGCTGCTCAGAGTTTGTATACGGCTTTTGTCGTTTGAGAGCAACCCACCTCGAAGCATTTGAGAGAGAGAAATCCTTGCGAGGAAAAAGCCCAAACACCCAGAGCCAAAGAGTGTTAGGCATCACTGAAGTCTTTCTGTCTGTGTTACCTGAAGACTTATTACACTTGAGGACTGTGTATCCTCCAGCCGGTTAGGCGTCGCGTTGTGAGCATCCAAGAGTCACTGTGGATTGCCGAGTGAATGAAGTCTATGAAGGTTTGGAAGTCTCCCTTGAAGACTTACCAGAATGATTGGGCGAGGACTAAGTGACCTTAGCTCAAGGGGAATAAGGTGAAGACACGGTCTTCTGAGTTAAATCTCAGCCTCCCTAACCAGACGTACAGTTGTCACAGCAACTGGAACTGGTCCAACAAATCCTGTGTCCTCAACGAGCAACTGGTTCTATCTCTTCCCTCCTTTACTTTGAGTTTGTCTTCATGAAGTCATTGCTTATTGTTTTATCCGATTGACTTCATTGCTTGACTACTATTGTTGATTGGCTTCATACTATCTTCCATCCTGATCCTACTACCTAGCTGCTATTAATCTTCAAACGTTAATGCTATTGCATACTTGATTATGGCTTGCTTGTTGTAGTTTATCTTCCGCTGCATATCAATTAGGTTGTTTCTATCGTTTGTCTTTGAAACTTCCATGTTTTGAAGACTTTCCTAAAAATCGCCTATTCACCCCCCTCTAGTCGATAACTAGCACTTTCAATTGGTATCAGAGCAAGGTACTCCCTTGTTCTGTGTGATTCGGTTTAACCACCTGGAGTTTAGCTATGTCGACTGCAGGGATAATCAAGGTCTCCACTGCTTGCCCCGTGTTAGATGGAACTGAATATCCCTACTGGAAGAATAAGATGCGCATACATCTTGAAGCCATTGATGTCGACCTCTGGTATGTCGTCAAGAACGGCGTTCCCAAAACAGGTGAAGGTGTCACCCCCACTGATGTCAAGACGTTCATTCAACTGGACTCGACTGCAAAGAACATCATCTATGGTCATCTGACCAAAGGATAGTATGGCCGTGTGAGTGCTCTGAAAACGTCAAAGCTAGTCTGGGACTGGCTGTCCAAGGTCAATGAAGGCGTCTCTACACAGAGAGACCAGAGGATCAGTGTTCTTCGCAATCTCTTCAATCGCTTTAAGAGAAACGACAATGAAAATGTCCAGCTCACATTTGATCGCCTCACCGACATCACAAATGAGCTTCAGGCTCTCGGCGCCACTGAGATCACCAAGCATGAAATTGTCAAGACACTGCTGAGATCACTTGACACCTCTTTTGACACCCTTGCCCTCATGATACAAGAACGTCCCGACTTCAAGACACTCGATCCGTCTGATATACTTGAGAGGCTCAATACACATGAGTTCCAGCTTTCTGAGAAAAGATATATTTATGGCCCCAACTATGGCCGAACTCGTGCTTTGAAGGCAAAAGCTATTTCCTCATCTGAAGAAGAAGAATCTGACTACGGTTCTGACGATCCTAAAGACATTGGAAAGGAACTTGCCATGCTTGTGAAGAAGTTCCAGAGGTTCACCAAGAAGAAGGGCTTCAGAAAGTCTTCACGATCCAGCTCAAGAAATGATGAAGCTTCCACTCATGACAACAAGAAGAGAACCTGCCACAAATGCAAGAAACCTGGTCACTACATATCTGAGTGTCCACAGTGGGACAATGGGAAGAAGAAGAAGAAGAGCAAGGAATATGATTCTGATGACAAGAAGAAGAAGAAATCCTCAAAATCTTCTTCGAAGTCTTCATCATACAAGAAGAGCTCATCTGGCAAGGCTCGTGCTTTTGTTGGCAAGGAAATGGATTCAGAGGAGGAGTCTGCTTCGAAGGAGGCGGAGGTGGAGTCTGGTGAGGAGTCTGACCCTGGCGTTGCAAGTCTGGCTCTAGCCACAACATATGTCGCCAAGTCCATCTTCAACACTGAAGACAATGACGTCCACACCAACGCTGAAGCTAATGACAAAGACGATTCTTCTCCCACCTACTGCTTCATGGCACATGGTGCCAAGGTAAAATCTTGCGATGCTTACTTTCAAACTTCAAGTGAAGATGACTCTGATTGTGAATCCAAACCCAGCTACAAAACACTTGCTAAAATTGCAACTGAACAACAAAGGGCTATGGAACATACTCAAAAACTGTTAGACAAAAGCGATGACCTGTTTGACGCGCAAATGACACGTTCACAGTCCTTAGTAGAAGACATAAAAAATCTTCATGCTAAGTACCAAGAACTTGAAAATCTTCATGATACGCTCTCAACCACATATGAAAAGCTCTCCTATGATTATCTTCAAAGGAAGCAAGAGCTTGAGAAATTGAAAGCGACTCATGAAGATCTTCGAGTAGAGAATGAGTCACTTCGCGCTCAACAGATCAGTCCCGCTCAGGATGAATTCGAACCACCATGTTTAAAATGCATTGAGCGTGATAACGCTACAACTGTCGCTGAATGTTCCACTGCTGCTGCTATTTCATTGTCTTCAACTACTGATGTGGTTACTAACCCCTCTGCGGAGGATACCACTAGTATTGCTGATGAAAATGCTAGGTTGAAGACATTGCTTGAAACAGGGATGTACAAAAGTTTGAAGGGACATCAGACTCTCTGCGATGTCCTCAAAAAGCAGATTCTGAACCGAAACCCTAGGAAAGAGGGTGTTGGGTTCGAGAGGAAAATGAATGCTGATGGTTCCTACTGGAAGCCTGAGCAGTATCCCAAAACCACATGGGTTGCTGCAAAGGAACCTTCAGTGGATCCATCCACTTTATCTGGATTTACCTGTGCTAATCCTATTATTATTGATGAATCCTTTGATGCAAACTATAAATTGTTCAAAAATCAGAATGGTGAAGTGTTTGCCAGGTATATTGGTACTAACTGCAGGAATGGACCTCCTATGAAGAAGATCTGGGTACCCAAAAGCTGCCTTGAAAATCTTCCAGTGAATGTCATCATGACACCACCAGTGAAGAAGACAAACCCCAGACCAAAGGCATCATATGGTCCAACGGCTACTTGCGAACACAGGACTCACTTAAGTCACCCTAACGCCAATGTTTCGCAGGGAAATCATACTCAGACTCATGAATATGAGCGTGTTTCTTCAAATCGATATGTTCATAGAACTAAGAACTTCTCTGCTTATTCACATGAGTATCATTCATCTCCTGCAAGGCTATTTGCTAGGGCTTCAAAGCCGAAATTCTCAGATGCTGCACTTAGACTCATTGCTTCTAAGCCACCCCTGAAAATGTGGGTGGTGAAGAAGAACTAACTCTCTTTTGCAGAATGTGGTCTCCAGCCAGCAATCAATGGTGTCCGATACAATTGCTGGGAACCTAAAACATAAAGGGACGCATGATAAAATGACTTACTATGAATTCCACATATGAATCTCTTATCTGTCATACTGTGTGCTAATCTTGATCTAAACTGTGATAATCCATGTGTGTGTAAAATGCTTATGCTTCACAACATACCTTGTGAAGCCTATCCTCCTAACTGCACTGTAGGGCATGTCACCAAAAGCTTCAGAATGGATTATTGACAGTGGATGCACTAATCATATGACTGGTGATCAAAGTCTTCTCATGGACTCAACCTTACGTCCATCCGACAAGAGTAAAATCACATTTGCTGACACTGGTAAAGGCAGAGTATTGGGTCTAGGTAGAGTTGCAATCTCAAGGGATCAACACATGGATAAAGTGATGCTTGTTGAATCGCTTGGATTCAACTTAATGTCTGTCTCAATGCTTTGTGACTTAAACATGATTGTGATATTTGGAAAAATATTGTTGCCTTGTACTAATGGAATCTGACAAATCTCTAGTCTTTGAAGGGTATAGGAAAGGTGATCTATACATGGTAGATTTTTCAGCAGGTCCAAAACTTGCCGTATGTCTTCTTGCTAAAGCTTCAGAATGCTGGCTCTGGCATCGAAGGCTGGGGCACGCTGGCATGAGGAACTTGCATACTCTCGTCAAAAAGAAGCATGTCATAGGCATCGAAGGTGTCAAGTTCAATAAAGATCATCTATGTGGTGCCTGCGAAGCTGGAAAGATGACAAGGGCCAAGCATCCCTCGAAGACAATCATGACAACATCTCAACCCTTTGTGTTGCTTCACATGGACTTATTTGGACCTACCCACTACTCCACCCTCACAACAACGACGTGTCTCTATGGCTTCGTCATTGTTGATGACTACTCAAGATACACATGGGTGCACATAATTCTCTACAAGACTGAAGTACAAGATGTCTTCAAACGATTCGCCAATCGAGCAATGAACAACTATGGTGTCAAGATCAAGCATATCAGAAGTGATAACGGCACTGAATTCAAGAACACTGGGCTTGATCTTTATCTGGATACAATGGGAATCACTCATGAATTTTCTGCTCCATACACACCTCAGCAAAATGGCATTGTAGAGCGCAAGAACAGAACCCTCATCGAGATGGCTCGAACAATGCTTGACGAGTACAAGACACCAAGAAAGTTCTGGCCTGAAGCCATTGATACAGCTTGTCACATCATCAATCGTGTCTACATCCATAAGCTTCTGGGCAAAACATCCTATGAGCTCCTCACTGGCAAGAAGCCAAATGTCAGCTACCTCAGAGTCTTTGGTGCTAGATGTTGGATCAAGGATCCCCATCACAAGTCAAAGTTTGAACCCAAAGCTCACGAAGGCTTCATGCTTGGCTATGGAAAGGATTCGCACTCTTACAGAGTCTTCAACCTCTTCCACTACAAAATTGTTGAAACAGTGGATGTGCGATTTGATGAAACCAATGGTTCACAAAGAGAAATTCTGCCAAGTACACTTGATGAAGCTCCTTCCTGTGAATCTATCAAGTTGATGGGAACTGGTGAGATCATGCCCTCTGAAGCACAGCTAGAAGAGGAACTTATCATCTCTGCACCAAATCAACCTGAAGATAATGCTTAGACCGAAGACAATTCTCCCAATGATGACAATGATCAGCCAGAGCAGAATCTTTGTCATGTTCATCCTCGTGTTGCAAATGAAGTTCAAATAGAGAAGATTATTGACAGCATCAATGCACCTGGTCTGCTCACTCGCTCAAGAGCAACTCAGCTAGCAAATTTCTGTGGGCATTTTTCATTTGAGTCAATATCAGAACCCAAGAAAGTTGCTGAAGCTTTTATGGAACCTGAATGGATTCAAGCCATGCAAGAAGAACTTCAACAGTTCAAGCTGAATAATGTTTGGGAACTTGTCAAGCGACCTGACCCTCGCAAGCATAACATTATTGGAACAAAGTGGATATATCGAAACAAGCAAGATGAGCATGGTCAAGTCGTCAGAAACAAAGCTCGTCTTGTGGCTCAAGGATATACTCAAGTTGAAGGAATTGACTTCGATGAAACATTTGCTCTTGTTGCTAGGCTTGAAGCTATTCGCATACTGCTAGCCTATGCTAATCATCACAACATCTTGCTATATCAAATGGATGTAAAGAGTGCATTTCTAAATGGCAAGATTGAAGAAGAAGTATATGTTGCACAACCACCTGGCTTTGAAGATCCAAAACATCCTGATATGGTGTACAAACTGAACAAAGCACTGTATGGCCTCAAACAAGCTCCTCGTGCCTGGTATGATACAATCAAAGACTTCCTGAAGAGCAAAGGCTTCAAACCTGGATCTCTCGATCCCACACTCTTCACGAAGACATATGATAGTGAACTGTTTGTGTGCCAAATATATGTGGATGACATAATCTTCGGCTGCACCAACCAGAAGTACAGTGATGAGTTTGGGTACATGATGCAAGAGCAATATCAAATGTCCATGATGGGAGAGCTGAAGTTCTTCCTTGGTCTTCAAATTCGTCAACAACGAAATGGCATCTTCATATCTCAAGAAAAATACCTCAAAGATTGTCGGAAGAAGTTTGGAATGGAAGACTGCAAAGGCTACACGACGCCAATGCCAGCCAAGCACCATCTTGGTCCCGACGACAATGGTAAAGAGTTCGATCAAAAGGTATACCGCTCCATGATTGGTTCTTTGCTTTGTTTATGTGCATCTAGGCCAGATATTATGCTTAGTGTTTGCATGTGTGCTCGATTCCAAGCGGCACCAAAGGAATCGCATCACTTAGCTGTGAAGCGAATTCTTCGATATTTGGCTTACACCCCAACACTAGGATTATGGTATCCAAAGGGCTCAAGGTTTGATCTGGTTGGATTCTCGGATGCTGATTATGCTGGTGAGAAAGTAGATCGCAAGTCTACATCAGGCACATGTTATTTTCTTGGTCAATCACTTGTCTGTTGGTCTTCAAAGAAGCAGAACTGTGTGTCACTCTCAACTGCTGAATCTGAATACATTGCTGCTAGATCTTGTTGTGCTCGGCTTTTGTGGATGAAGCAAACTCTCAAGGACTATGGCATCGATCTGAAGCAAGTCCCTCTCTTCTGCGACAACGAAAGTGCCATCAAGATTGCCAACAATCCAGTCCAGCATTCGAAGACAAAGCACATTGAAATACGTCATCACTTTCTCAGAGATCATGTTATGAAGAAAGATATAGATATCATGCACGTCAACACTGAAGAGCAACTGGCAGATATCTTCACAAAGCCCTTGGACGAGAAAAGGTTTTGCAAGTTACGGTGTGAGCTAAATATCTTGGAATCCTCGAATGTCCTGTGATCAGGCACACATTCTAACACTTATGCATGTTGATGACTTAGATGTGCAACACACAAAGTAATGTATATCTTCAATCAATGAAGATTTACACTCTGAGTGTGAATATATTAACATGGAATTTGACTTCAGAGCGCCACGATAATTGTGCGTCGTGTCTGGGTCTAATACTTCCTATACGGTGGGTAACGCCACCACCAAATTTCTCTGTTTGAAGTGTTTCACTCATGGCGTTATTTTGCAAAGATTTCGCATTTGGTTTGTCTTCAGTTTCAATTTATCTTCGTGATTTTTCTGCGCTATAGTGATTTGATTGCATATATATATACTAGCGTTCTGTCCTCTACAGCATTCACTTATAGCTATGTCTTCACTGTTGAATCTTTTGAACTAAGTGAATGTGATCGGACCCTAATCTCTCACTGCTTACTATCTCAAACTCTATCTGTCCAAATCATATGCATTCTATTGAAACTGTCGAATGTCTTCTCTGCATCCTTGTCAGCAGAAGACACAGAGACAAACATCAAGTTCTATTTAAGTGAATCATCTTAATTGTCAATATCCGGAGAAGCCGGAACGAACATCCGACATACTTGGCGGGCGTGGGAACATGGGACAATTCTAAATATGTTGCATGCTTGCCACGTACCCCACGGATGTGAACAGACAGGGGCACCTGCGTAATTGCACTGTGCTGCACACCTACTTATAAATATGTGTCCCCTGCGGTAAAGAAATCCTTCTTCCACCTCTCCACCTCCATCAAAACCCTAGCGCCACTGCTAGCTCTCGATGACGCCGGCGACAAAGCGCTTAGCTGTCGCGACTTCTCCGACGCCGTCCTCACACCGGCCGCGGACATCTTTCTCTCCGCCATCACCGTAAGTGTCCTCCGTCGCCAAGTTAGGGCATGGTGGGCTGAACTGCTCGGTCTCTCATTCTTCCCATCTAGCAGTTCTTCGTGCGGTAATTATAACTCTATTTTTACCACCTTTTTGATCTTCATAGATTCATCCTACTTACCGAAAGTGGTTTCTGCCTACTAAATGTTAGATCTATTCTATCTGCATCTCATAATGCCTAGTCTATTCACTTAGATTTCCTATCTAGTTTGATTCCTCACTTGTACTTATTCACGGATTGGTACAAATCTGGAACCAACTCACCACATATAAGTGAATGTCTTCGCATCATGAGGTCAATGTCTTCAAACTGATTTATCTTCAAAATCTTCTGAGAATGCATATGACCTCTTCCCCTTCCCTCGCATCTCTAATGCTGTCACAGGTACATGTCCGTGGGAGAATCCCTTGGTTCTCATAGTCTGCATTCGTTTGCAGAATACTTACAACATCATATCAATTCTCCTGAAGCCAGTTCCTGCTTGACCAGCAAGCGTAAATCTCTGAAGCCTCTAAACGTATTGAAGCCATTCAGCTTGAAGTTCATGGCTGCAGAAAAATCAGCAAGGAAGGGTGGCAGACAGCGCAGAGGAGGAACATCCAAAGATCTGCCTGATGACCTAGCAGAACTGTACAAGACAGACCCTGAAGAGACTTATCATCAGCGCAAGACACGAATCCAATGGATTCGACGCTATTGGGCTGAAGAATGGTTCAAGTACAAGTTCGTCACCAAGGAATATGCAGAGAAAAATGCTATCAAGAGTCCTTGGGGCGATATTCTCTATCGAAGCCTTCAACCCAAGAACATAGCTGAAGCCATTGAGCAAGAATTCTATCCTTGCATGGTCCATGGACCACAGCCTGAAGAAGCCGACCCATCATCATTACTCTGGTGTCGCGACGACAATCTCTTCAAGCGCAACTTCCAGTTTGTTGTGTCTTCAGCAAAGGAAAACAAGAAGTCATGGGGATTGGACTTCAATCCTGGTCCCTCTGCTCCCTGTGAGGATGGGACTCGTGAAGCTGAAGAAAATAGAATTGGCCCCTTTGCAAATCTTGATGGCCTCATCTCCTACACCTTGGTACAAGGTGCCAAAGTGGATCATTCTGACAATGAGGCTGATTCTGATGAAGCCCCAGCTCCTCCTTCGAAGCCACAGAAGCAAAAGAAGCTAAAGGCTTCTAAACCCGTACCACCAAAAGCTTCTCATGTGAAGCCATTGGCCACTGCACCTCCTGAAGCCAGTGTGCAGTCTGAAGATCAATCCCGTATCTCCAAGAGGACGGAGAAGAAAAAGCAACTTGTCAGGTGTGCTGATCAAGCTCTGACTCCTGCTGCTATTCTGCGTGAAGAACCCATTGATCTATCAAGTGATGAAGATCTTGCGGATGATGCTCTTGAGCAGCTGATAAAGAGCAAGGAAGAAGCAGAAATCTTCAGCAATTTGCCTCTCTTTGATGTGGCCATCATCCATAATTTCATTGATGAGTGGTTCAACACCCCAAATGTCAGCTTTGAAGATTTACAGCTTCCAATTGGCCTCAGCATCGCCTTCAATGGCGCCATTGCTTCAGAGCTAGCTCTTTCTCAGCGAATCGTTGAGCTCAAGAACAAGATTGATTTTGAGAAGGCTCAATTCAAGAAGCATGTGGCCAAGCTCAGTGTTCAAGACGTCAGAAACTTCAAGGACATGCTGCATGAGCTTAAAGAAGCTTTTCAGAAGAAGCGCCAAGAAGCTCAAGGCTCTCGCGAGCGTATGAAGAGTTTGGCTGATAAGTGTGTGCTTGCCTACAATGAGGCTGAGAAGCACAAGTCACTTGGTCGTCCTGGCATTGACCCCAAAATGGCTGCAAAGAAAAAGAAGAAGTTTCCTGCTGATCAGCCTGCGCCTTCAAGCCAAGAAGCTCCACGTATTATCTTCCTAAGTAGCATGACTGGCTCGAAGCCAAAGGTCACCACAACCGCTTCTGAACAGAAGAAAACGAGGGCTGCAGAGGCAGAAGCTCGAAAGAGGAAGAATACCGAAGCCTCTGATGCCGCTCCCTCCAAGAAGAAGCGCAAGACCAAGAAAAATCGGGCTGCTCCCATAGAGCCCCTTTTTGTTGAACCCATCTCAGTGATTCATCCTGCATCTGCATCCCAAGAACTTCACATGACTATGCATGAGCCTTCTTCCACAGAGGCTCCTGAAGCTGAAGATATTCCAGCAGCTGAACCCACCGCTGCTGAAGACATTGGTCATCATGACAATGTTGAAGATGATGAAGTTCTTCCTCAGATCGAATACAATATGGTATCATCGCCTATTCGTACGAACAGCGAACTCATCAGCATTGGTCGTCCTCTGATGCCAATTGCACAGGATGATTCATGGGCTGATCACCCACAAGAACAAGACTCCCCCAGTACTCCCCTACAACAACAACAAGCTACCCCCAACGTGCAAGAAGAGGATGAAGACTTTCAGGCTCAGCCAACTCCATCTCCTAAAGTGAAGTCAGCTCTTCGCAGGCTTCACAGAGGACAAAGGCCTAAAGTCCCTCTGTCGAGCGTTCCAGAAGGAGAAGTGCAACGCTCACCTGTTGCACGGCAAGTACTTTCTGAACCTGCTCCAACTGTGAATGTCTTCGAGTCTGAAGCACATGCTGCTGAAGACAATCCGGCTGCATCAGCCGATGAAGAGCGTCAAGAAGAACGTGTCTCTACTCCCCCCATTCAAGAAGAAGCAGTTCATGATCTGAACGTGTCTGTGTCTGACCCTCCAGCTCCTCAAGTGGAGGCTGAAAATGTTGAGGCTGCCACCACCAACGTCAATACAGCCAGTGACGTAGTCATGGCTGATGCTAATGTGGAGCCTACACTAACTGAACCTGAAGTTAATGAGGATGCTGCGCCTGAAGTCAATGAGGATGCTGCACCTGAAGTCAATGAGGATGCTGCACCCGAAGCCAATGAGGATGCTGCACCTGAAACCAACGTGACAACTGCTCCCGAAGCACCTGTCGTGCAGCCTGCCTCTGATGTTGCCTCTGCTCCTGTTCCGCCTCCAAGGCCTCACACAATTGAGCAAGCATACAGTCATGGTCAGCTCACTACTGTCCGATGGCCCGTTCTGGTGCCTCCACCCTCTGCCTCAGGACCGCAATTTGACTATCATATTGAGCATAGGCCTCAAGTGCAGAAGCCAAAGCCCAGGTTGCCAAGGTTTCCAGGTACTGCCAACTCCCCCGGGTCCTTCAATGCTAATGGCTTCAAGAGCCACAACACATTCTTTGACAGCTCGAAGAACCCCTACACGAAGCCAAGAATTGCATCAGATCGGTTCTGGAGCTATCAATAGAGAAGCTATTACTCATGCGTGTTATATGATCAAGGGCACATTTTCCCTCATATGCGCCTTGACACTGAAGCCATTGCTGGACTGCCGTGCTTAGAAGAAGCACTTGATTGCTTTCGAGATGCTGGTCTGCTCCACTTTGTGACAGACAAAGAACATTGGAATGAAGAGCTATTGCTTCAATTCTATGCCACTCTGCACATTCGCGGCTACAACAGAGACATCAAGACATGGGTTCTCGAGTGGATGACTGGAAATGTTCATCATGAAGCCAAAGCTATGGACATCATCGAGCTTACAGGGTTAGCCAGTCCTGGAGAACTGTATGAACCTGACTGTCAGCTACACCACAATGCTGTAGAGAGCATCTTTCATAAGCCAGAACCCAATATGAGCCAGATGCTGAGTATGATGAAGCCTTTGCCATCTGACGCTGAATATCCCACACATTTCTTTGTTGAAGACCTTGAGTATCTGCCTCGAACCATATATCACATCATCAGGTGAACTCTATGGCCAGTCAAGGGACACTCATCAGCGGCCAAGCTTGAAGGAACTATGAAGACTTTGGTCTTCTATATCCTTAATGGCATCAGCTTCAACACTCAGGAATTCTTCATAAGACAACTTGCTGCCTCTAGTTCTGATCTCTTTGGTCTGAAGTTTTATGCTCCATGGGTCATGCGCCTTATCAAGCGACACTCTACTATCAACTATCAACCTTCTGCTCGCAATCATGTGATTCTTCTACCTGAGGTTGATATGTCAGTTGAAGCTATATATTCTGACCCTGCCGAGAAGCCTATTTGTCTTTAGAATGCCGAGCACCAAAGCTTCAATCAACCCATTGAAGGTGTTCAAGCAGCAACACGAATCTATCCATTTGCTGGTAACACTCGTCTGCCTCACAGAGCACCCACTGAAGCCACTGAAAGCACCATTGCCCAAAGGCCTCGCAAGCGCTCTCGCGTTCTCAATGACCGAGAACTTCTTGTGGCCCTTCATCAGAAACAGGATAAACATCACTTTTGGCTCAAGAGACAGATGCAAAGCATCTTGGTGGATGTCAATCGCATTCGCAACCTTGCCACCAAGAATGCCTTTGTTGCTCATGAAACTTGCCGGAGATCATGGAAGAGTTTGACCCTGCTTAGTGCTGAAGCAGATCTTCAAGACGATGGCTTCAATGAAAGATTTCAGTTTGACTCCACTCCTCCACGGAATGCTGTCTTACGAAGAACTCCATCTCTTGAAGACTCTGAATATTCCTCCTCCGCGGCAACAGTTAATGCCAGAGTGATCGATGATGAAGATGACGCTACTTCACCACCTCCAACTACTGCGCGCATCGACACTGCACCAAGTTCCTCTGCACCGCCACCCAACGACAACAACCCTGCTGCTTCACCTACTCATCAAGAAGACGAGTAGATGCTCTATGTCTTCAAACCTTTTTGGTCATTACTGACAAAAGGGGGAGAAGCGTATGAGTTGATAGTCTTCAAGCGGGTTCATATGGGCGGTTGCATTATATTTTGCTGCGTGCTTACAACTCTTGCATTTTGATACATTTGGTTCTTTGAGTTGTAACACCTAAACTTGATGGTCGTCTGCTACTTCTGCTACGTGTTTGCTTTACTCTGATGCGATGATAACTTCCGCACTTAGATCATCCTGCAGACGTCCATTTTTCATTATGCATGTCATTCTACTTGTTATATCATTTCATGCATGATGAATTATCTTCATAAGTTGAAGTGGATCTCCATAAGTACAACCTGCCATGTGCATTTGCAATCCAAAAGCAAATTATTAATATGCACATCTTCACGGGGAGCCCTTGCTACTTATGAAGACAATTCCTATCCTTACAATTTCACATACTTTATCCCCGTTGAAAACTTCAACCAGTTTGTCATCAATCACCAAAAAGGGGGAGATTGTAAGTGCATCTAGTGCCACCCCTAGTTGGTTTTGGAGTATTGACGACAAAGTTGGTTGAGGGACTAATGCGTTTGTGAGAATTACAGGATAACGCAGGTAGTGTCCCTCATTGATTCGGTTTACCTACCGGAGATGACCCCTAAAAATGTATGAAGACATTGAAGACAATGGTGGTATGAGAAGATATTCATATTGAAGACTATGACATGAGAAGACATTACGTGAAGACAATGGAGCGCGAAGACTGTGTGGTTTCGTCGTTTCCTTTCTTCTTTGTTGAGTCATAGGAACCACCGTACTATTAAGTGGGGTCCAAGTGAACTAAGTCAGAGTGACTGAAGTGATGCTCAACCCAAATCCTATGTCTTCGAGCGAAGACAATGAGAGCAAATCTTATCCAGAGTTGGATGAGTAAGCTTTGCTTGTAGCCCAAGTAAAGTTGCCGTGTGTGTTTGAAATCTGATCGTTGGAACACGTGTCAGTTCCTTAGTGACCCAGGGTCATTTTGGACAAATCAGGTTGGGTTGCCTGGTGGCTATAAATAGCCCACCCCCTACACCATAAATTGGTGGCTGCTCAGAGTTTGTATACGGCTTTTGTCGTTTGAGAGCAACCCACCTCGAAGCATTTTAGAGAGAGAAATCCTTGCAAGGACAAAGCCCAAACACCCAGAGCCAAAGAGTGTTAGGCATCACTGAAGTCTTTCTGTCTGTGTGACCTGAAGACTTATTACACTTGAGGACTGTGTATCCTCCAGCCGGTTAGGCGTCGCGTTCTGAGCATCCAAGAGTCATTGTGGATTGCCGAGTGAACGAAGTCTGTGAAGGTTTGGAAGTCTCCTTTGAAGACTTACCAGAGTGATTGGGCGAGGACTAAGTAACCTTAGCTCAAGGGGAATAAGGTGAAGACACGGTCTTCTGAGTTAAATCTCAGCCTCCCTAACCAGACGTACAGTTGTCACAGCAACTGGAACTGGTCCAACAAATCTTGTGTCCTCAACGAGCAACTGGTTCTATCTCTTCCCTCCTTTACTTTGAGTTTGTCTTCATGAAATCATTGCTTATTGTTTTATCCGATTGACTTCATTGCTTGACTACTATTGTTGATTGGCTTCATACTATCTTCCATCCTGATCCTACTACCTAGCTGCTATTAATCTTCAAACGTTAATGCTATTGCATACTTGATTATGGCTTGCTTGTTGTAGTTTACCTTCCGCTGCATATCAATTAGGTTGTTTCTATCGTTTGTCTTTGAAACTTCCATGTTTTGAAGACTTTCCTAAAAATCGCCTATTCACCCCCCCTCTAGTCGATAACTAGCACTTTCAGGTTCCCGTATCACGTGGTAGGCCCAACCTCCCTAGATGACGCTGCTGGTATCACGCCGGGAACTTGGGTTGGTCCACACTCCCCTTTGGTGGAACTCGTTCATTTTATTCAGATGAGGTGATGAGATCAAGCTGACAGTTCTCAGGCCAGTTGCTCAAAGTTGTTTGTAACTGGGGGCATGGCTAATAATGATCAGTTTTATACACCCTGTAGAGGTTTGTGTACTTTACCCGTGATTCCCAATCACACCTTTGAGCTACTAAACTTCACTTGTGAAGTAGTCAGGTAGACCAAGACAAGACTTTTGGGAAGTAGTCGCTGTTGGGGAACGTAGTAATTTCAAAAATTTCCTACGATCACGCAAGATCTATATAGGTGACGCATAGCAATGAGAGGGGAGAGTGTGTCCACGTACCCTTGTAGGCCGAAAGCGGAAGCGTTTCAATAACGTAGTTGATGTAGTCGAACTTCTTCGCGATCCAACCGATCCAAGTACCGAACGTACGGCACCTCCGCGTTCAGCACACGTTCAGCTCGATGACGTCCCTTGTGCTCTTGATCTAGTTGAGGACGTGGGTGAGTTCCATCAGCACAACGGTGTGGCGACGGTGATGATGATGCTACCGGCCAAGGGCTTCACCTAAGCACTACGATGGTATGATTGAGGTGTGTAACTATGGAGGGGGCACCGCACATGGTTAAGAGAAACTTGTGTCTTCTAGGGTGCCTCCTGCCCCCGTATATAAAGGAGGGAGGGGGAGGCCGGCCAGCCCTATGGCATGCCCTAAGAGGAGAATTCCTACTAGGACTTCCTAGTCCTAGTAGGATTCCCCTCCAAGGAAGAGAGGGGGAAGGAAAGGAGATGAAGAGGGAGTAGGAAAGGGGGGGGGCGTCGCCCCCCTTCCCCTGTCCAATTCGGACTCAAGGGGCGTGCGGACAGCCCTCCTGCGGCCCTCCTCTCTCTCCACCAAGGCCCATGAGGGCCCATTAGTTCCCCTGGGGGGTTCCGGTAACCCATCCGGCACTCCGGTTTTACCCAAAACTTCCCGGAACACTTCCCGTGTTCGAATAACATGGTCCAATATATCAATCTTGTTGGGGAACGCAGTAATTTCAAAATTTTCCTACGATCACGCAAGATCTATCTCTAGCTGATGCATAGCAACGACAGGGGAAAGTGTTGTCTATGTACCCTCGTAGACCAAAAGAAGAAGCGTTATGACAACACGGTTGATGTAGTCGTACGTCTTCACGATCTGACCGATCCTAGCACCAAAGGTACGACACCTCCGCGATCTGCACACGTTAGGCTTGGTGACGTCCCACGAACTCTAGATCCAGCTGAGGTCGAGGGAGAGTTTCGTCAGCACGACGGCGTGGTGACGGTGATGATGAAGTTACCGGCGCAGGGCTTCGCCTAAGCACTATGACGATATGACCGAGGTGGAAATCTGTGGAGGAGGCACCGCACACGGCTAAACAATCAACTTGTGTGTTCTAGGGTGCCCCCTGCCCCCGTATATAAAGGAGAAAGGGGGGATGCCGGCCGGCCTTCATGGGGCGCGCCCCAAGTAGGATTCCTACTAGGAATCCTATTCCTAGTAGGTTTCCAACAAGGGAAGAGAGGGGGAAGGAGGAAGGAAGAGGGGGAAGGGAAGGAAAGGGGGGAGGCACCGCCCCCCTTCGCTTGTCCTATTCGGACTCAAGGGGGGGCATCCCCTCCTGGCCCTTCCTCTTCTCCCAGTAAGGCCCATCTAGGCCCACTAGTTCCCCCGGGGGGTTCCGGTAACCCTCCAGCACTTCGGTTTTATCCGAAACTTCTCCGGAACACTTCCGGTATCCGAATATAGTCGTCCAATATATCAATCTTTATGTCTCGACCATTTCGAGACTCCTTTTCATGTCTGTGATCACATACGGGACTCCGAAGAATCTTCGGTACATTATATCACATAAACTCATAATACCAATCGTCATCGAACGTTAAGCGTGCGGACCCTATGGGTTCGAGAACTATGTAAACATGACCAAGACACGTCTCCGGTCAATAACCAACAGCGGAACCTGGATGCTCATATTGGTTCCTACATATTCTATGAAGATCTTTATTGGTCAAACCGCATAACAATATACGTTCTTCCCTTTGTCACCGGTATGTTACTTGCCCGAGATTCGATCGTCGGTATCTCAATACCTAGTTCAATCTCGTTGCCGGCAAGTCTCTTTAATCGTTCTGTAATACTTCATCCTGTAACTAACTCATTAGTCACAATGCTTGCAAGGCTTATAGTGATGAGTATTACCGAGAGGGCTCAAAGATACCTCTCCAAAACACGGAGTGACAAATCCTAGTCTCGATCTATGCCAACCCAACAAACACCTTTGGAGACACCTGTAGAGCAACTTTATAATCACCCATTTACGTTGTGACGTTTGGTAGCACACAAAGTGTTCCTACGGTATTCGGGAGTTGCATAATCTCATAGTCTGTGGAACTTGTATAAGTCATGAAGAGAGCAGTAGCAATGAAACTGACACGATCATAATGCTAAGCTAACGGATGGGTCATGCCCATCACATCATTCTCCTAATGATGTGATCCCATTCATCAAATTACAACACATTCTATGGTTAGGAAACATAACCATCTTTGATTAACGAGCTAGTCAAGTAGAGGCATACTATGGACAATATGTTTTGTCTATGTATTCACACATGTACTAAGCTTCCGGTTAATACAATTCTAGCATGAACAATAAACATTTATCATGAAATAAGGATATAAATAATAACTTTATTATTGCCTCTAGGGCATATTTTCTTCAAATCTTTATGTCTCGACCATTTTGAGACTACTCGTCACGTCTGTGATCTCATCCGGGACTCCGAACAAACTTCCGTCATCAAAAACACATAACTCATAATACATATCGCCATCGAACGTTAAGCGTGCGGACCCTATGGGTTCGAGAACTATGTAGACATGACCGAGACTCATCTCCGGTCAATAACCAATAGAGGAACTTGGATGTTCATATTGTCTCCTACATATTCTACGAAGATCTTTATCGGTCAAACTGCATAACAACGTACGTTGTTCCCTTTGTCATCGGTATGTTACTTGCCCGAGATTCGATCGTTGGTATCATCATACCTAGTTCAATCTCGTTACTGTCAAGTCTCTTTACTCGTTCCGTAATACTTCATCCTGCAACTAACTAATTAGTCACATTGCTTGCAAGGCTTATAGTGATGAGAATTACCAAGAGGGCCCAAAGACATCTCTTTGAAACACGGAGTGACAAATCCTAATCTTGATCTATGCCAACCCGACAAACACCTTCGGAGACACCTGTAGAGCATCTTTATAATCACCCATTTACGTTGTGACATTTGATAGCACACAAGGTGTTCCTCTGGTATTCGGGAGTTGCATAATCTCATAGTCTGAGGAACATGTATAAGTCATGAAGAAAGCATTAGCAATGAAACTGTATCGATCATAATGTTAAGCTAACGGATGGGTCTTGTCCATCACATCATTCCCCTAATTATGTGATCCCGTTCATCAAATGACAACACATGTCTATGGTTAGGAAACATAGCCATCTTTGATTAACGAGCGAGTCAAGTAGAGGCATACTAGGGACACTATGTTTTGTCTATATATTCACACATGTACTAAGTTTCTGGTTAATACAATTCTAGCATGAATAATAAACATTTACCATGATATAAGGAAATATAAATAACAACTTTATTATTGCCTCTAGGGAATATTTCCTTCAGTCTCCCACTTGCACTAGAGTCAATAATCTAGTTCACATCGCCATGTGATTTAACACCAATAGTTCACATCTGTATGTGATTAACACCCATAGTACACATCGACATGTGACCAACAACCAAAGGGTTTACTAGAGTCAACAATCTAGTTCACATTGCTATATGATTAACACCCAAATAGTATTAAGGTGTGATCATATTTTGCTCGTGAGAGAAGTTTAGTCAACGGGTCTGTCATATTCAGAGCCATATGTATTTTGCAAATATTCTATGTCTACAATGCTCTACATAGAGCTACTCTAGCTTATTGCTCCCACTTTGAATATGTATCCAGCTTGAGACTTAGAGTCATCTGGATCGGTGTAAAAGCTTGCATCAATGTAACTCCTTACGACGAACTCTTTTATCACCCACATAACCAAGAAACATTTCCTTAGTCCTCACTAAGGATAATTTTGACCGCTATCTAGTGATCTACTCTTAGATCACTATTGTACCGCCTTGCCAAACTCATGACAAGGTACACAATAGGTCTGGTACACGACATAACATACTTTATAGAACCTATGGCTGAGGCATAGGGAATGACTTTCATTCTCTTTCTATCTTCTGCCGTGGTCGGGCTTTGAGTCTTACTCAACTTTACACCTTGTAATACAGACAAGAACTCCTTCTTTGACTGATATGTTTTGAACTCTTTCAAAAACTTGTCAAGGTATATACTCATTGAAAAATCTTATCAAGCGTCTTGATCTATCTCTATAGATCTTGATGCACAATATGTAAGCATCTTCACTGAGGTCTTTCATTGAAAAACTCTTATTCAAGTATCCATTTATGCTATCCAGAAATTCTATATCATTTCCAACCAACAATATGTCATCCACATATAATATTAGAACTGCTACAGAGCTCCCACTCACTTTCTTGTAAACACAAGTTTCTCCAAAAGTCTATATAAAACCACATGCTTTGATCATACTATCAAAGCGTTTATTCAAACTCTGAGAGGCTTGCACCAGTCCATAAATGGATTGCTGGAGCTTGCACACTTTGTTAGCACCCTTTGGATCGAAAAAACCTTCTGGTTGCATCATTTACAACTCTTCTTCCAGAAATCCATTCAGGAATGCAATTTTGACATCCATCTGCCAAATTTCATAAAATATAGCAATTTCTAACATGATTCGGACAGATTTAAGCATCGCTACAATTGAGAAAATCTCATTGTAGTTAACACCTTGAACTTGTCGAAAACCTTTTGCGATAAGTCGAGCTTTGTAGATAGTAACACTACTATCAGTGTCCGCCTTCCTCTTGAAGACCCATTTATTTAATATGGCTTGCCGATCATCGGGCAAGTCCACCAAAATCCACACTTTGTTCTCATACATGGATCCGATCTCAGATTTCATGGCCTCAAGCCATTTCGCAGAATCTGGGCTCATCATCACTTCCTCATAGTTCGTAGGTTCATCATGGTCTAGTAACATGACTTCCAGAATAGGATTACTGCACCACTCTGGTGTGGACCATACTCTGGTTGACCTACGAGGTTCGATAGTAACTTGATCTGAAGTTTTATGATCATCATCATTAGCTTCCTCACTAATTGGTGTAGGAATCACTGGAACTGATTTCTGTGATGAACTATTTTCCAATTCAGGAGAAGGTACAATTACCTCATCAAGTTCTACTTTCCCCCACTCACTTCTTTTGAGAGAAACTCCTTCTCTAGAAAGGATCCATTCTTAGCAACGGATATCTTTGCCTTCGGATCTGTGATAGAAGGTGTACCCAATAGTTTCTTTTGGGTATCCTATGAAGATGCACTTCTCCTACTTGGGTTCGAGCTTATCAGGTTGAAGCTTTTTTCCATAAGCATCACAGCCCCAAATTTCAAGAAATGACAACTTTGGTTTCTTGCCAAACCACAGTTCATAAGGCGTCGTCTCAACGGATTTTGCTGGTGCCCTGTTTAACATGAATGCAGCTGTCTCTAATGCATAACCCCAAAACGGTAGTGGTAAATTAGTAATAGACATCATAGATCACACCATATCCAATAAAGTGCGGTTACGATGTTTAGACACACCATTACGCTGTGGTGTTCTTGGTGGTGTGAGTTGTGAAACTATTCCACATTGTTTTAAATGAAGGCCAAACTCGTAACTCAAATATTCTCCTCCACGATTAGATCGTAGAAACTTTTATTTTCTTGTTACGATGATTCTCCACTTCACTCTGAAATTATTTTAACTTTTCAAATGTTCCAGACTTGTGTTTCATTGAGAAGATATACCAATATCTGCTTAAATCATCTGTGAAGGTCAGAAAATAACGATACCCGCCACGAGCATCAACACTCATTGGACCGTACATCAGTATGTATTATTTCCAATAAGTCACTATCTCGTTCCATTATTCTGGAGAACGGAGTTTTAGTCATCTTTCCCATAAGACACGGTTCACAAGTATCAAATGATTCATAATCAAGTGATTCCAAAAGTCCATCTTTATGGAGTTTCTTCATGTGCTTTATACCGATATGACCCAAATGGCAGTGCCACAAATAAGTTGCACTATCATTATCAACTTTGTATCTTTTGGCATCAATATTATGAATATGTGTATTACCACGATTGAGATTCAATAAACCATCAACATTGGGTGTACACTGCTGGAATTAGGATCTTTGCCATCAGCCAGCTCTTTGCCGTCTGCTAGCAGACGGCAAAGAAGGTCTTTGCCCTCAGCTTAAAAGAAGATGACGGCAAAGAAAGAGTTGATGGCAAAGATCATGTTTGCCGTCTGCCAGCTCTTTGCCGTCCGCTAGCAGACAGCATAGAATCTTTGTCGTCCCCTAGCGGATGGCAAAGAGTAAGGATGGCCCACTACCGAGAACCACCTAATGGACACTTTCTTTGCCGTCCGCTAGCGGACGACAAAGAAAGCGGCCAAACTAACGTATGCTAGCTAGGCTCTTTGTCGTTTGCTAGCAGACGGCAAAGAACCGTGCCCTGACTAAATTCCAATGATGCCCGCCCGCTCCCCATCTTTCTGTCCTCTCTCTCTCTCTCTCTCTCTCTCTCT
>NC_041391.1:535822675-535847850 GCF_002162155.2 Triticum dicoccoides | reverse complement strand
GCCCTCCTCCACCCCGGCGCCCCTCTCCTCCACCATCATGGCTGCCCCACCGCTCCGGTGTCCCATCCTCCACCCGGCCACCCCGGCGCCCCTCTCCTCCACCACGGTGTCCGTCGCCCCGCCCATCTGGTGCCCCCTCCTCCACCCGGCCGCCTCGGCGCCCCCTCCTCCACCTGGCCGCCTCGGCGCCCCTCTCCTCCACCCCGCGGCCGCCTCGCCGCTCCAGCGCCCCAGGCTCTGGTGAGACCTCTTGTATTTTTTTGTTTTTGTTTATGTATTTTAAGTTTAGTTTATGTTTACTTTAGGTTCAGTTTAGTTTAGGTTTACCTTAGGTTTGGCTCATCCAGAATCCTCCTACTGGCATCCATCTCCCTAGTGTAGCGAGAGAGATAGAGCAGATATCCTTATATTGCAGTGCAAGAATTGATTACGATCATTCAGAATCAGATTATAATGTCTCGGAAAATTCAACTCCATGTTACTTGATGACAGATGCTTATTTAGAATCAGGTTATAATGTCTCAGATAATCAGGTTTGGCTCTTACGATCATTCAGAATCAGACGAGCCAGTGGCAGATCAAGTGATCGTTATGGTTGGCGTATTGCCGCCATGTTCAGTTCCTTTCTCTCAATCTCTTTGAATAACGGTGCCTTGTGTAGCTTGCATTGCAATCCCAGGCATATTACTTGTTGGGAATGGTTCGTTGGCCACTCTATGTCTGCCTTTGCAAGCTCCAAACCTGCGGCGCGGCGCAAACGACACACAACATATGTTTAGTTTAGGTTTACTTTAGGTTTGGTTTAGTTTAGATTTACTATAGAACTAATTAATAGCACATTCAACTATAGTTTTGGAATCCCTATTAGTTGAAACATGAGCATTACAAAGTTTCATATCTATGATCAATTTGTTGACAGACCGTTTAGCTAATGCTTATTTCTCTTGCTGGCAGATGCTTATTTCTTTAGGTTGAGCAAGTATAAGATTATAGTTAAGCAAGTATAAGATTACAGTATGGTTATAATGTCTTACCCCAGCTTGCATTCCATACATTTTTCGTAATAGGATTTGATGTCTACTACACAACTTTCTTCTTGTAGACGTTGTTGGGCCTGCAAGTGCACAGGTTTGGAGGACAGTAGCAAATTTCCCTCAAGTGGATGACCTAAGGTTTATCAATCCGTGGGAGGCGTGGGATGAAGATGGTCTCTCTCAAGCAACCCTGCAACCAAATAACAAAGAGTCTCTTGTGTCCCCAACACACCCAATACAATGGTAGATTGTATAGGTGCACTAGTTCGACGAAGAGATGGTGATACAAGTGCAATATGGATGGTAGATGTCAGTATTTGTAATTTGAAAATATAAAAACAGCAAGGTAAATAATGATAAAAGTGAGCGTAAACGGTATTGCAATGGTAGGAAATAAGGCCTAAGGTTCATACTGCAAGTTCTCTCAACAATAATAACATAATTGGATCATATAACTATCCCTCAACATGCAACAGAGTCACTCCAAAGCCACTAATAGCAGAGAAAAAATGAAGAAATTATGGTAGGGTACGAAACCACCTCAAAGTTATCCTTTTTGTTCTATCTATTCAAGAGTCCGTAGTAAAATAACATGAAGCTTTTCTTTCCGTTCAATCTATCATAGAGTTCATACTAGAATAACACCTTAAGACACAAATCAACCAAAACCCTAATGTAACCTAGATACTCCATTGTCACCTCAAGTATCCATGGGCATGATTATACGATATGCATCACACAATCTCAGATTCATCTATTCAACCAACACAAAGTACTTCAAAGAGTGCCCCAAAGTTTCTACTGGAGAGTCAAGACAAAAACATGTGCTAACCCCTATGCATATGTTCATGGGCGGAACCCGCAAGTTGATCACCAAAACATACATCAAGTGGATCACGTGAATATCCCATTGTCACCACAGATAAGCACTACAAGACATACATCAAGTGTTCTCAAATCCTTAAAGACTCAATCCAATAAGATAACTTCAAGAGGAAAACTCAATTCATCACAAGAGAGTAGAGGGGGAGAAACATCATAAGATCCAACTATAATAGCAAAGCTCGCGATACATCAAGATCGTGCCATAGAGAGAACACGAGAGAGAGAGAGAGAGAGATCAAACACATAGCTACTGGTACATACCCTCAGCCCCGAGGGTGAACTACTCCATCCTCATCATGGACAACGCCGGGATGATGCACATGGCCACCGGTGAGGGATTCCCCCTCCGGTAGGGTGCCGGAACGGGCTCCCAAGAGGATTTTGGTGGCTATAGAGGCTTGCGGGGGCGGAACTCCCGATCTATCTTCGTATTCGATGGTTTTAGGGTATATGGGAATATATAGGTGAAAGAAGTCGGTCAGGGGAGCCACGAGGGGCCCACGAGACAGGGGGGCACGCCCAGGGGGGTGGGCGCGCCCTCCTATCTCCTGGCCTCCTCGAAGCTTCCCTGGCTTGTACTCCAAGTCTCCGGGATCATGTTCGTTCCAAAAATCACGCTCCCGAAGGTTTCATTCCATTTGGACTCCGTTTGATATTCCTTTTCTTCGAAACACTAAAATAGGCAAGAAAACAACAATATGGGTTGGGCCTCCGGTTAGTAGGTTAGTCCCAAAAATGATATAAAAGTGTAAAGTAAAGCCCATAAACATCCAAAACGGGTAATATAATAGCATGGAACAATCAAAAATTATAGATACGTTGGAGACGTATCAAGCATCCCCAAGCTTAATTGATGCTCGTCCTCGAGTAGGTAAATGATAAAAACGGAATTTTTGATGTGGAATGCTACCTAGCATAATTCTCAATGTAATTTTCTTTATTGTGGCATGAATGTTCAGATCCAAATGATTGAAAATAAAAGTTCATATTGACATAAGAAATAGTAACACTTCAAGCATACTAATAAAAGCAATCATGTCTTATCAAAATAACATGGCTAAAGAAAGTTCATCCCCACAAAATCATATAGTTAGGCTATGCTTCATTTTCGTCACACAAAAATGTTCCCAAATTCTACACCCCCAATGACAAGCCAATCAATTGTTTCGTACTTAAATAATCTCAAACTTTTTCAACCTTCATGCAATACATGAGCGTGGGCCATGGATATAGCACTATGGGTGGAATAGAATATGATGATGGGGATTGTGTGGAGAAGACAAAAAAGGAGGAAGTCTCACATTGACGAGGATAATCAACGGGCTATGGAGATGCCCATCAATTGATGTCAACATGAGGAGTAGGGATTGCCATGCAACGGATGCACTAGAGCTATAAATGTATGAAAGCTCAACAAAATAAAACTAGTGGGTGTGCATCCAACTTGCTTGCCCACGAAGACCTAGGGCATTTGAGGAAGCCCGTCGTAGGAATATACAAGCCAAGTTATATAATGAAAAATTCTCACTAGTATATGAAAGTGAGAACATATGAGACTCTCTATATGAAGAACATGGTGCTACTTTGAAGCACAATATATGCGACTCGCTATATGAAGAACATGGTGCTACTTTGAAGCACAAGTGTGGAAAAAGAGATAGTAACATTGCCCCTTTTTATTTTTTTTATTTTTTTATTTTTTTCTTTTTTGGGCCTTTTTTGCCTTTTTTTGGAACAATGCTCTAATAATGATGATCATCACACTTTTATTGATTACAACACATGAATTACAACTCGAAACTAGAACAAGATATGACTCTATATGAATGCCTCCAGCGGTGTACCGGGATGGTGCAATGAATCAAGAGTGACATGTATGAAAAATTATGCATGGTGGCTTTGCCACAAATACGATGTCAACTACATGATCATGCAATGGCAATATGACAAAAGTAATGCGTGTCATGATGATAAATGGAACGGTGGAAAGTTGCATGGCAATATATCTCGGAATGGCTATGGAAATGCCATAATAGGTAGGTATGGTGGCTGTTTTGAGGAAGATATAAGGAGGTTTATGTGTTATAGAGCGTATCGTATCACGGGGTTTGGATGCACCGACGAAGTTTGCACCAACTCTCAAGGTGAGAAATGGCAATGCACGGTACCGAAGAGGCTAGCAATGATGGAAAGGTAAAAGTGCGTATAATCCATGGACTCAACATTAGTCAAAAGAACTCATATACTTATTGCAAAAATTTATAAGTCATCAAAAACCAAGCACTACGCGCATGCTCCTAGGGGGATAGATTGGTAGGAAAAGACCATCGCTCATCCCCGACCGCCACTCATAAGGATGCACAATCCAAGGACACTTCATGTTTCAAATTTGTTACACAACTTTAACAATATGTGCATGCTACGGGACTTGCTAACTTTAACACAAGCATTCTTTAAATTCATAATCACCCAACTAGCATGACTTTAATATCACTACCTCCATATCTCAAAACAATTATCAAGTATCAAATTGATCATAGCATCCAATTCACTTCTTATGATAGTTTTTATTATACCCAACTTGGATGCCTACCATTCTAGGACCAATTTTATAACCATAACAAATACCATGCTGTTCTAAGAGACTCTCAAAATAATATAGGTGAAGCATGAGAGATCTACAATTTCTACAAAATATAACCACCGCCGTGCTCTAAAAGATATAAGTGAAGCACTAGAGCAAATGACAAACTACTCCGAAAGATATAAGTGAAGATTAATGAGTAGTTGAATGATTGTGCAACTATGTGAAGACTCTCTAACATTTAATAATTTCAGATCTTGGTATTGTATTCAAACAGCAAGAAAAATAAAACAAAAGAAAATGACGCTCCAAGCAAAACACATATCATGTGGTGAATAAAAATATAGCTCCAAGTAAAGTTACCGATGAACGAAGACGAAAGAGGGGATGCCATCCGGGGCATCCCCAAGCTTAGGGTCTTGGTTGTCCTTGAATATTACCTTGGTGTGCCTTGGGCATCCCCAAGCTTAGGCTCTTGCCACTCTTTATTCCATAGTCCATCGAATCTTTACCCAAAACTTGAAAACTTCACAACACAAAACTCAACAGAAAACTCGGAAGCTCCGTTAGTATAAGAAAATAAAACCACCACTTAGGTACTGTAATGAACTCATTATAAATTCATATTGGTGTAATATCTACTATATTCTAACTTCTCTATGGTTCATACACTCCGATACTACTCATAGATTCATCAATAAACAAACAACACATAGAAAACAGAATCTGTCAAAAACAGAACAGTCTGTAGTAATATGTATCAAACGTATACTTCTGAACTCCAAAAATCCTACCAAATTAGTAAGTCCTAAGATATTGGTGTACCAATCCATAGCAAAAAGAATCAGATCAATATCACGTTTCTGTGAATTAACAAAACTAATTTACTGGGTGCAAAAGTTTCTGATTCTCAGCAGGATCAACACAACTATCACCGTAAGCTATCCTAAAGGTCTTACTTGGCACTTTATTTAAACAAAAGCTATAAAACATGATTGCTGCAGTAGAATAATCATGTTAACACACAAAAACAGTAAGGGTAAATATTGGTTTGTCTCCCAACAAGCGCTTTTCTTTAATGCTTTTCTAGCTAGGCATGATGATGACAATGATGCTCACATAAAAGATAATGATTGAGACATAATGGGAGCATCATGAAGCATATGACTAGCACATTTAAGCCTAACCCACTTCCTATGCATAGGGATTTTGTGAGCAAACAACTTATGGGAACAATAATCAACTAGCATAGGTAGGCAAAACAAGCATAGCTTTAAAACTTTAAGCACATAGAGAGGAAACTTGATATTATTGCAATATGTAAGAACACATGTTCCTCTCTCATAATAATTTTCAGTAGCATCATGAATGAATTCAACAATATAACCAGCACCTAAAGCATTCTTTTCATGATCTACTTGCATAGAAAATTTACTACTCTCCACATAAGCAAAATTCTTGTCATTCGGAATAGTGGGAGTATCATAAGAGACTTGAACACTATAAATTGTTTCCACAATAAAAGAGTAATGTTCAGAAAAAGGGTAATCATAATCATGACAAGTTTTATAAATATAATCATCACTACTTTTTATAGCATAAGTTTCATCACAATAATCATCATAAGTAGCAACTTTGTTCTCATCATAATCGATTGAAACCTCTTCCAAGATAGTGGAATAATCACTAAATAAAGTTGACACTCTTCCAAATCCACTTTCATAAATATTATAAGATTCAACATCCTCCAAAATAGTGGGATCACTACTTCCTAAAGTTGACACTCTTCCAAACCCACTTTCATCAATATAATCATCATAGGTAAGAGGCATGCTATCATCATAACGACTTTGCATATCAAAACTTGGGATACTAAAAATATCATCTTCATTAAATGTAGAATCCCCAAGCTTGGGACAAACATTAATTTCAGCAAATATATTCTCAAATATGTCATCCTCATCAAACATAGCTTCCCCAAGCTTGGGCCTTTTCATATCATAAGCATAGTCACTCTCATCATTAATAGTATGGATAGCACCAATAGTATAGCAATTATCATCATCACAATGAGTAGTAGGAGCAACTTAATTTGAGAGAGATACCTTTTTACCTTTGTTGCTCCTTCTTTTCTTTTTCTTCTTCACATTATGTGTGGGTTCAACCTTCTTCTTTGAGCTCCTTATTGACGAGATTGGTTGAATAGAAAGCTCCTCCTCGTTACCTGATTCATCATAAGAAATAATAGGAGGAGATTGGGAAGTCTCTTCCCTTTCATTACTATTCTCTTCATCTTCTAATTGATTTCTTTTCTTTAGGTAGTTGGCAATATAAGGATTTTCAATGCAATTCACCGCACAATACAAATAAATCTTCTCTAGATCAAAATCAAGACATCTATCAAGATTAAATTTTGGAATACCCTCAGTTATACATTTCATTTCTTCATACCCCAAAAGAAGACTAAGATCTTTATGATGCTCAAGGGTAATCAAGTTATCACAATTTTTGGACACGATTCTGTCATGAAACAATTTGCATTGGAGATTTAAATGACCATGTTCATTGCAAAGTTCACAAGAAGCGCAAAAAATATTGAATTTTTCAGCACAAACATCAAGACTTTCTTGCAACCCTTTAGTTTCTAAATACTTATGCCTCTTGCAATATCTATTTTCCCTATTTGGTGTGTACATGCAAACCCAATCTACTCCACAAAAATTGACATGCTTATAAGAGATATTTTCATCATAATTAGTGCAATCATCATTAGTACTATGGATATTCAAAGAGTTCATACTAACAACATTGCAACCATGCTCATCATTCAAAGATTTAGTACCAAGCATTTTAATGCATTCTTTTTCTAGCACTTGAGCACAATTTTCCTTTCCATCATACTCACGAAAGATATTAAAAAGATGAAGCGTATGAGACAAGCTTAACTCCATTTTTTTGGAGTTTTTCTTTTAAAAACTAAACTAGTGATAAAACAAGAAACAAAAGATTCAAATGCAAGATCTAAAGATATACCTTCAAGCACTCGCCTCCCCGGCAACGGCGCCAGAAAAGAGCTTAGTTGACAGGGTGTGAGTGCCGCTTACCTAGCCTCCCCGGCAACGACGCCAGAAAAGAGCTTGATGTCTACTACACAACCTTCTTCTTGTAGACGTTGTTGGGCCTGCAAGTGCACAGGTTTGTAGGACGGTAGCAAATTTCCCTCAAGTAGATGACCTAAGGTTTATTAATCCGTGGGAGGCGTAGAATGAACATGGTCTCTCTCAAGCAACCCTGCAACCAAATAACAAAGAGTCTCTTGTGTCCCCAACACACCCAATACAATGGTAGATTGTATAGGTGCACTAGTTCGGTGAAGAGATGGTGATACAAGTGCAATATGGATGGTAGATATGAGTATTTGTAATCTGAAAATATAAAAACAGCAAGGTAACTAATGATAAAAGTGAGCGTAAACGGTATTGCAATGGTAGGAAACAAGGCCTAAGGTTCATACTTTAACTAGTGCAAGTTCTCTCAACAATAATAACATAATTGGATCATATAACTATCCCTCAACATGCAACAAAGAGTCACTCCAAAGCCACTAATAGCGGACAACAAACGGAGAGATTATGGTAGGGTACGAAACCACCTCAAAGTTATCCTTTCTGTTCTATCTATTCAAGAGTCCTTAGTAAAATAACATGAAGCTATTCTTTCCGTTCAATCTATCATAGAGTTCATACTAGAATAACACCTTAAGACACAAATCAACCAAAACCCTAATGTCACATAGATACTCCATTGTCACCTCAAGTATCCGTGGGCATGATTATACGATATGCATCACACAATCTCAGATTCATCTATTCAACCAACACAAAGTACTTCAAAGAGTGCCCCAAAGTTTCTACCGGAGAGTCAAGACGAAAACGTGTGCCAACCCCTATGCATAGGTTCATGGGCGGAACCCGCAAGTTGATCACCAAAACATATATCAAGTGGATCACGTGAATATCCCATTGTCACCACAGATAAGCACAGCAAGACATACGTCAAGTGTTCTCAAATCCTTAAAGACTCAATCCAATAAGATAACTTCAAGAGGAAAACTCAATTCATCACAAGAGAGTAGAGGGGGAGAAACATCATAAGATCCAACTATAATAGCAAAGCTCGCGATACATCAAGATCGTGCCATAGAGAGAACATGAGAGAGAGAGAGAGAGATCAAACACATAGCTAATGGTACATACCCTCAGCCCCGAGGGTGAACTACTCCCTCCTCGCCATGGAGAGCGCCGGGATGATGAAGATGGCTACCGGTCAGGGATTCCCCCTCCGGCAGGGTGCCGGAACGGGCTCCCGAGAGGTTTTTGGTGGCTACACAGGCTTGCGACGGTGGAACTCCTGATCTATCTTCGTATTCGATGGTTTTAGGGTATATGGGAATATATGGGCGAAAGAAGTCGGTCGGGGGAGCCACGAGGGGCCCACGAGACAGGGGGCGCGCCTAGGGGGTGGGTGCGCCCTCCTATCTCCTGGCATCCTCGAAGCTTCCCTGGCTTGTACTCCAAGTCTCCCGGATCATGTTCGTTCCAAAAATCACGCTCCCGAAGGTTTCATTCCATTTGGACTCCGTTTGATATTCCTTTTCTTCGAAACACTGAAATAGGCAAGAAAACAACAATATGGGTTCGGCCTCCGGTTAGTAGGTTAGTCCCAAAAATGATATAAAAGTGTAAGTAAAGCCCATAAACATCCAAATAATATCATGGAACAATAAAAAATTATAGATACATTGGAGATGTATCAGGATCCTATGGTAATGTGATGTGGTACTTGTTCTAATTTGCAATGTCATCACACCACAAGGAACTTTAGGTTTAGTTTTGGTTAAGAAGAAAGAAGAAAGATGAAAAAAAGAAGAAGATAAAGAGGAGGAAGAAGATTAATTAAGTGTTGTTGATGTTGTTGAGCACAAGTGCATTGCTTTTTTTTCTTAGTTTTCTTTAACGTCTACAAACTTGGCTTTGTTCCAACTATGTCCATTTATCAAATTAATATGATACAGTTCATAGATATGGTTCTAGCTAGCTGTGTTTATAGATATGATTATAGATACTAATTGGTCTCTTCTGGTGCTTATCAGAGATGGGGGGAGGCCGCCACCGCAGGCTACGCTCTGCCACAATGGAGTACAAGTTGGACGGTTTCGAGTTCTTCACGATCATACTTGAGACCTCCAAGAGGCAGGTATATAAAAGGAGAGATCTCCCCTTCACCCATCTCTTTATCATAACTCTGTTGTTTACTACATAACTCCTTGACCCACATTGTAGAGGCCGCCTGACACTTTTATGAAGATGTTGGACGGCCATCTGCCAAAGAATGTGATGCTGCGACAGGCCGGCAGTGGGCTTCAGAGGCATTGGGATGTGGAGGTGGTGATCAAGAAGGACCACATGTACCTGTGTCGTGGCTGGGAGCAGTTCGTCCATGCCTATGACATGAGGCACGGGTACTTCCTTGTCTTCAGGTATGACGATGACGTCATGCTCACCGTGAAGGTGTTCAACGCGACTATGTGCCGCATGCGCTACCAGGAACGACGATGATGCCAGTACGCTCTGACTCTTCTTACTCTCCATTTGGCTTTATCTCATACTGATTGTTAAAAAAATTTATTGCATTTGGTCAGGTAATAGGAGCAGCGGCAGCGACTCTGGCTACAACACTAGCAGCAGCGAGTCTGGCTACAGCGGAAGCAGCAGCGAGGATGATCCGGAATGGAGTGGGGAAGAAGAGGAGTAGAATGGGGATGAGGAGGTGCTGGCTGATGATGGGAAAGACATGGTGGTGGCTGAGGATGACCTAGCGATGGTGGTGGCTAATGATGGACAAGAGATGGTGGTGGCTCATGATGGGCAAGCGATGGTGGTGGTTGAGGATGACCTAGCGATGGTGCTGCCTGAAGATGGTCTCGCGATGGTGGTGGTGCCTGACAATGACCTCATGATGGTGGTGGCACCGGCGATCCCACAGCTGGGCGACATGACCATACCAATTGTGGTAGAAGACTACATCCCACTGCCTCCACTGCCTCGCCGCTCTAGGCGCATCAGGATGAAGAACGAGAAGGAGAAGAAGGAGGAGTGAACTATGCCAGGTATGTCAGATCTCCAAAATGATCTATACTTAGCTTTGTTTCCTCCAAAATGACCTAAGTTAGCTCTAATATACTAAGTTATCTCTAATATTCTTAGTTACCTAGGTTTGCTCAATAATGACATACACTTGGCTTACTTGTGTAACAAATGGCATATTTATGCTTAGTTAACTAAAAAATGGCATAATTAGTTAAGTTAGCTCCAAAATGACACATTTAACCTAGGTTAGCTCCAATATGATCCATTTTAGCTAGATTAGCTCCAAAATGATCCATTTTACCTACGTTAGCTCAAAAATGGCATAATTACTTATGTTAGCACAAAAATGACCTATACTTACCTTATTTTCATCCAAATTGACATAATAAGCTTAGTTAGCTAACAAATGGCATAATTACCTATGTAAGCTCTAAAATGACTCAAATAAATAAGAATAATAAAAACAAGGAAGAGGAGAAAAAGAAAGAATAGAAGAAGAAAAAGAAGAAAAAGAAAGAATAAAAGAAGAAGAATGAGAAGGAAAATGGTAAAAACCTTCTTCTTCTTCTTCTTCTTCTTCATCTTATTCTTCTTCTTCCTCTTCTTCTTCTTCTTCTTCTTCTTCTTCTTCTTCTTCTTCTTCTTCTTCTTCTTCTTCTTCTTCTTCTTCTTCTCCAAAATGACCTAAGTTAGCTCTAAGTTAGCTCTAATATGCTTAGTTACCTAGGTTAGCTCAATAAATACCTATACTTAGCTGCTTTATATAAAAAATGGCATAATATGCTTAGTTCACTCAAAAATGGCATAATTAGCTAGGTTAGCTCCATTTTACCTAAGTATGCTTACTTTTTCTTCTAGTCTTCTTCTTATTCTAGTATTCTTCTTCTAACTTTCTTGTTTCCCATTTTGCAGATTTCATTTACTTCACGGAAGCTTGCATGGATGGAGTGCTTCTTTTCTGTTTCTGCTTTTATTTTGTATGGATGAACAATGTGGAACTTGTTATATGGATGAATTGGTGTTGGATGAACAATGTGAAACTATTATAATATGTATGGATGGAACTATGTGTTGGTTATGTATGTATACATGATGAAACTTGTGTGTTGGATATGTCTGCTGTGAAATTTGTGTGTTCAAACTTGTGTGTTCAAATTGAATGAATCTAAGAAAAAACAGAAAAAACAGGGGCTATACAGACTCTTTGCCGTCCGCTGGCAGACGACAAAGAGGTTTGCCTTCAGCCAGCAGACGGCAAAGTTGCCACATGGCAGCTACCTGTTCAACCTGAGGGGCTGGCCTATTTGGTTACTTTGCCGTCCAGTGGCTGACGGTAAAGATGAAATGGTCTTTGCCGTCCGCCAGCTGACCACAAAGCGCACCGTTAACCCCCTAAAGGCCATAAGCTGCCACGTCTGCCGTCCAAGTCCTTTGCCATGGGCTGGCGGACGACAAAGACCGTATCATTTTTGCCGTCCGCCAGTAGATGGCAACCAGCCCTTTGCCGTAGCCTATTCAGTCGGACCTGTTGCCGTCTGCTGACGGACGACAAAGGCCTTTGCCGCCCTCCAGGCATGCCTTTGCCGTCAGCCATGGCGAACGGCAAAGTGTCTAATTCTTGTAGTGGTATGACCATAGAAGGTTTTATTCATGTAAACAAAATAACAATTATTCTCTGTCTTAAGGGCCAGTTCTTTTGGGCGGCTTAAAAAATAAGCTGCCTCTCCCTAGCTTAAAAATAAGCCGCCCCCAAAATTTGTTGAGACTCCTAAATTAGTTATTCCATAACTCGTTTAGAAGCCCCAATGAATAAGGGATGCAGCTTATGGGAAAAGCTAGGGAGGAGGCGGCTTATTTTTTAAGCTGCCAAAAGAACTGGCCCTAAATGAATAATCGTATTGCAATAAACATGATCTAATCATATTCATGCTCAACACAAACACCAAATAACATTTATTTAGGTTCAACACTAATCCCGAAAGTATAGGGAGTGTACGATGACGATCATATCAATCTTGGAACCACTTCCAACATACATCGTCACTTTATCCTTAACTAGTCTCTATTTACTCCATAACTCCTATTTTGAGTTACTAATCTTAGCAACCGAACAAGTATCAAATACCCAGGGGCTACTATGAACACTAGCAAGGTACACATCAATAACCTGTATATCAAATATACCTTTGTTCACTTTGCCATCCCTCTTTTCCACCAAATATTTGGGGTAGTTCCGCTTCCAGTGACCATTTCCTTTGCAGTAGAAGCACTCAGTTTCATGCTTAGGTCTAGCTTTGGGCTTCTTCACGGGAGTGATAACTTGCTTGCCATTCTATTTGAAGTTCCCTTTCTTTCCCTTTGCCCTTTTCTTGAAACTAGTGGTCTTGTCAATCATCAACACTTGATGCTTTTCCTTGATTTCTACCTTCGTCGATTTCAGCATCACGAAGAGCTCGGGAATCGTTTTCGTCATCCATTGCATAGTATAGTTCATCACGAAGTTCCAGTAACTTGGTGATGGTGACCAGAGAACTCTATCAATCACTATCTTATCTAGAAGATTAACTCCCACTTTATTCAATCTATTGTAGTACCCCGACATTCTGAGTACATGCTCACTAGCTGAGCAATTCTCCTCCATCTTTTAGGTGAAGTACTTGTCAGAGGTCTCATACCTCTCGACACGGGCATGAGTCTGAAATACCAATTTCATCTCTTGGAACATCTCATATGCTCTATGGCATTTCAAAACGTTTTTGAAGTCCCGGTTCTAAGCTGTAAAGCATGGTGCACTAAACTATCAAGTAGTCATCATATTGAGCTAGCCAAACATTCATAACGTCCGCGTCTGCTCCTGCAACAGGTCTGTAACCTAGCGGTGCATCAAGGACATAATTCTTCTGTGCAACAATGAGGATAAACCTCAGATCACGGACCCAGTCCGCATCATTGCTACTATCATCTTTCAAGTTATTTTTCTCTAGGAACATATCAAATAAAGTGAAGCTACAACGCGAGCTATTGATCTACAACATAATTTGCAAAATACTATCAGGACTAAGTTCATGATAAATTAAAGTTCAATTTAATCATATTACTAAAGAACTCCCACTTAGATAGACATCCCTCTAGTCATCTAAATGATCACGTGATCCAAATCAACTAAACCATGTCTAATCATCACATGAGATGGAGTAGTTTTCAATGGTGAACATCTCTATGTTGATCATATCTACTATATGATTCACGCTCGACCTTTCGGTCTCTAGTGTTCCGAGGCCATATCTGCATATGCTAGGCTCGTCAAGTTTAACCTGAGTATTCTGTGTGTGCAAAACTGGCTTGCACCCGTTGTATGTGAATGTAGAGCTTATCACACCTAATCATCACATGGTGTCTTGGCACAATGAACTATAGCAACGGTGCATACTCAGGGAGAACACTTATACCTTGAAATTTAGTAAAGGGTCATCTTATAATGCTACCGCCGTGCTAAGCAAAATAAGATGCATAAAAGATAAACATCACATGCAATCAAAATATTTGACATGATATGGCCATCATCATCTTGTGCTCATGATCTCCATCACCGAAGCATCGTCATGATCTCCATCGTCACCGGCGTGACACCTTGATCTCCATTGTAGCATCGTTGTCGTCTCGCCAACTATTGCTTCTACGACTATCGCTACCGCTTAGTGATAAAGTAAAACAATTACATGGCGATTGCATTGCATACAATAAAGCGACAACATATGGCTCCTGCCAGTTGCCGATAACTTTATTACAAAACATGATCATCTCATACAACAATTTATATCACATCATGTCTTGACCATATCACATCATAGCAATCCCTGCAAAAACAAGTTAGACGTACTCTACTTTGTTGTTGCAAATTTTACGTGGCTGCTACGGGCTTCTAGCAAGAACCGTTCTTACCTACGCATCAAAGCCACAACGATTTTTCGTCAAGTGTGCTATTTTAACCTTCAACAAGGACCGGCCATAGTCAAACTCGATTCAACTAAAGTTGGAGAAACAGACACCCGCCAACCACCTATGTGCAAAAGCACATCGGTAGAACCAGTCTCATGAACACGGTCATGTAATGTCGGTCCGGGCCACTTCATCCAACAATACCGCCAAATCAAAGTAAGACGTTGGTGGTAAGCAGTATGACTATTATCGCCCACAACTCTTTGTGTTCTACTTGTGCATAAAACATCTACGCATAGACCTAGCTCGGATGCCACTATTGGGGAACGTAGTAATTTCAAAAATTTCCTACGATCACGCAAGATCTATCTAGGTGACTCATAGCAACAAGAGGGGAGAGTGTGTCCATGTACCCTCGTAGACCGAAAGCAGAAATGTTTCAATAATGTGGTTGATGTAGTCAAACTTCTTCGCGATCCAACCGATCCAAGTACCGAACGTACGGCACCTCCATGTTCGGCACACGTTCAGCTCAATGATGTCCCTCATGCTCTTGATCCAGTTGAGGACGAGGGTGAGTTCCTTCAGCATGACGGCATGGCGATGATTATGATGATGCTACCGGCGCAGGGCTTTGCCTAAGCACTATGATGGTATGATCGAGGTGTGTGGCTGTGGAGGGGGGCACCGCACACGGTTAAGAGAAACTTGTGACTTCTAGGGTGCCCCCTGCCCCCTTATATAAAGGAGGGAGGGGGAGGCCGGCCGGCCCTATGGCGCGCCCCAAGAGGAGGAGTCCTACTAAGACTTCCTAGTCCTAGTAGGATTCCCCTCCAAGGAAGAGAGGGGGAAGGAAAGGAGAGGGAGAGGGAGTAGGAAAGAGGGGGCGCCGCCCCCCTTCCCTTCTCCAATTCGGACTCAAGGGGGGGGGCGACCAGCCCTCCTGCGGCCCTCATCTATCTCCACTAAGGCCCATGGTGGCCCATTAGTTCCCCCGGGGGGTTCCGGTAACCCCTGCGTCACTCCAGTTTTACCCGAAACTTCCCGAAACACTTCCAATGTCCGAATAACATGGTCCAATATATGAATCTTTATGTCTCGACCATTTCGAGACTCCTCGTCACGTCCGTTATCTCATTCAGGACTCCGAATAAACTTCGGTCATCAAAAACACATAACTCATAATACATATCGTCATCGGACGTTAAGCGTGCAGACCCTACGGGTTCGAGAACTATGTAGACCTGACCGAGACTCATCTATGGTCAATAACTAATATCAGAACTTGGATGCTAATATTGGCTCCTACATATTCTACGAAGATCTTTATCGGTCAAACCGCATAACAACATACGTTGTTCCCTTTGTCATCGGTATGTTACTTGCCCGAGATTCGATCGTCGGTATCATCATACCTAGTTCAATCTCATTACCGCAAGTCTCTTTACTCGTTCCGTAATACTTCATCCCACAACTAACTCATTAGTCACATTGATTGCAAGGCTTATAGTGATGAGCATTACCAAGAGGGCCCAGAGATACCTCTCCGAAACACAGAGTGACAAATCCTAATTTTGATCTATGCCAACCCAACAAACACCTTCGGAGACACCTGTAGATCATCTTTATAATCACCCATTTATGTTGTGACATTTGATAGCACACAAGGTGTTCCTCCGGTATTCGGGAGTTGCATAATCTCTTAATCTGAGGAACATGTATAAGTCATGAAGAAAGCAGTAGCTATGAAACTGTATCAATCATAATGCTAAGCTAACAGACGGGTCTTGTCCATCACATCATTCTCCTAATGATGTGATCCCATTCATCAAATGACAACACATGTGTATGGTTAGGAAACATAACCATCTTTGATTAACGAGCTAGTCAAGTAGAGGCATACTAGGGACACTATGTTTTGTCTATGTATTCACACATGTACTAAGTTTCCAGTTAATACAATTCTAGCATGAATAATAAACATTTACCATGATATAAGGAAATATAAATAACAACTTTATTATTGCCTCTAGCTACATCTGCTGGTTAGCCTAGGAGGGTTCCCACAACTTACTTGGTCCAGATAGAGCCCATATTGTCTCATAGTTACACATGGAAGCTACTCAACATTAAACTCGTACAATCCCTTTGATACCTGGGTGGCATTCCCCACCAAAGACTACACTCCGATGACCCAATCGAAGCTACTCCACCCAGATCGGTTCATTTTTTAAGAGGTAGTTAAGTAGTCAACCATGTGGTTTTATGGTGGAATATATAGGTGTTTTCCCAATCCACAATATAGCAGCTAAGCTACTACTCACTGGTTACAAGGTCAGGGTATGGATGGACCTATATAATTCTACTGGGTTTTTTCAAGCATAAAGTAAAAAAAACTATAGGGGATTCTTAGTTGAATACAACTACAATGCATGAAAACATAGGTTATGATCAAAGGCTCCACTTGCGTGTATTGACGATTCTTCAATCTCACAATCTTGATCACGTTACTCTCCGCTCTCCGTACAATCTAACATAAATAAAAGGGCAATCACAAACAACCATATAATACAATCAAACATACCATAGGTGTTGTGCATGGTATCAGTGTCATTGTGTTGTGAGTTCATGTGTCAAGGTTAACTCATAAGAGTTTGGAAATAACATGGTGATTGTTTAATTGGAATACATGTGACATAGGGGCTCACATGCTAGTCACAACATAAATGGGTTCATCACATAAGGGTATGTGATGTCAAGTTGTGGTTGCTATATTCTGAAAGGAATCTAGACAACAATCATGGTCTCATGAAACTTGGATAGCCATGTTCATGTTCATGTTTGAATGACAATTCAAACCCGTTGACCATTCATGAGCTTGAATACACTAAGGTCTGAAAATGATAACTTGGTATGTAATTTGCAAAGCCATTTTTGAATAATCCCCTTCTGGTTTTGAATTGATTTCAAAGTAAAACCAACTCAAATTCTTTTAGGGAAATCATTTGGCTTAGTATTCTTGGGACTTATTTAGGTTACCTTATGGCCAACAATATTTCAAAATGGCTTGGTCTCTATGAGAGCTAGCTAAGGTTTCAACTAGTGGCATTTGCATTTTCATCCTTATAGGCACTCAATCAACAAATCCAAGTCATTCACAAACATTCCTAGGCAGTCATGGCTATTTTCTAGAAAATTTTAATTCCCTGTGAATTTTCTTTAACATCCAGATTTGGGGAAAATCTAGGATGTGACAGTTGCTCTGAATGTTGATGTGGAGGCTGATTTAGATGATACGACATCAAGTCCTCTAAAGAATGGTTCAGCTCAAGAGGTAGAGGAGAAATACCAGAACATTTCAGCTAGTGTGGGGAAGAAGCTAGACTTGGGAACTAAACCGATGCACGCAGATAAAATTGATGACCCGCGGGACCTTAGTGAGAACCATTTGCATGGTGACGGAGCTGCAAAAGAGGGTCATACCAAGGGTGGGATGCCAAACATACCTCCCCCACCTGAATATGGGAAACTTCATGATAGAAAGAAACTGAAGAAGGGCAATTCACTCTCAAAACTGAAGTATTCTGATGACAAATTGGCAGGCTCCAGGATGGAGAACCGCCAGAAGCAATGAGTATTCTTAGCTGGACCAGTCGCGGGATTGGCGGCGACGTGACAATTCAAGAGCTCCGTACTTTATTGCAATAGTTCGTGTTGGAGATATGCCCTAGAGGCAATCATTTATGATGATACTTCTCAATGCATATGTGGATCAGTGTAGCCCTTGAACATTATCAATGATGAGCATCAACAAGTACGTGACTTGTTTGTGAGACTATACATTGTATGATAGCTATCCTAAAGAGTTCGTAGTTGAAAGGGTTGTGTGGAATCACAACCGACTAGACTAGCATATGACATGGTGGATAGCCCAGTCTCACTGCCCATGTAGAATTGGATGCTAGCCGGATAATATGGACTCGGAAAACTTTGGAGTCGGATTCGACGTAGTAGGCAAGTTGGTCGTTATCACATGTGAGTTAGCCCATTTTAAACATAATGTTTTATTAAAAGCTTCATGGAAGAAATTAAAAATGGCGAGGAAATCCCCGCAAATGTTGTATGGGTTTCGGTGCAAAGAAGATGGTTGGCGCCTCAAGCAGGTTTTGCTAAGGTAAATTGCAATGCAGCTTTCTCTAGGAATGGAAAAGTAGTAGCTCCGACAACAATTTGTAGGGATACCCATGGCCTATATCTAGGAGCTTCGGCATTGATATATCGAGGAGTGCCTGACCCAGCATCGGCGGAAGCGATCGCATGTCGGGAGGGACCGTGCCTGGCATCAGATTTGACAGAACAAAAGATTCGCCCTACCTTAGAATGCAAAGTTATTATTAATGATATTATTAATGGGTTAATGGGATTCTTGGATCCATCAAAAAGAAGATCATGCAGTGCTCTAAATCTTTTTCGAATTGTCTCTTTACCCATGAGCGACGCAATAGGAATTGCAAAGCTCATAACAGCACTAAGTTCACAAGTTCGTTGACTACAGGACGACATGTGTATCTTGATGTTCCCTTCGATGCCATGTCTATCCTTGTAAACATTTTAGTTGGTTAATAAAGTTTAGCGATATTGCCTATAAAAACTCACAAGAGACCCCTTTAGCAGCCAAATCTTAGTTAACGCCTGCGGGCGTCAACTAGGGGAGCCAACGCTGGAAAGCGAGCAAGGCGGACCGGACCAGTTTGTTGCGCATGTTGGATGTTCGTTCATAGCAGTGTTTTTTTTTTCTTTTGTCCCTGTTTCTTTTTCTTTGATCTTTTATTTTATTTTGGGTTTTTCTATGGTTCCTTTTTTCTTATTTTCCAAAGAAGTTCCGTTTAAAAAAATTGGGCATTTAAAAAAATGTTCAGAATTTCAAACAATATTTGCGTTTTATTATTTTTTTAGGAATTTTTAAATAATGATCGTGTTTCCAATTTTTGTTTCAAATTCTAAAAAATGTTTCCAAGTATTAAAAATATTCTGACCATATACATTTCTTTTTTACTTTTTACTCTCTCCATTCCATAATAAGTGTCATTTGAACTAAAAACCACGTCACCTATTATGGAAAAGAGGGTGTATTTTTTTAACTAGATAATTCTCCGTGCATTGTTGTGGAAACACTAAGAGACATGTAACTAAGAAATATTATGACTACGTCCTAACATTTATTTTGTTAAGTTAGCAACTTAATGTTTCAAGGAATTTTCAAAAACAAATAAAATACTTTTTCAAATAGAAAATAATTCAAGTCGAATTGTTATAATAATATTCAGTATTCCTCTTTTCATTTCCATAAACGTATCTCCAAAACTCTTGTAGTATTGTAGAGTTTTTAAAGAAAAAATTGCTCCAGTATCTACAAATAGTTAACACACCACCCAATGCTTGTATGCGCATACTGCCTTCCTCAATTCAGTTTTTTTTTTTTGCTCTTTATAATACTCCTAACGAACAATATCTACCGTCAATTCCAGTCAATTTCCTGTACACATGAATAAGATGACATGCTGATGACATAAGTTAATCTAAGATGCATGGTGTGGATAATTACATGATTTAATTATGATGTGGCTGACATCCATGACTAGGTGAGGTGGGAGAGTGCATGTTGTAAGAATTAATGGTAGAGGATGTGGCACATGACTCAAAAATAGTGCTAGTGGATGCGGACACGACACACGTGATGAGGTGGGAGACTACATATTGAGAGAATTGCATGTGGAGATGAATTTTTTAAGAATATAGGATACACGGTGAAAATTTTTAATACATCGTGAACAATTATTTAATATACGATGAATTTTTCAAATACATGGTAAACTTTTTTGTAATACACATTGAACATTTGTCTAATATATAGTGAATTATTTTTAATACAATATGAACAGTTTTCTGGTATATGCTGATTTATTTAAAAACCCATGATAAAAAATTTTCAAAATTTATATTTTTTACTTTTAATACGGTCTTACCAAATCGTGAATATTTTTTAAATTCTGAATATTTTTGAAATGTTAGAACATTCTTAAAAATTCATTAACAGTTTCTAATTTCCATTTTTTGTAAAAACTCGTGAACATTTTAAGTATAGTTTATTTTTGAAAATACATGTACACTATTAAATTCGTGTTTAAAAAAATCCCGAACACTTTTTTAAAAGAAATAATTAAAGAAAAACATCGCGCCACAATTGGGCCGGTGCATTGGCGCTCGCTTCCTTTTTTATATGCACATTTCTTGAAACAATTTTTTGAATTTGGCCGAAGCATTAACGCCAATGTGACGCGTCGAAGTGTTGAAGTTTCGCACAGAGAGCTAGCGATCGGAGGTAAGATGGGCCAGCCCATTAACGTGATGCAGCGCTTCCGATTTTGGGAACCTTCTAGAGTTTCCCAGCCGGTTTATCTGTTTTGGGAAACCTTCTAGAAGGTTCCCTGAACCGGTTTTCCTGTTTCTTTTTGATTTTTCATACTTTTTCGTTTTTCATTTTTACGTTTTTCTGTTATTTTTCTTCTTTCCTTTTCTTTTTTCTTTCTTCGTTTCTTTTAAATTTTTAAATTTATTTTTCCTATTTTAAAGTTCATGTTCCCAAAATTGTTCTGAAATTTATAAAACATATTCGCGCTTTAAAAAAGCGTTCAATTTTCTGAAATGTTCGTGTTTTAAAAAATTGTTCATTAATGCAAAACAAAGTTGCATTTTTTTTAAAATTATTCGAGGATATAAAAAATGTTCCTATAATTCAAAAATTGATTGGAATGTTTTTCCAAAAAATTTCATCCTTTTAAAAAACGTTCAATTTTTAAAATGTTCATGTTTTAAAAAATTATTCATAAATTCAAAAGAAAATTACATATTTTTTAAAACAATCGGGGATTTAAACTATTTTCTCATTTTTTTTAAAAATTTCGGGATTAAAAAAATGTTCTCATTTTTCAAAAATTGTTCGGAAGTTTTTTTGGAAAATTGTTTAAGAACTTTTCAAATAATGATATGATTTTCAGAGAGGTATCCTGTTTTCAAAAATTGTAATAAATGTTATTGTTTTCATATTTGTGTTCACATATTCAAAAACTGTTCGCATTTCAATTTTTTTGTGATTCTCAAAATTGTTCTCCATTTTGAAATATGTTCATGATTTTAAATATTGTTCCCCGTTTGATGTTTTGTTCACAAATTTGAAAAAAAAAATCGTGTTTACAAATAAATTCAGATATTTCAAAATGTATTCGCCATTTCAGAAAATTGTTCGGATTTGTCAAAAATTGTTTGTAAGTTCGAAATTAGCTCAAATTTTAGAATATTTTTCGGGATTCCTTCTAATAGTGTTACGTCTGCTGCTGCCATTCATTTCTAAATATTGCTACGTACATTCAGGGGCGGATCCACATAAGGTCATGGGTGGACAGTTGTACACCCAAAAAATTTGGCCACAAAACTTTATATACTGGTGTATTTTAGTTATATGTGTCAACTGTGGTGCGGTTTGAGCAATAAACATCGCGTTAATTCGTATAAGCGGGCCGAGTCAACAAGCATCTCGATTTCATACTCCTGCACAACCCAATTGGCCGGCACGACTAGCTTGGTTCCCTCTCACTAGCTCCCTAACCCAGTTACCGTCGCTAAATTTACCCAGTATTACATGAGTCATTGACGTGCACCATATTATCATTGTTAGTACACAAGTTGCTACATGTTTCTGTGCTTTTTTTTTCCCGCAACTAATGGATAAAAGACACCATGCCGTGTTTGTGGCCATGAAAAAAACTGTACTATTACATACTAGATGATCTTCAGTTTTTTGTCATTTCTTTAAGCTATTTTAGGTATTGGTACTGTGATAGAAAAAAAAAGCTCTTGCTATGTGAACATTTTAGTAACAAGTTGGGAATTTTTTTTGAATACTCAAGTTCTAAATCCTGGATCCACCACTGCGTACATTAAGTAGTAGTTCTCATTTGTTGTAGTGGCTAGGAGTGTGCGCGCGTGAATAGGCAGTCACGGGATCGAGTCCCAAGACCGCGCTAAAGCGAACGACTTTTTTGTGATTTTTCGCGGCGCGCCTCAATGGGCCGGCCCAGTTGGGCGCACTCTGTGTGAAGGCACATAGGTGCCCCTAATATCTCGCCTGGTGCGAGGTAGTATCTTACCTCGCCTACAGGCAGCCAGTTAGCCGACCAGCCCAGTAGCAGTGACGTTATATTGACATCCCGAACGGTTTTCTCTTTTCTTTAGATCTTTGTCTCTACTTTTTCGTCTTTTTTGTTTCATTTTATTTTACTCCTCTTAATTTTCTCTTTCGCACATATTTAAAAAAAATGCGAATCATGTACATGAAAAATGTTAAATGTTCATTAAAAAAATTGGTGTACACGAAAAATGTACAATGTGTATAAAAATTAGTCATCAAAACATCCATTTAAGAAAAATGTTTATCATTTTTTCGAACTAAGCATGTATAAAACATTTCAGATCCGTCTAAAAAATGTAGAATGTGTATTAAAAAATTTATAAATCGAAACATAAATTTTGAAAAATGTTGACCGTGCATAAAAAAAGCTGGTCATATGTTAATCATGTATTTGATAACTATTAAGCATGTATAGAAAAATGTAAAATATGAAATGTTAACCGTGCATAAATTGAAAAATGTTGACCGTGCATAAAAGAATGTTAATCATGTTTTTGGTAACTATTAAGAATTTATACAAAAATTTGAAATATGTAAGATAAAAGTAGTAATCAAACACATGTATTTTAAAAATATTATTCATGTATTTTAAGGATATAAAACATCTATAAAAAATGTTGCTGATGTATACAAAAAATGTACAGTGTGTATGAAAGAAAAATCAACGTCAAAAATAAATATTTTTAATATAGGAATAACTTATACAAAAAATATTAAAGGTGCATACAAATAATATTCAAGGTGTATACAATAATACTTACAATGTGTATGAATTTGTTTCCTCATGTATACAAAAAATATAAATTGTGCGTGAAAAACTTAGGCATGTGTTAAAAAATACCGAGAAACACGCAAGAAAACAAAAAAAAATACAAAGAATAACAGAAATAGAACAATAAATAAAGAAACATAGAAAATATGAAGAAAACAGATCCAAAATTTGAAAGAACCAAAAGAAAAAAGGAAAAGAATGAGGAAATGAAAACTGAAAAAAATAAAACAAACCAAAAAAGTACCAAAGAAAACGAAAGAAAAACATAAAATAATAATAATAAAATACCATACAAAAAACTAAAATAAATAAATAAATGTTGAACAATGTAACCAGTAAAAAAATGTGCTATGTGCTGAGGCGGCCTAGTAATTTAGCATGCGAAATTGCTTGAGGCGAGGCCGAAGCTTCACTTGCTGCAAAGGAGATATAGCTTTTCCATTAGCGTCGAAGGGTGCGGCGATATCTCGCCTCCACGACGACTATATCTCGCATTAAGCGAGACAGTAGGAACTCTCGTTGCAAGAGTCTGCAGTAACGGGCTGGCCAATTCGGGCATGCTGAAAAAAATACTAAAGAAAAGTGTGCCAAGGGGGGATTCGAACCATTGTCTGGTCGCTAAGAGCAAGCGCAACTATCCACTAGCCTAGCCTTGGGTTCATTGTAGAGAATTAGGCCGACTACTTAAGTCGAAACAAGCCGTGTCTCCACTGTTCCTTCTCTGTTTTTCCCAGGGTTTTCTTCCTTTTGTTTTTTCACCGATGTATCTCCATTTTTTTCTTGTCTCATTTTTCTTTTTTGTCTCATTTTTTATTGCTTTTCTTTATTTCTTTCTCACTTTTCACTTTTCTTCTTTTTTCCATTTTATTTCTTTCTTTCTCATTTTTCATCGGTGTTTTGTTTCTATGATTTTTATTTGGTTTCTTATTTCTTCTCCCTTTTTTGTTTCTCTTTCCATTTTATTTTTTATCTTATGTTTCTTTTGGTTTTCAGTTTTTTCCAATACACGTTTAACATTTTTCCAATACAAATATAACATTTTTAATACATTTACTAATTTTTTTACATAAACATTTTCAACATTTTTCAAATGCTTGATTAACATTTTTAAATACAAGATTAATAGTTTTTTAGTACATGGTTAAAAAATTCAACACAATTAAAACATTTCTTCAATGCCTGATTAACTTTTGTCAAATACAAGATTTACAGTTTTTTATATTGTGAATATTTGTTCTATATCAATTTAACATTTTTTAAACACTTGATCAACATTTTTACAAATGCTATACATGTTCAAAAAAAATTCATCATTTTTAATACATAATCAACATTTTTTTGATACACATTTAACATTTTACAAATGCTTTCAAATACTTAATTAACATTTCTATATACATGATCAAGTTTTTTATTCCTTTTTCAGTACATGGTCCATATTCTTTCTATATACATTTAACATTTTCCAAATGCTTGTTCAACTTGTTTTTCAAAAGGCTTGATTCACATTTTTATATGAATGATCAAAAAAATTCATCATTTTTCAATATGTGATCACAATTTT
>NC_041391.1:535821102-535822465 GCF_002162155.2 Triticum dicoccoides | reverse complement strand
ATACTATTTTAAAGTATAAATGAAAGTAGAAAAATAGAGGGAAAAACATAAACAGAAAACGTAAAAAACGAAAAAAAAGGTTGTGCCCCCCGCGCGCGTGCGCCAGCCCGCTATATTTCTTTCTTTGTTAGTTTAGTTTCATTGTTTCGTTTATTTTCTCTTCTTTTCTTACTTCAATTTATATTTACGGAATTAAAATATTTTACTTAAATGTAAGTGAACTCTCATCATGTATTTAAAAATGTGCATGCAGTGATATTTAAATTGTTCATTCCATTCGAAAAAATTGTGAAATGTAAAAATGTTTAAATATTCAAAATGTGTCCTTGAAATTTAAAACAAACAATGAAATATACAAATTTGTTGGTGTAATCTGTGAGAAAAAAATTTAGAATTCAAAAACTGTTCATAATGTTCTAAGAAATTTCACTTGCCAAAAAATTATGTTTGTGACATTTAGAAAATGTTCATACAACATAATTTTGTTCACATAGTTTTTTAAAAATGTTAGTAATATCTGAAAATAAATGTACCATTTTAAAAAATATTACATAAACACTTAAGCATGTTTGCATGTTTTATAAGAAAAGTTTATGATATTTGTGAAATATGCTCGTCACATTTATCAAAAAAGTTCACTGTCTATTTTACGAAATATTCATTGTTTATTTAAATAATGTTTGATGCACATTCGAGTGTGTATATACAAAATGCTCAATGTGAAGTTGACAAAAAACCAGACATAGCTCTGGCGAGCGTCCATTGGGTGGGGAAACACCCACACCATCATTATATGGTAAAAGTTGAGCGACAAATTTACGTTTCTATACATTTCCTTGTGGAAATATATTTATGAAAATGCTGTTAAAATAACAGTAAATAATGTAAAATATTTTCCTTTTCTAGTAAAAATGTTCGCTATGTATTAAGAAAGTGATCAATGTGCGTTTGGAAATGTCCATCATGTATTTGAAAAAACTTCATTGGGTATTTAAAAAATATTGTTTGTATGATAAACAAATTGACGTATATTGTAAAAATGTTCTCCGTGTTTGAGTAAATGTTCCCCATGTTTAAATACATATTCACCATATTTTGCAAAATGTTCATGTGTAAAAAGTAGATTTATAACTGAAAAGTAATGAAAAAAGGCAAAAATGATAAAACTGTAATAAAGAGAAAATCTGCGGAAACTCGAAAAAAGAAAAGAAAAATACAGTTGAAGTTGTTGTAGAGCTTGGATACTGGTCCGGTCCTGGAGCCAACGCTCGTGGGCGTCAAGGCAATTATTTGACACCCGTGGGCTTTAGATAAAGAATTGCCCACTCACTCACACACACACACATACACGCGTGCGCGCCCC
>NC_041391.1:535818710-535820995 GCF_002162155.2 Triticum dicoccoides | reverse complement strand
GAGAGAGAGAGAGAGAGAGAGAGACGCACCGAAATAACTTGGCCAGTGTGAGTGGACCGGTGAGACGATGGGCCTCAAAAGGAGAATTGTGAGATCTCATACAAACTATCCATATCATTTATGAGAGGTTTGCAAGTGATCATCTCCAACAACTCAACATAAAACTCCCCCTATTAGTGGTTTTCGGTGGTGGCGTGGCGGCGGGGCTGGGCGGCACGATGGTCAACAGCGACGGCTCAGTGGGTATGGCAGCGGCGCTCTGACGTGGAACTTTTCAGGGAAGGTTTACGGGGAGAGCTATCAACAACTTTTTGACGGAACTCTCCCTAGACCATTTTTTATACAGAAAAGAGACTTGTTGGAGATGCTCTCATTCCTCACTGTTTTGCATAGAAAAAATAGACTGACAAAGTACTCTCTGGGTGCTGACAGACCGCTGACTCAGAATTGTTTTTTGCAGGAAATTTGAAGTACCACACAGAAGAAGAAAAATGTCAGTGTCCATTTGTAAAATTGGAATTGTGGTAAAGGATGAGCTAAGCAGCGCATATGCATCTATCCAGAGAGCATAGGAAGCTGGTCAATTGAAGCAATTAGATCATAAGCTTCCACCTGTCCTGCTTATTGTCAAACAAAGAGTGTGCCAGTGTGTAATACATCCCCCATATTTCTCCAGTACCAACTCAAACTAGTAGTAAATTATTGATCCTAAAAAAAGGTCAATTCTGGATCAATTCATTTTGTACGCTTAACAGTGTCTTTTTTGTCCCCAGAAGATATATTTTATGTATGCTGTACAGCTTGACTGATGTAACGTTAACTATAATTGAGCTGACAGCCAATATTTAAGACTGCCACCGAAAAATGGCTGTATTCCGAGACTTTCCAGATATATAAAATGTCTACAGACAGCTCTGACCTGCACCTTTTCAAAGTTAAGGCGAAAAAGTCAGGAACCGGGCCATCTTGGCATTCATCTGGCCTGCACAAGTTGATGAGTTGACCTAGATAGGTTCATGCACAAACTAATCAAGCGCAAAATGCCAAACGAACACAGCATAAATACTGGTCAAGGAAACAGTTGAGTTTGACTCGGATGCATCGATGCCCAATAATTAAACGTGCATAGGGTCTATGCAGCGTGTTCTCCACCACCAGCTGCTACGCTACGTACTCCTACAAATTGTATACTCGAGAAGAAACAAGTGGAAAAATGCATGCACGTCGTCGCGCGCACAAGCCAGCCAGCGATCCAGTCCACGCATGCATGCACGAGGACGCCACTGGCAACATGCTTGTTTGTCGAGAACCATTAGAATATCACGGATCGATCTGAGGCGTACTACGTACGTACGTACGGGTAGCGTTGCGTGATGAATAATTCGCACAGGCATCAAGCTAGCTAGCACAATAATGGAGAGTTGTATAATGCGTGGACTTCGATCGCTTGATGGAGAACCGAACGTGGATGCATATATTGGCTGGCATCTTGCAGCGGGCAATGGCCCAAGTAGCTAGTGGGGGCAGCGGGCCAGTATTGCTGACGCTTAAACATATCTTTATGCGTGGTAGTGAGTAGTATCTGCGCGGAAGAATGATAATCTAGTGGTCTGGAATAAGATACGTAGTTGAAGACTTGGTGTTAGAGGCCACGTTAATCGCACGCAGCCGGCAACCATACGGGGAAAAAGGAACTCTTCAACTCTTATCGGGATGCAGGACTCCACGGGGCCAGGATTTATGCTAGAGTCAACTCGTTGTTTTCAGTTGTATATATACGTATTGTCTAAGCATTGTACGTAGCTCCTCGTGACCTAACCTAGCTAGCTCCCAGCTTGACCGCGTTGCCACTGCCCACTTGCATGCTTGTTTTTGATAAACGTTGCACTATCAATGCTGTTTAAAATGGAGCAAATGACACGACAAAATGTTATGTCAGGAGATGGCAGAACCACTTATATTAACACTTTGATCTGCTGCCCTTCTTACATCACCTCACCCGTCCACCTCCAACGGGCAATGGAAAGTCCAGAGAATTTGATTAGTTACTGTATTACGTATTACTCAGTATGCAACGAGAAACTTGCCATATAAAGGACAGTGGCAGGTTTCAGGTACACCTAAGAAGCGGAGGACCGGTGAGACGCTGCAGGGGCAATAGTCACATGCGGGACTCGTGATCATGACATGCAGGAGGCTATGACCACAACGGAGGCAGTCGGCCCAGTGGCCGCCGACAAACTGATGGGGCCGGCGGAGCCCCGTCAAGAGAAATGAATATCTTA
>NC_041391.1:535815653-535818700 GCF_002162155.2 Triticum dicoccoides | reverse complement strand
CTTGACCGCGTTGCCACTGCCCACTTGCATGCTTGTTTTTGATAAACGTTGCACTATCAATGCTGTTTAAAATGGAGCAAATGACACGACAAAATGTTATGTCAGGAGATGGCAGAACCACTTATATTAACACTTTGATCTGCTGCCCTTCTTACATCACCTCACCCGTCCACCTCCAACGGGCAATGGAAAGTCTAGAGAATTTGATTAGTTACTGTATTACGTATTACTCAGTATGCAACGAGAAACTTGCCATATAAAGGACAGTGGCAGGTTTCAGGTACACCTAAGAAGCGGAGGACCGGTGAGACGCTGCAGGGCACAGTCACAGGCGGGACTCGTGATCATGACATGCAGGAGGCTATGACCACAACGGAGGCAGTCGGCCCAGTGGCCGCCGACGAACTGATGGGGCCGGCGGAGCCCCGTCAAGGGAAATGAATATCTTAAGTTTGAACTGCCAGGGAGGGGGGAGGGAACCCCCGGACAGTTCGTGGATGCATATATTGGCTGGCATCTTGCAGCGGGCAATGGCCCAAGTAGCTAGTGGGGGCAGCGGGCCAGTATTGCTGACGCTTAAACATATCTTTATGCGTGGTAGTGAGTAGTATCTGCGCGGAAGAATGATAATCTAGTGGTCTGGAATAAGATACGTAGTTGAAGACTTGGCGTTAGAGGCCACGTTAATCGCACGCAGCCGGCAACCATACGGGGAAAAAGGAACTCTTCAACTCTTATCGGGATGCAGGACTCCACGGGGCCAGGATTTATGCTAGAGTCAACTTGTTGTTTTCAGTTGTATATATACGTATTGTCTAAGCATTGTACGTAGCTCCTCGTGACCTAACCTAGCTAGCTCCCAGCTTGACCGCGTTGCCAGTGCCCACTTGCATGCTTGTTTTTGATAAACGTTGCACTATCAATGCTGTTTAAAATGGAGCAAATGACACGACAAAATGTTATGTCAGGAGATGGCAGAACCACTTATATTAACACTTTGATCTGCTGCCCTTCTTACATCACCTCACCCGTCCACCTCCAACGGGCAATGGAAGGTCCAGAGAATTTGATTAGTTACTGTATTACGTATTACTCAGTATGCAACGAGAAACTTGCCATATAAAGGACAGTGGCAGGTTTCAGGTACACCTAAGAAGCGGAGGACCGGTGAGACGCTGCAGGGGCAATAGTCACAGGCGGGACTCGTGATCATGACATGCGGGAGGCTATGACCACAACGGAGGCAGTCGGCCCAGTGGCCGCCGACAAACTGATGGGGCCGGCGGAGCCCCGTCAAGAGAAATGAATATCTTAAGTTTGAACTGCCGCGGGGGAGGGGGGGGGAGGGAACCCCCGGACAGTTTGTGGATGCATATATTGGCTGGCATCTTGCAGCGGGCAATGGCCCAAGTAGCTAGTGGGGGCAGCGGGCCAGTATTGCTGACGCTTAAACATGTCTTTATGCGTGGTAGTGAGTAGTATCTGCGCGGAAGAATGATAATCTAGTGGTCTGGAATAAGATACATAGTTGAAGACTTGGCGTTAGAGGCCACGTTAATCGCACGCAGCCGGCAACCATACGGGGAAAAAGGAACTCTTCAACTCTTATTGGGATGCAGGACTCCACGGGGCCAGGATTTATGCTAGAGTCAACTCGTTGTTTTCAGTTGTATATATACGTATTGTCTAAGCATTGTACGTAGCTCCTCGTGACCTAACCTAGCTAGCTCCCAACTTGACCGCGTTGCCACTGCCCACTTGCATGCTTGTTTTTGATAAACGTTGCACTATCAATGCTGTTTAAAATGGAGCAAATGACACGACAAAATGTTATGTCAGGAGATGGCAGAACCACTTATATTAACACTTTGATCTGCTGCCCTTCTTACATCACCTCACCCGTCCACCTCCAACGGGCAATGGAAAGTCTAGAGAATTTGATTAGTTACTGTATTACGTATTACTCAGTATGCAACGAGAAACTTGCCATATAAAGGACAGTGGCAGGTTTCAGGTACACCTAAGAAGCGGAGGACCGGTGAGACGCTGCAGGGCACAGTCACAGGCGGGACTCGTGATCATGACATGCAGGAGGCTATGACCACAACGGAGGCAGTCGGCCCAGTGGCCGCCGACGAACTGATGGGGCCGGCGGAGCCCCGTCAAGGGAAATGAATATCTTAAGTTTGAACTGCCAGGGAGGGGGGAGGGAACCCCCGGACAGTTCGTGGATGCATATATTGGCTGGCATCTTGCAGCGGGCAATGGCCCAAGTAGCTAGTGGGGGCAGCGGGCCAGTATTGCTGACGCTTAAACATATCTTTATGCGTGGTAGTGAGTAGTATCTGCGCGGAAGAATGATAATCTAGTGGTCTGGAATAAGATACGTAGTTGAAGACTTGGCGTTAGAGGCCACGTTAATCGCACGCAGCCGGCAACCATACGGGGAAAAAGGAACTCTTCAACTCTTATCGGGATGCAGGACTCCACGGGGCCAGGATTTATGCTAGAGTCAACTCGTTGTTTTCAGTTGTATATATACGTATTGTCTAAGCATTGTACGTAGCTCCTCGTGACCTAACCTAGCTAGCTCCCAGCTTGACCGCGTTGCCACTGCCCACTTGCATGCTTGTTTTTGATAAACGTTGCACTATCAATGCTGTTTAAAATGGAGCAAATGACACGACAAAATGTTATGTCAGGAGATGGCAGAACCACTTATATTAACACTTTGATCTGCTGCCCTTCTTACATCACCTCACCTTTCCACCTCCAACGGGCAATGGAAAGTCCAGAGAATTTGATTAGTTACTGTATTACGTATTACTCAGTATGCAATGAGAAACTTGCCATATAAAGGACAGTGGCAGGTTTCAGGTACACCTAAGAAGCGGAGGACCGGTGAGACGCTGCAGGGGCAACAGTCACAGGCGGGACTCGTGATCATGACATGCAGGAGGCTATGACCACAACGGAGGCAGTCGGCCCAGTGGCCGCCGACGAACTGATGGGGCCGGCGGAGCCCCGTCGAGAGAAATGAATATCTT
>NC_041391.1:535793241-535815537 GCF_002162155.2 Triticum dicoccoides | reverse complement strand
CGGGGATGGGGGGGGGGGAGGGAACCCCTGGACAGTTCGTGATCTTGTGAGCCTTGTGCAAGCTCACTCCCTTAGTATTGTTTTTTTTATGAAACTTGGCCGTCTAAGAATAAAATGAGTAGGTACCATGCTCAGTTAGGGCTACGAGGTTTTGATGCTTCTGCTAGCGTTGGTCTTAGTGGTGGTCTTGCTTTGTACTGGCATGAGTCCTTGAGTCTGGAAGTAAAACAAAAAAACGAAAGATTTATTGATGTGTATGTTACGAGTGTGACGGGTGAGCCACCCTGGAGGCTCACTTGTGTATATGGCGAACCGCAGAAGGAGGACCGACACCGCATGTGGTCTGCCATCCGTGGTCTTCACCAATAGGCCGACATGCCATGGGACATGACTGGTGACTTCAATGAAGCTATTGTGGCACCCCGGCTCAGAGCAACCGGTTTACCTTGCATTGCCAGCCCAGAGATCAAGTCTTCTGGCAACACACAACATCATGGTACAGAAACAACCGCTTTATTGGTGCTAGAGGATACATAAGTTTGATATTACATCGAGATAAGAGGCCAAGCGGCACACACGGTGCAGCTGAATAGTATGTACATTATTTAATGAACATGAAAGGGCCTCGATCATATCAACTATGCGGCAATGGAATGACGACGAAGTGGAACTCCATAATACAGGGACACCAACGTGGACACGATGCTAGACGCGTGACGCTCTCCGATCCGATCAGTCTTGCCTGAAAGCTGGCATGACACGCCAGGTCAGTACATTGAATGTACTTGCAAGCTCACAACAAACATAAACACAATGACAAACAATATCATGACAGTTAATCAGGTTTAATGCAATGCAAGTGATAGTACGGATGCAATGAAACCAACATGTGCACGGAGTCCCTCGGACTCGCTTACCAGACGGGTTACCACTGTAACCAAACGGTGATCATATCCGGACCACAACTGAAGCCAATCACTTACGATCATCACATGATCCACAAGTCATCATTAAACCAGTTCCACAAATATACCAAGTGTGCAAGATTAATTATAGTTGTTGATCCATGGTGTGACTACTACCGAGGACGCGACTATCGATAGATTAAACATACACTCTGCAGAGGTAGCGCACTTTACCCACACTATGGAACTCAAGGGCCTCACACTCCCATTTGGGTGGACCATGGAGTTCCGACGAAACCCTTCCCTTGCCATGACACTCTCCCGGCCACTCTGACTCCCTCCCTCTCAGGGCTAAGTCATGGGTGGCCCATGCCTACCAAAGGCATCTGCGGCCACCGTCGTGACAAAACGGTCCCAAACGGGGACAAGGTATCATAAAAACAAACGAGTACACAAGGTTATGTATGCTTACCGGGCCAGGGTACCGCACGCCCATAACCTTCCCTAGTTGGAGGCACCAGTAAGAGGCATGACAAAGGATCGAATCAAGAGCCCCCATAAGGTAAATGTGCTCGCACTGAAAAGAACCGATTCAGAGGCACCATGACTTGATCAACTTAATATTCAAGTTGGATTATTATCAAGTTTAACTTGAAAATAAACTCACTACAAGCCATATGATGCCATGATCATGCAACTACTCGATATGCTTAAGATGCAACTCATAATAATGTATCAACATCACAGAAATAAATATCTTGCACTACTCATCAACAAAGCTACTGATGTTACTACACTGGTTATTATCAAACCCCATTTTTAGTCATTTATCTTTAATATGAAAATAGCAATTATCAAAAGAAACTACCATTATTAATCAAAGCATCACCATAAAGCATAAAACTTTACTCTACTTGATTAAACTACTCCATGCAAATAACCAGTAACTAAAACAAGCATAACAAGCATGACAAAGTAACTAAGCATCAAAACATAATTATTTAACTATTTTAAATGCATGAAAATTAGCTCATATTCAAGTAGAAAATCAAAGATATTGAGATGACACCATCCAAATGTTATTGTGGCTTGCCTTAGTGCAGAGGAGGTTCACACTCCTCCTGGACAACTTCAAGACAAGTCTCTCCATTTGAAAATATTTAAAAAGCACAAAACAAAATATCAAGAACCACTATGAAAATCACCAGAAATTCCAGGAAGCAAGGAGAAAATCCACACTTTGGTGTCCTGCTAGAGTTTTATGTAACAAACCAAATGCAAAAAGAATCAACTCATTTGGACTTATAGGCTAGGAGATATTCAAGGTCAAAGTTCCGGTCAAAATATTTGAATTAAATGAATAAACAGAAAATCAGGGGGGGTGACGTCGATGGCGTAAAGCCAAAAGACGCCTCCACTCGTACCGCCTCTGGTGCAAGCGGAGAGGCTGACAACGGGCCCCACCGGTCAGGAGAGAGGGGATGGGGAGAGAAACAGAACGCGGCGGCGATTCACCGGAGCTTACGCCGGCGAGGAGGGCTCCTTGGGCCAGACTGGAGGGATAGAAATGGAGAGGGGGCTAAGGCACACCTGCCTGTACCCGTGGCATGGTGAGAGACGGCCGGAGCTGCTCGCAATCAAGCTCGCAAGCGGCGGCGGCGGTCGGGTCTTGCCGGAGAGGAAGAAGGCGACGACGAGGGGCTGATCTAGGGGCTCTACGGCTTCGGGACGGCACCAGAGGGGCTCCAGGGACGCGCCTAGGTGGTTGGTTTGGCTCCAGGAGGTCGGGGATGAGGTGGCTGAGCTACGGGTGTCGCCGGCGAGCTCTGGTCGGGCATGGCGGCCAGAGGCCTGCCCGGCCGGGCTGCGGCTGTGCTGCGTGTGTGTGAAGGTTGGATGGGGCTGTGGGTGGCACTGGAATGGAGGGGAGGGGCGCAATTTATAGCCGGAGGAGGATGTGGGTACGTGTCGCCGCCGGAGCTCTCTGGAAGACGGCGAGAGGCGACGAGGGGCGTCAGCGAGGGCACGAGGAGCTCAGTGATCACGCGAAGGCTGTCCACGCTCGCGGACGAGCACAGGGAGGAGGGGAAGAAGAAGACAGGGGCACAGGTGCACTATGGCTTTTGGCCGTGACGCGCCCGTGATCGTTGTGGCGTCTCCGGCATTGGCGAGCGCCAGGCAGAGGTCAATGGCGAAGAGACGAGGGTGGTGGCACGGTGCGGCAGTCGTCGGCGACCTCTGGCTTGAGCACGCGCTGAACAAAGGCACTGGCGCGACGCAGAGCGCGTTGAACACATGCCAGGCCCCGTGTTCACACGTGGACACCGCCCTGGCATTGGCAAAACGACGCCCAAACGCTTCCAAACCATGTCTGGGCTAGAGTCCAGGCAGTGTTAGGTCTAAGAAAGATGAAAACTCGAACCCAGGCCGGCCAGAAGTGACTCAAGCTTGCTGGCAAGTTTCTGGACAGAAACTTGGTCGCCAAGTTTAGCTAGGTTTTAGAAGGCCATTAGGGATGATCTCCTAGGATTAAGGGTTTCTTAGGAGGGTGATCAAGCTCAAGAAAGATCAGCTCCAAAAGATTTAGGTAAAATGTACTTGCTGTACAAAGTGCATTTTTGGGCCAGAATGGAAAAGATTTTCTGTAGCAAAAATATTAGAAAAAGTCATGCAATATTTTTACTCAGGGAGGTGGGTCAAGGTCCAAAGAAAATTCAGGAATTATCTCAGGATTTTTGGAGCTATAAAAAATGGGGTTGCTTTGGAGCTCTAATTTCTGAAATGAGCTTTCAGAAAGAAAATGAATATTTTCACTTATGAAAAATATTCAATGGGCCATTCTAGGGTTTTAGAAAGAAATGGAGTTGGATGAGAGGCAGAGGGGTCACTTGGGTGAAAGTCAAGGGCATGCCCAAGTGACAAGTCCATTTGAATTGATTCTTAAAAACTCAAAACCAAGGCAAATGAAGGCAAATGCAAATCAAGTCCGGAAAAAGAGAGAAGGCAAAAACTAGGTTGTCACAGCTATGTGGAGCTTCGAGCACTTTTCTGCAACTCCACGGCCGGCAGGTTAGATGATTGATTTTCATGATGCCCTTGAAGTTTGTGGTTTGGGCGATCTCGGTTTTGCAGGGCTACCGTACACATATGATAACCGCCGAGGCGGCCGGACCAATGTCAAGGTTCTACTTGACCGAGCCGTCACGAACAACTCCCGGAGAGATATTTTTGGCCATGCAAAGGTTGAACACCTTGTGGCTCCCAGTTCATACCACCTTCCCATTTTGCTTCACTGTACATGGGAGGAGCCGGCGCAGGTGAATGGCAGGAAGTGTTGCCAGTATGAGGTAATGTGGGAGAGGGACCCCTCACTCCCGGAGGTAATCATGAACACATGGACTGAATTAGGCTCTATGCTTAACCTTGGTGACATTGCTTCTGGTCTGGATAACATGATTAAATAGCTACATGATTGGAGTCAGAAAAAGTTTGGTAATGTCATCAAAGAGATTAATAAGTCACGTTCTCGGCTAGAGGAGCTCATGTCTATGAATGCAGATCGGAAGGAGATTAGAGAGGCGACGAACCAAATGAATGAGCTCCTGTACTGTGAGGAAATGCTTTGGATGCAGAGGTCTAGGATTGGATGGCTGCGGGAGGGAGACCGGAATACCCAATTCTTTCGTAGGAAAGCGGTTTGGCGCGCCCGGAAAAACCGTATAAAGGTGCTCGTGGATGACACAGGAAATGCTCACACGGATCATGCATCTATGGCGGCCATGGCGACATCTTATTTTTCAAATTTATTTTCAGATGATACTTCCTTGTGTGCGGATCCAGTAATTGACTTGATTAATACCCGTGTTTCTGATCATATGAATGATGGCCTCTGCACAGATTTTATGGACAAGGAAATCGCTGATGCCCTGTTTCAGATTGGGCCACTGAAGGTGCTGGGACCGGACGGCTTCCCCGCTCGCTTCTTTCAGAGGAATTAGGCAGTTATGAGGGAGCAAGTTATTGCTGGGGTGAAGGATTTTTTTCGGACGGGAATAATGCCGGAGAGGGTGAACAACACTGCCATTTTTCTCATTCCAAAGGTGGATAACTCGTCGAAGCTCACAGAATTTAGGTCCATCAGTTTATGTAACGTCATCTACAAGGTGGTGGCGAAGTGTCTGGTAAACCGTCTGAGACCTATATTAGATGATATTAATTCTCCCGAGCAGAGTGCCTTTTGTTTTTGGACGGATGATCACTAACAATGCCTTGATTGCGTTTGAGTGTATTCATTATATACAACATGAAAAAGACCCTAACAAGAGCTTTTGTGCTTATAAACTGGATTTCTCTAAGGCTTACGATAGGGTGGATTGGATCTTCTTGGAGCGAATGAAGCAAAATATGGGCTTCGCTCGCCGCTAGGTGACTTGGATTATGGCTTGCGTCACCTCGGTGAGATATATTGTGAAATTCAATGGAACCCTCTTGGATTCGTTCGCACCGTCATGTGGACTACGACAAGGTGATCCGCTATCCCTGTTCCTATTCCGTTTCGTGGCTGATGGATTGTCTGCTCTATTGAAAGATGGAGAGAAAAAAGGTGATTACGCTCCATTGAAAATATGTTGCAGAGCTCCCGGAGTGTCTCACTTGCTCTTTGCGGACGACACTTTACTATTTTTTTAAGGCAAATGAGGAGCAATCTACAAAAATACATAATGTGTTAAACACATATGAGCGAGCTACAGGGCAGAGCATTAATCCAGCAAAGTGTAGTGCGCTCTTTGGCCCAGCTTGTGTGCTGGATGAGCAGGAAAAGGTACAGGCTACACTCAATATTGCTACAATGTCGTTTGAGGAAAAATGCCTGGGTCTGCCAACGCCCAAAGGTCGTATGTCAAGAGGGAAATTTCAGAATTTGCAGTCTCGTCTATTGAAGCGGATTATTGCATGGGTGGACACTCTCTCACTTGCAGGAAAGGAAGCCATGATTAAAGCTATTGCCCAAGCCATTCCAACTTATATAATGGGGGTCTTCAAACTACCCATGTCAGTCTGTGATGACTTGAATAGAATGGTACGGAATTTCTGGTGGGGCTCGGCAGAGGGCAAGAGGAAAATGCATTGGTTGGCATGGGCGAAAATTTTAGCACATAAGACCAAGGGAGGCTTGGGCTTCAAAGATTTATGTCTCTTCAACCAAGCTCTCCTTGCTCGATAGGCATGGAGCCTGTCAATTAAGCCTAACAGCCTATGTGTGAAGGTACTAAAGGCTCGGTACTATCGAGACGATCGCCTTGAGGATATATTGTTCTCGGGGAACGCATCCTCACCTGGCAGGTTGTAGGATCGAAAGTATGTCTAGAGGGGGGCGGGGTGATTAGACTACTTGACCAAATAAAAACTTAACCTTTTCCCAATTTTAGTTCTTGGCAGATTTTAGCAACTTAGCACAAGTCGAGCAATCTCAATACAATTCAAGCAAGCATGCAAAGAGTATATGGGCAGCGGAAAGTAAAGCATGCAACTTACAAGAAAGTAAATGGGAGGAGTTTGGAGGGAGCAAACGCAATGTTAACACGGAGATTTTTGGCATGGTTCCGATAGGTGGTGCCATCGTACATCCACGTTGATGGATACTTCAACCCACGAAGGGTAACAGTTGCGCGAGTTCACAGAGGGCTCCACCCACAAAGGGTCCATGAAGAAGCAACCTTGTCTATCCCAGCATGGCCATTGCCCACGAAGGACTTGCCTCACTAGGGTAGATCTTCACGAAGTAGGCGATCTCCTTGCCCTTACAAACTCCTTGGTTCAACTCCACAATCTTGACGGAGGCTCCCAAGTGACACCTAACCAATCTAGGAGACACCACTCTCCAAAAGGTAATAGATGGTGTGTTGATGATGAACTCCTTGCTCTTGTGCTTCAAATGATAGTCTCCCCAACACTCAACTATCTCTCACTGATTTGGCTATGGTGGAAAGATGATTTGAGTGGAAAGCAACTTGGGGAAGGCTAGAATCAACATTCTTGTGGAAGGATTGGAATATCTTGGTCTCAACACATGAGTAGGTGGTTCTCTCTTAGAAAATGAGTAGTGGAAGAGTAGGTATGTTCTGATGGCTCTCCTCACGAATGAAGAACGGGTGGAGGGGTATATATAGCCTCCACACAAAATCTAACAGTTACACACAGATTCCCAAACTCGGTGGGACCGAATCAGCAAACTCGGTCAGACCGATCCAGGTAAAAATATGAACGTTAGAGTTTTCGGTGGGACCTACTTTCTCATCTCGGTGAGATCGATGTGCTAGGGTTAGGGCATAACGTAATCTTGGTGTGACCAATCACATAAACTCGGTGGGACCGATTTTAGCAATAGGCACATAGAGGGTTGGTCAGGCAAACTCGGTGGAACCGATGCGCTCACTTCGGTGGAACCAAAGTGTTACGAAAAGGAAACATGGAATTTGCAATGCAGACTCGGTGGGACCGATTTTCTCATTTCGGTGGGACCAAAATGTTACAAAAAGGAAACAGGGAGTTTGCAATCCCATCTCGGTGAGACCGAGATCCCTATCGGTGAAACCGAGATCCCTATCGGTGAGACCGAAGTAACTAGGGTTTGTGGTAGTGGCTATGTCAAATGAAACTCGGTGGCGCCGGATAGATCAAATTAGTGGGGCCTAATTTGACTTTTAGGTTTAGGACATATGTGGATGTGAGAAAGTGGTTGAGGGTTTGGAGCATATAACTAAGCATTTTGAGCAAGTAAGCCATTAAGCAACACCTCATCCCCTTTTAATAGTATTGGCTTTCCTATGGACTCAATGTGATCCTGGATCACTAAAATGAGAATGTAGAGTCTTGAGCTTGTTGCCAATATGTGTCCTTTGCATTTTGAGGGGTCCACATCTCTAGTCCATGTCATGCCAATCATTGAACTTTCTGAAATGGTCATCTTGAAAGAGCATTAGTTCAATGAACTATATGCTGTTAAGAATTACCAAAACCACCTAGGGATTAGTTGCACTTTCAATCTCCCCCTTTTTGGTAATTAATGACAACATATAGATCAAAGCTTTGACAAATGATAATAAGAATGAAGTACATCATCGCTTTGAGAAGTATGTGATAAGTAAGAGCTCCCCCCTAAATTTGTCCATTGTTTAAAATTTGCTTTGGATTACAAATGCACAATCTGTTAGGATCATGGGTTATTCTTACATGTCACATACATCTTAGTGGAGCATTCAAAATGATAAGAGATAAGAACAAGCACTCACCACCAAGGCAAAGTGAATGATCAATCAAGAGATAGGTAATGTCATCATTCAAGCATAAGCATAATGTATGATATGATCAAGCACATGATCATACAAAGTATGTACACACAGGCATAAAGTATCTCAACCAAGCAAGCAAAACAAATAAGTAGCAAAAAGAAGCAAATCCCTCTCTCTGAAGCCTATGATCTATACACTTTCTCCCCCTTTGGCAACAAGTTACCAAAAAACTTGAAAATGCATAGTGCTATGCGTATCTCTAGGATTGATCTTCGGAAGGAAGTGTTGAGATGACTCCAAGGACGAAATCATCATTTGAAGATGTTGGAGCTGGAGGGTTTGCCATTGGAGGGGCAACTGGAGCTATGGGAGCTGTGGCTGCAGGTGCTGAAGCTGTTGTTATTGTGTCTGGCACTGGCACTGCTGCAGACCTCTATCCTCTAGGTACTCTGTAGAACACCTGTGTAGTTGCTTTTCCCTTCCTCTCCTATGCTTCTTCCTGGAGCTCTTCAACTGCTGTCTGTATCTTAGTCACTTTCAAGTCCTTAATCATAGAATTTTGTCTCAATGATCCTCTCCAAGCTCTCATGTTTCTGAGTCAGGGTGGCCAGTCCTTTCTGAATCCTTAAGGTTGCTTGAATCAGATATCCAAGCTGGTCTTGCTTTGACTTGAGAAATACTTCTGAAGCTTCTATAGCAGTGGGCATCTTTGCTGCTTTCTCTGCTTTGGCTTTCTCCTTCTTCTCATGATCTTCAACTGAAGTGGGATCTTCAGCATCCATGAGAACTGTGTTTTCCTCAAAGTCAGGCAACAAAGGAAGATGTTCTTTCTCCAACAGATACACTCCCTTTTTCATCTTGGAATTGATCAGCATTTGAATGTGTGGTGCATACCCACATGATCTCTCCTGATTAGCAGCTGTTCTCTTGATTGTCTCAACAATCAAGCTCATAACCTTGAACTTTTGTGGCACAACAACAAACACTTGTAATAGGTTAATGGAATGGCCTCTGATCATCCTATGATCTCCAGATTTGGGAAACAGAGTGTGCCTCAATATGGTGTTTATGGTGGCAAACAACAAGTAGTAGACCGGCCCAAACTTATGTGTTTCCAAGGCCTTATCTAGAATTTCCTTATACATATTGGCCATGGAGTTATGATCCTTCTTCTTCTCAGCATATACATCAATGTCATTTTCTTCTTCTTCAGGTGCATTTATGAGCTTGGCCCATTCATCAATTGTAGATTGGTGTGATGCCCCCAATTCGATCGTACACTAATCATACACGCAAGCGTGTACGATCAAGATCAGGGACTCACGGGAAGATATCACAACACAACTCTAAACACAAAAGAAAGACATACAAGCTTCATATTACAAGCCAGGGGCCTCGAGGGCTCGAATACAAAAGCTCGATACACAAGCGAGTCAATGGAAGCAACAATATCTGAGTACAAACATAAGTTAAACAAGGATGCCTTAAGAAGGCTAGCACAAAAGCAACACGATCGAAGAGGCAAGGCCTCCTGCCTGGGACCTCCCAACTACTCCTGGTCGTCGGTGGTCTCCATGTAGTAGTATCCGTCGGCTATAGCATCTGGCTCCAGGGATCCACCATCTGGTTGCATCAACCGGAAAGAAGAAAGAAGGGGGAAAAGGGGTAGCAAAGCAACCATGAGTACTCATCCAAAGTACTCGCAAGCATCAGAACTATACTAAGTATGCATTGGTATCAAATGGAAGGGTTTTATCTATGGACTAAACTGCAGAATGCCAGAATAGAGGGGGAAGGCCTAGCCTACCGAAGACTAGCATCTTCAAGCAGTTCCGAGCATCTTGCAGCATGTAGAAGAGTAAAGAATAGCAGTTTATATTTAACAAGCATGTTGTAACATTAATGCCCAGAGATCCTTCCTTGACTCCCTGCGAGAAAGCAATCCCGGAGCCACATATCTCAAGTATCCATTTGTAGTTGTATAAGATCAGGATATAAGTCTGAACGTCCGTTACCGTTGACACGACTATTAATAGATAATCTTCCCTGCAGGGGTGCACCACATTTTCCAACACGCTTGATTACTCTGGCCGGACACACTTTTCTGGGTCAATGCTCGACCTCGAAAGATCAACACGTCGTAGCCCTACCTAGGCTCAGCAGAGAGGTCCCCGCCAGTCTACCTCCTAAGCACTCCGGGGTCTGGGCCCATCGCCCGTTGCACTTCGGGTTGTTGCGAGCAGGGCGGACCAGGCTCCACCATTATAGGATGGTGCCAGCCCAGCCGTGCCGCAATGCTGAACTGGACGTCTGACAAAGCTTCAGCTGATACTACGGCGTCAAGGCGCATAACTATTCTCACGTGGTGGTTGGTGCGTAAAGGCCAAAGGCCAACACAGAACAAATACCCAAACCATAGTGTATTATTAGCTTGCGGAGACGAGCAGAGACTCCCGATCGAAAGTGACCCCATCACCCTGTCTCGTGGACTTACGACAAGGGCCCAGAGTGCCTGGCCGTGCCACGTAATTATCTAGCGGGTGCTCTTTGGGCCCGCCCGACTTTCACCAAGGTCTCAAGTATCCAGTTAAGGTAACCGTGTGTCCAAACATCAAGGGGAAAAGCCAAGGAATCACCCTCGGAGGATTCCACTCGATGTAATCATCAAGGTGAATGTAAGAGGAACCACCCTCGAGGTTCACACTTGAGGGGTTGCACGACAGAGCCGTACCGGGAATGGTGAAGGAGGAACCACCCTCGTTGACCACAACCGAATAGCTACACTGCAGAGATCTCATCAGGAGTGATGTATGAGGTGTCACCCTCGGCACTCGATGGTAACTCTACACAGTCGAGCAACAAAAGGGGCGTGATGTGATGTAAGGTGTCGGGCTCTGGTCGTCGATCACGTTGATCAAGGCATCGATGATGAATCAGGGGCAACAAGGACAAGTGGGGGTCACTGATGGATCACTAGCCGACCTATACTAAGCAGTTTAGGATAAGCAGGTAGGTAATTATAGGCAGGTACAAAAGCAGGCTATGCATCAGAATAGGAGCAATAAATTACAGTAGCAAAATCTAATGCAATCATGAGAGAATAGAATGGGCGATATCGGGATGATCAAAGGGGGCTTGCCTGGTTACTCAGACGAGAAGGAGGGTCGTCGTCGACGTAGTTGATCATAGAGGCATCAACACCGGTCTCGGGGTCTACCGGAGAGAAGAGGGGAAGAAACAGTAAATACATGCAAACATATGCATAACAAGATAATAAGCGGTGCTAGGGGTGTCCTAACGCAGTGCTAGGCGATACTGGCGAAGGGGGGGAAACATCCAGGAAAGTTTTCCCGGTTCTGTCACACAGATGAACCGGAGGGGAAAAGTTCAACGTTTGCTATGCTAGGGGCGTGTGGCGGACGAATAGACCGCGTATTCGGATTTGTCTCGTCGTTCTAAGCAACTTTCATGTAGAAAACATTTTCATCCGAGATACGGATTATTTTATATGATTTATCAAAGTTTTTAAACATTTCTGGAATTATCTCTAATTCAAAAAGGACTTATTATGCAAGCATGACATCATCCTGATGTCAGTTGGGTCAACAGTCAACTCTGACTGAGTTGACTGGTCAAATGGGTAGTGGGGCCCATCTGTCATTGTGACCTTAGCTAACCTAACAGTTTATTTAACACTAATTATGCAATTAGGTTAATGAAGAAAGGTTAGTTAAGTAAATTATTCACCTAATTAATTAATTAATTAATTTTGTCTTTATTTTTACAAAATCCTTTTTTGGCAGAACCCACGTGTCTGTGGGTGCTCTAGCGGGGCAGGTTAACGAGGCGGGCATGGGCGCCCACCCGAACGGGGACGAACGAGAGGGCGTGCCGGGGCGAGGCCACGGTGAGGCACACCGGCCGACCACGGCATGCGGAGGCAGGTGCAGGGGCAGGGGGCGCGCGGCATAGGCGGCTGCGGGGAGGTGATAACCCACAAGTGTAGGGGATCACAACAACTTCCGAGGGTGAAGTACAACCCAAATTTATTGATTCGACACAAGGGGAGCCAAAGAATATTCTTGAGTATTAGCAGTTGAGTTGTCAATTCAACCACAACTGGATAACTTAGTATCTGCAGCAAAGTATTTAGTAGCAAAAGTGGTATGATAGTAATGGTAACAGTAGCAATAGTAAAGGTAAATGTTTTTGGGTTTTCATAGTAGTTGTAACAGTAGCAACGGAAAAGTAAATAAGCGAAGAACAATATGTGAAAAGCTCGTAGGCAATGGATCAGTGATGGATAATTATGCCGGATGCGATTCCTCATGCAATAGTTATAACATAGGATGATATAGAACTAGATCCAATTCATCAATGTAATGTAGGCATGTATTCCGTAAATAGTCACACGTGCTTATGGAAAAGAACTTGCATGACATCTTTTGTCCTACCCTCCCGTGGCAGCGGGTTCCTAGTGGAAACTAAGGGATATTAAGGCCTCCTTTTAATAGAGAACCGGACCAAAGCATTAACACATAGTGAATACATGAACTCCTCAAACTACGATCATCACCGAAAAGTATCCCGATTATTGTCACTTCGGGGTTGTCGGATCATAACACATAATAGGTGACTATAGACTTGCAAGATAGGATCAAGAACACACATATATTCATGAAAACATAATAGGTTCAGATCTGAAATCATGGCACTCGGGCCCTAGTGACAAGCATTAAGCATACCAAAGTCATAGCAACATCAATCTCAGAACATAGTGGATACTAGGGATCAAAACCTAACAAAACTAACTTGATTGCATGGTAAATCTCATCCAACCCATCACCGTCCAGCAAGCCTACGATGGAATTACTCACGCACGGCGGTGAGAATCATGAAATTGGTGATGGAGGATGGTTGATGATGACGACGGCGACGAATCCCCCTCTCCGGAGCCCCGAACGGACTCCAGATCAGCCCTCCCGAGAGAGATTAGGGCTTGGCGGCGGCTCCCTGTCGTGAAACGCGATGAAACTTTCTCCTCGATTTTTTCTCCCCGAGACGGTATATATGGAGTTGGATTTGAGGTCGGAGGAGGTCCGGGGGGCCCATGAGATAGGAGGGCGCACCCTAGGGGGGCCCTATCTTGTGGACAGCCCGTAGGCCCCATGACCTTGATTCTTTCGCTAAAAATTCTTATTAAATCTGAAAAGTGCCTCCGTGGATTTCCAGGACATTCCGAGAACTTTTATTTTCTACACATAAAACAACATCATGGTAGTTCTGCTGAAAACAACGTCAGTCCGGGTTAGTTTCATTCAAATCATGCAAGTTAGAATCCAAAACAAGGGCAAAAGTGTTTGGAAAAGTAGATACGTTGGAGACGTATCAACTCCCCCAAGCTTAAACCTTTGCTTGTCCTCAAGCAATTCAGTTGATAAACTGAAAGTGATAAAGAAAAACTTTTACAAACTCTGTTTGCTCTTGTTGTTGTAAACATGAAAAGCCAGCATTCGAGTTTCAGCAAATATTATGAACTAACCATACTCACAATAACACATAGGTCTCACAATTACTCATACCAATAGCATAATCGGCTAGCGAGTCATAATAATAAAACTCGGATGACAACACTTTCTCAAAATAATCATAACATCATATAACAAAATGGCATCTCGCTAGCCCTTTCTGAGACCGCAAAACATAAATGCAGAGCACCTTTAAAGATCAAGGACTGACTAAACATTGTAATTCATGGTAAAAGAGATCCAGTCAAGTCATACCCAATAGAAACCAGTAATAATGAATGCAAATGACAGTGTGCTCTCCAGCGGGTCTTTTTAATAAGAAGGGTGATGACTCAACATAGAAGTAAATAGATAGGCCCTTCGCAGAGGGAAGCAGGGTTTTGTAGAGGTGCCAGAGCTCGATTTTAAAATAGAGATTGAATAACATTTTTAGCGGCATACTTTTGCTGTCAACGCAACAACTATGAGATGGCTGTATCTTCCATACTACATGCATTATAGGCAGTTCCCAAACAGAATGGTAAAGGTTTTTACTCTCCCAACCACCAACAAGCATCAATCCATGGCTTGCTCGAAACAACGAGTGCCTCCAACATATAATAGCCCTAGGGGAGTTTTGTTTAATTAATTTGATTTGCTTTGATCTTTTTGGATCATGGGACTGGGCATCTCGGTTACCTGCCCTTTCTCGTGAATGAGGAGCGGAGTCCACTCCTCGTGAGAATAACCCACCTAGCATGGAATATATAGGCAGCCCTAGTTGTAACATGAGCTGCTCGAGCATACAAAACAGAATTTCATTTGAAGGTTTGGAGTTTGGCACATACAAATTTACTTGGAATGGTAGGTAGATACCGCATATAGGAAGGTATAGTGGACTCATATGGAACAACTTTGGGGTTTTAGGAGTTTGGATGCACAAGCAGTATTCCCGCTTAGTACAGGTGAAGGCTAGCAAAAGACTGGGAAGCGACCAACTAAGAGAGCGACAACAGTCGTAAGCATGCATTAAAATTAATTCACACCGGATACAAGCATGAGTAGGATATAATCCACCATGAACATAAATATCATGAAGGCTATGTTGATTTGTTTCAACTACATGCGTGAACATGTGCCAAGTCGAGTCACTTAATACATTCAAAGGAGGATACCATCCCATCATATCACATCATAATCATTCTAATAGCATGTTGGCACGCAAGGTAAACCATTATAGCTCATAGCTAATCAAGCATGGCACAAGCAACTATAATCACTAAATGTCATTGCAAATATGTTTACTTCATAATAGCTGACTCAGGAACGATGAATCATCATATTTACAAAAACAAGAGAGGTCGAGTTCATACCAGCTTTTCTCATCCCAATAAGTCCATCATATATCGTCATTATTGCCTTTCACTCGCACGACCGAACGATGTGTATAATAATAAGAGTGCACGTGCATTGGACTAAGCTGGAATCTGCAAGCATTCAACTCAAGAGGGAAGACAAGTAATATGGGCTCTAAATATAAATAATCAATCATGCATATGAGAGCCACTAAGCATTTTCAATATGGTCTTCTCGACCCCCAAAAGAAAGAAAATAAAATAAAACTATTTACACGGGAAAGCTCCCAACAAGTAAAAGAAGAACGAGAAGTCTTGTTGGGTTTTCATTTTAATTTCTACTACAAGCAAGGAAATTAAACTAACTATTTTTTTGGTTTTTCTTAAGGTTTATCAAACACACAAGAAGAAAGCTAGAAAAAGAAATTTAAACTAACATGGATAATACAATGAAAGAGTATGAGCACCGACGACTAGTGTGTGAACATGAATGTAAAGTCGGTGAGAAATGCGTGCTCCCCCCAAGCTTAGGCTTTTGGCCTAAGTTGGTTTAATACCAAGGACTGCCGCTACTCTCTCCGGTGTAAGGAGAGGTGTAATCAGGATAATACTGGCTGGTCATCTCCGGATCCCACTGGACAGATGATGCACGATAAGGGTCCAGCTCAGGTTTAGGTTCTTGAGTAAGAGCTTGGGCTAGATGGTTGTTTACCGCTTCTGGTGTGACGAGATTTTTTTTGCAAGTAAATCAAACAACAGAGGCATAGGCAAAATAATAATCTCAATATGTTTCTTGTTAAATCTAAGTTTATACAAAAGCATCTTTTCTTCGTTATCAACAATAAATTTGTGTGCTACCATGCTCTTGTAATCTAAAGTGTGAGGAGGTAATTTTGTCTCCTCCTCCTCAAGGTGCCTAATGGGTATCTGAAAATGTTCAGCAAGACGTGCAGCATAGATACCTCCGAATATGGGCCCTTTTGTATGATTCAGGGCTAACCGTTTAGCAACGACGGCACCCATACTAAAAGTATTGTCTCCCAGCAAAGCATGTTGAAGCATAATAATATCTGGAACGCTCAAATTTCCACTATTCCCATGACCAACCAAGCATCTACTAGCAAATATGGCAAAGTAGCGTAAAACAGGAAAGTGTATGCTAGAGACTTTTGCCTCAGAGCCCTTCTTTGGCTCTTCTACAACAATAGTTTTAACGAAGCCATCCACATCTTCACGATGGGGTTCCTCTAATTCTCCCTCATAAGGTATTCTACATACCGCGCAAAAATGATGTAAAGACATTTCTTTGAATTCATCATATAAATGAAATGATACTGCAGGCAGTGACTTCTTAGGATAATAATAAAGTTTTGCACGAAAGTATTGGTAAGTAAGAGATACTGATCGATTCGGTCGTTCATGAAACCGGTGAGGCCTGCAGTCCTGATTAAAGCATAAAAGTCTTCATGAATTCCAGCTTCCTTCAAGAAATCCTCACATGGCCATTCACATGGCCGTACTTCCGCTAGGCGAGGAAGATTATACTTGGGTTTTTCCTTCTCTTTGTCTTGTTTTTCCTTAGAGCTTTGGCTAGAAGAGCCTTTAAAGAACCTCCTTAACATTTTCTGAAAATTCTGAAATTTTAGTAACTTCAAAATAAAAGTGGATAAAACTAAGCAAGATTGATAGCAACTACTCCTACAAGTGCCTAGAGCCTATATCATGCATTGGAATTGCTTGGGACCTCAAAAATTTAACATGCAAGCTCAAGAACATGGTCACCTATGCAGCAAAAATTTGCAATGAATAAAGCACTAGAACAAAAACTAATTGGACCAACGGAGGAGTCACATACCAAGCAACAATCTCCCAAAGCAGTTTTGCGAATGGAGCTTTGAGCTAAGAGATCGGAAATTGCAGCAAAACGAGCTAGAACTCGGGCTTGAGCTGGATGGGGATTTTTTTGGGTAGAAGATGAAGTGTGTGGGTGCTGGCATAAGTGGAGGGGAGCCACCAGGGGCCCACGAGACAGGGGGGCACGCCCTATAGGGGGGCGCCCTCCTCTCTTTTGGCCTGGTGCTTGGCCCTCCTGTAGTGTTTTCAGTGCCTAAAATCCTCAAATATTCCAGAAAAATCATACTAAATTTGTAGGGCATTTGGAGCACTTTTATTTTTGGACTATTTTTTAATGCACGGATAAATCAGAAAACATACAGATAATACTATTTTTTGCTTTATTTATTCTAAATAACAGAAAGTAAAAAGAGGGTACAGAAGGTTGTGCCTTCTAGTTTCATCCATCTCGTGATCATGAAAATGAATCCACTAACAAGGTTGATCAAGTCTTGTTAACGAACTCACTCCGAATAACACGGAAACGAAGAAATTTCGAATAACACTAAGTTACCTCAACGGGGATATGAAAATCCCCAACAATAAGAATATCATACTTTTTCTTGATAGTAGGGAGAGGAAATTCAAAACCTCGAAAAATGATAGTTGGAACTTTTTCAATAGAATTGATACTATGAACTTGAGATTGTTTCCTCGGAAAGTGTACCATATGCTCATTACCATTAACATGAAAAGTTTGCCTTTGTTGCAATCAATAACAGCCCCTGCGGTATTAAGAAAAGGTTTACCAAGGATAATAGACATACTATCGTCCTCGGGAATATCAAGAATAACAAAGTCCGTTAAGATAGTGACATTTGCAACCACAACAGGCACATCCTCACAAATACCGATAGGTATAGCAGTTGATTTATCAACCATTTGCAAAGATATTTCAGTAGGTGTCAACTTATTCAATTCAAGTCTACGATATAAAGAGAGAGGCATAACACTAACACCGGCTCCAAGATCACATAAAGCAGTTCTAACATAATTTCTTTTAATGGAGCATGGTATAGTTGGAACACCCGGATCTCCAAGTTTCTTTGGTATTCCACCCTTAAAAGTGTAATTAGCAAGCATGGTGGAAATTTCAGCTTCCGGTATCTTTCTTTTATTTGTGATGATATCCTTCATATATTTAGCATAAGGATTCACTTTAAGCATATCAGTTAAGCGCATACGTAAGAAAATAGGTCTAATCATTTCAGCAAAGAGCTCAAAATCCTCATCATCCTTTGACTTGGATGGTTTAGGAGGAAAGGGCATGGGTTTCTGAACCCATGGTTCTCTTTCTTTACCGTGCTTCCTAGCAATAAAATCTCTCTTATCATAACGTTGATTCTTTGATTGTGGGTTATCAAGATCAATAGCAGGTTCAATCTCTACATCATTGTCTTTGCTAGGTTGAGCATCAACATGAACATTATCATTGACATTATCACTAGGTTCATGTTCATCACTTGATTGTGTTTCAGCATCAGAAATAGAAATATCATTGGGATTCTCAGGTGTGTCTACAATAGGTTCATTAGAAGCATGCAAGGTTCTATCGTCTTTCTTCTTCTTATTTTTAGAAGAACTAGGTGCCTCTAAATTATTTCTCTGAGAATCTTGCTCGATTCTCTTAGGGTGGCCTTCAGGATACAAAGGTTCCTGAGTCATTCTACCAGTTCTAGTAGCCACTCTAACAGCAAAGTCATTTTTATTATTCAATTCATCAAGCAAATCATTTTGAGCTTTGAGTACTTGCTGAGCTTGAGTAGCAACCATAGAAGCATATTTGCTAACGCGGTGAAGTTCATCTTTAACTCTAGCCAGATTATCACCTACGCGTCCTATCTCGAAAGCATTATTCTTTAACTCTCTACCAACATAAGCATTAAAACTTTCTTGTCTAGTCATAAAGTCATCAAATTCATCTAAGCATGGGCTATGAAATTTAGTAGAGGGTATTTCAACTTTATCGTATCTATAGAGAGAATTTACCTTTACTATCTGTGTCAGGTTATCAAGACAATGTGGTTCTTTAGGCGGTATATTCAGACCATGTATTTCTTCAATAGGAGGTAAATTCTTAACATCTTTAGCTTTAATACCTTTTTCTTTCATTGATTTCTTTGCCTCTTGCATATCTTCAGGACTGAGAAATAAAACACCTCTCTTCTTCGGAGTGGGTTTAGGAATAGGCTCAGGAGTTGGCTCAATTGGTTCAGGAATTACTTCAGGAATTGGCTTGGGAAGAGTCCAATTATTTTCATTAGTCAACATATTATTCAATAATATTTCAGCTTCGTCGACTGTTCTTTCCCTGAAAACACAACCAGCACAACTATCCAAGTGGTCCTTGGAAGCATCGGTTAGTCCATTATAAAAGATATCAAGTATTTCATTTTTCTTAAGAGGATGATCAGGCAAAGCATTAAGTAACTAGAGAAGCCTCCACCAAGCTTGTGGGAGACTCTCTTCTTTGATTTGCACAAAATTATATACTTCCCGCAAGGCAGCTTGTTTCTTATGAGAAGGGAAATATTTAGCAGAGAAGTAATAAATCATATCCTGGGGACTACGCACACAACCAGGAGCAAGAGAATTATACTAAGTCTTAGCATCACCCTTTAATGAGAATGGAAATATCTTAAGGATATATAAATAGCGAGACTTCTCATCATGAATAAATAGGATGGCTATATCATTCAACTTGGTAAGATGTGCCACAACAATTTTAGATTCAAGGCCATAAAAAGGATTAGATTCAACTAAAGTAATAATACCAGGATCAACAGAGAATTCATAATCCTTATGAGTAACACAGATAGGTGAAGTAGAAAAAGCAGGATCGGGTTTCATTCTAGCATTAAGAGACTGCTGCTTCCATTTAGCTAATAATTTCTTAAGATCAGATCTATCATTGCAAGTCAGAATTTCCATAGCAACTGTTTCATTCATAACATAACCCTTAGGAACAACAGGTAATACATAATCATTGGGGGAACGTTCATCATCACTATCATCAATAGCATCTTCAATATTTTCATTCCCCCTAACTCTAGCAAGTTGTTCATCAAGAAATTCACCTAATGGCATAGTAGTATCACGCACAGAAGTAGTTTCATCATGCATAGAAGAAGTGGCATCATCAATAACATGCGACATATCAGAATTCATAGCAGTAGCAGGTTTAGGTGTCGCAAGCCTACTAATAACGGAAGGAGAATCTAGTGCAGAGCTAGATGGCAGTTCCTTACCCCCGCTCGTAGTTGAGGGATAGATCTTGGTCTTAGCGTCTTTCAAGTTCTTCATAGTGATCAACAGATATAAATCCCAAGTGACTCAGAGAATAGAGCTATGCTCCGCAGCAACGGTGCCAGAAATTAATCTTGATAACCCACAAGTGTAGTGGATCGCAACAGCTTTCGAGGGTGAAGTACAACCCAAATTTATTGATTCGACACAAGGGGAGCCAAAGAATATTCTTGAGAATTAGCAGTTGAGTTGTCAATTCAACCACACCTGGATAACTTAGTATCTGTAGCAAAGTATTTAGTAGAAAAAGTGGTATGATAGTAATGGTAACAGTAGCAACAGTAAAGGTAAATGTTTTTGGGTTTTTGTAGTAGTTGTAACAGTAGCAATAGAAAAGTAAATAAGCGAAGAACAATATGTGAAAAGCTCGTAGGCAATGGATCAGTGATGGATAATTATGTCGGATGCGATTCCTCATGTAATAGTTATAATATAGGGTGATATAGAACTAGCTCCAATTCATCAATGTAATGTAGGCATGTATTCCGTAAATAGTCACACGTGCTTATAGAAAAGAACTTGCATGACATCTTTTGTCCTAACCTCCCCTGGCAGCGGGGTCCTAGTGGAAACTAAGGGATATTAAGGCCTCCTTTTAATAGAGAACCGGACCAAAGCATTAACACATAGTGAATACATGAACTCCTCAAACTATGGTCATCACCGAGAAGTATCCCGATTATTGTCACTTCGGGGTTGTCAGATCATAACACATAATAGGTGACCATATACTTGCAAGATAGGATCAAGAACACACATATATTCATGAAAACATAATAGGTTCAGATCTGAAATCATGGACACGGGCCCTAGTGACAAGCATTAAGCATAGAAAAGTCATAGCAACATCAATCTCAGAACATAGTGGATACTAGGGATCAAACCCTAACAAAACTAACTTGATTACATGGTAAATCTCATCCAACCCATCATCATCTAGCAAGCCTATGATGGAATTACTCACGCACGGCGGTGAGCATCATGAAATTGGTGATGGAGGATGGTTGATGATAACGACGGCGACGAATCCCCCTCTCCGGAGCCCCGAACGGACTCCAAATTAGCCCTCCCGAGAGAGATTAGGGCTTGGCGGCGGCTCCGTGTCATGAAACGCGATGAAACTTTCTCCTCGATTTTTTTCTCCCCGAGACGGTATATATGGAGTTGGAGTTGAGGTCGGAGGAGGTCCGGTGGGGCCACGAGATAGGAGGGCGCGCCCTAGGGGGGGGGGGCGCCCCCTGTCTCGTGGACAACCCGTGGGCCCCCTGACCTTGATTCTTTCGCCAAAAGTTCGTATTAAATCTGAAAAGTGCCTCCGTGGATTTCCAGGACATTCCGAGAACTTTTCTTTTCTACACATAAAACAACATCATGGTAGTTCTGCTGAAAACAGCATAAGTCCGGGTTAGTTTCATTCAAATCATGCAAGTTAGAGTCCAAAACAAGGGCAAAAGTGTTTGGAAAAGTAGATACGTTGGAGACGTATCAGGAGGCGGGAGCAGGCCGGCGCAACCAGGGGGCTCACGAGGAGGCCGCTAAGCGGTGGGAGGCGGGTGACGGCCAGCAGGCGAGGGCGGGGTAAGGCGGAGCACGGCGGGTAGCAACGCCGACAGAGCAGCGGGAGGTCAGCGGCGGTGTTCGCAGGGGATGGCTGCAGCGGCGAGTAGCATGGGCAGTAGCGGCGCGGGGGCGCGGCCAAAGTGCGGCCTGGCCGGAGAGCGGGGTTACGGTGCAGCTGCAGCTGGCCGACGCAGGGAGCAATGAGCACACGCTCGCCGCGGGAGCGGGCGCAGGTCGAAGAGAAGAGGAAGGAGGCCGGGGGCCTCACCGACGATGGAGGTAAGCGAGGGCGGTGAGGCTCGGGGTCAACCGGTGATGGAGAGTCGGGGATGGGGCAGTTCAGTGCGAGGGTGAGGAGGCGACGACGTTGAGGGAGTCTGGCGGCGCCGGGGATGGACGTCGGCGTCGGTGGCGCGGGACCAGGCCCCTCCCCGATCTTGAACCAGGCGAGTGGGGGTCCGGGAGGAGGGCGAGGCGT
>NC_041391.1:535786765-535792915 GCF_002162155.2 Triticum dicoccoides | reverse complement strand
CGGTTGACCGCGGTCGAGCCCCGATCCAGAAGGGGATCGGGGGAGTGGGGTGGAGTGCGTGTGGGAGTGGGTGATGTTAGGGTTTTGTTGCCCCTAGGGGGGGTAGTAGTGGTGGGGGTTGGTCCATCTAGGCTAGGGAGGCGCGGGGTGGGCTGGCTGAGTGTGGGCCGAGGCCCGCGGGGGGAAGGGGAGGCATTTTCTATTTTTCTTTTAGCACTTTGCTTTATTTTAGTTTAGGGCATTCAAACAATTTGCAAGAATTTTGGTTCACCACCAATACTAACAAATGAATATTTGTCACATGATCAACATTTTAAATTTCATGTTTTGCGAACTTTTGGAGTTCACTTAGAATTTGAAATTTGAATTAGGACCGGATAGAATCAAAGGGGGATTTAGCAATAGTGAAAAATGATGACATGGTACCATTAGCAGGGAATTGCTGTAGCTTGATTATCCGGGCGTCACAATTCTCCTCCACTACAAGAAATCTCGTCCCGAGATTTATGGGGTAGAGTAAGGGGGAAGACTTGGAGAGGACGGAGCTCAACACATGATAGTTACCTGGGGGCTCATATCAGTGAACATGGCATAGATGCATCTCTCGAGTTAAAATTCAAGATAGTCATCAAGAGCAATGTAAGAAGGTGCAATAAGAAGTTTCAAGCGTGGAGGCAACCGTTCGTTGCCTGAAACAAAGGGTGAAAGGGGTTCAGAGCAATGGGAATGAGTATTGCTACTGATACCAGAATAGATCACTAGGAAGATGGCTCGTGATTTACATACATCGTCAAGTGCGAGGAACAATTTTGGAAAACTGGGATGTATAAGAGAGTCAGGTTTCGATCCGGTGGAACTATGGGTAATGGGCCCACCACGTGGAACAAAAATTAGGAAGGGTGATGTCATCTTGCATGATCTCGATAGCAAGGCATGTCAGACAATAACATGTCCATTATGTCGGCAACAACATCGATACCAAGGGCGAGGGACGAAGAGAACCATTTTCCTGCTCGTTAAGACGAGGCGGACCAATAGGCAAAGTTCTCGTCCATCGGTAGCTACCGGAATGTCATCAACAATAGTAAAAAGGTCTTACTGACAGAGTTTTTACACCGAGGTGTTTACATAAGCAGGGAGTTATCACTGCTCAAATATGTTAGCTCACAAGAAAGATCAAATAAAACAATGTAAAGGAAAGTGTAGACTCAAATCAGTTATCGGTGTTCACAGGTGTCTAACAACTCGGAACCCGTGGAAAAATTGGAATCGATGAGAAAAAGTAGTTGATGAAGAACTCATAAGTTATGTAGTTCCGTGATATTCTCGAGATACCAGAGGGTAATACTCGAAGGTGGATCAAAGTAGAGTTTGGATAGGTGAAAAGATCTGCAGAAGACAAGTACTTTAACTTGTCCCAGAAATGCAATCAAAGGATAACAGTCATGGTCGGAACCACGGTTGCAAAGGACCAAAACAAAATACAAGATGAATCTATACCAAGGGGATAATTATTTTTATAAGAAGCTCCCATGATAAGATCTACATTGTTTCCATGGGCATGAACACAAAGTTCAAGGTCGAATCCCACTTCTTCAATGCATAACCTTTCATTCACTTCCCACTTTCGATGAAGTTTAGTGTTGATATTTTATCTAGAAAAACACCAGAAGAGTAAGACCCATGAAGACTCTCAGGTTCAAACGGATTAGGGGAGGCATAGGTTCAACCCATAGGGACATCTTAGGAACCTATACCACAAACTTCACGAGTAAATAACTCAAGCCCAGAAGCAGAGTGTGGTTGACAAGAGCGAGGGATACAATTTACCAAAGGCATTCTATATCCGAGGAAAGGCTCACAAGGTTACTGAATATGAAGGATGCTGTCAGACAAAGCCCAAAAAGGACCTGGAGGTCCACAATGGATCTGATGTGAGTACCCGTACTCAACCAGAAGAAGAAAGAATTCAAGGAGGTCAGGTTATAGAAACAACTGACTAATTCAAAGCTCAAATGCAAAGGAATTATGGTTTCCAAATCGGGGGGGGGGGGGTCAGAAATAGAGGCTCTGATTAAAGACAGGTAAGTTGAATAGACATAGATTGACAATCTATCAAGGTTTGATTTTTCGAACACCGGCTCATGTTCGGAGTGACGTCTGAACAAAGGTGAGGATTCTAATTGTGATTGGTGATTGCAAGCGTTCATAAACATATCGAATCAAGTGCTCAAAATTCCGATGACAAAGGATGCTAAGGAACTTTGGTAAACATATGGAAGTAACCATAGTGTAAGCAGGTAAGGATGAACAAGAGTAACAAGCTACTAAGGATGTTCGAAAGATCGAATAGCATTCCATTTTTTTGTGAAACACATAAACAACTGTGGACAAACGGATACTCGACAAGCGCGAGTAATTATCCGTAGGGGTATTCATGTGGCAAAGAGCTACAAGGCAGTAGGCTTAATGGATTCTAAGGACAACAAAGAGTAATTCGGGGCACCTTGTAATAACAAGAGCAACTGGGGATGAAGTTATGAACGACAACGTAGGTAGTTACTCATAAGGATTTATCGGTAGTAGGGATCGCAACGGCTAAGGGTACAATGGTCTCGGGGAAAACATCGGAGAGTATCTTCAGAATCTTCTAGTGCACCAAGCAATCGTTTGGAGTGAGGGGCTCTCCCGGAGAAGTATCTTCAGAACCTGGAGTTAGAGTTAAAAAAATCATTTAACCCGAATAGAAGAGAGATTAAAGTCCCATAGTAAAGGTCGAGGAGTAAAAGATCCTAATACCACCCAATGGCGATGTGGGCCCATAAGCCACACAACCATGTTAGTAAAACCGTTTTTCAAAGAGTAGACTCAACTTCGGCCAAGGAGTTTGAAAGGGGGATCCTACAGGCAGTCGGCTCTGATACAAACTTGTGACGCCCCCAATTCGACTGTACACTAATTATACACACAAACGTGTGCGATCAAGATCAGGGACTCACGGGAAGATATCACAACACAACTCTAAACACAAAAGAAAGACATACAAGCATCATATTACAAGCCAGGGGCCTCGAGGGCTTGAATACAAAAGCTTGATACACAAGCGAGTCAGCGGAAGCAACAATATCTGAGTACAGACATAAGTTAAACAAGGACGCCTTAAGAAGGCTAGCACAAAAGCAACACGATCGAAGAGGCAAGGCCTCCTGCCTGGGACCTCCTAACTACTCCTGGTCGTCGGTGGTCTCCATGTAGTAGTATCCGTCGGCTATAGCATTTGGCTCCAGGGATCCACCATCTGGTTGCATCAACCGGAAATAAGAAAGAAGAGGGAAAAGGGGTAGCAAAGCAATCATGAGTACTCATCCAAAGTACTCGCAAGCATCAGAACTATACTAAGTATGCATTAGTATCAAACGGAAGGGTTGTATTTGTGGACTAAACTTTAGAATGCCAGAATAGATGGGGAAGGCCTAGCCTACCGAAGACTAGCATCTTCAAGCAGCTCCGAGCATCTTGCAACATGTAGAAGAGTAAAGAATAGCAGTTTATATTTAACAAGCATGTTGTAACATTAATGCCGAGAGATCCTTCCTCGACTCCCCACGAGAAAGCAATCCCGGAGCCACATATCTCAAGTATCCATTTGTAGTTGTATAAGATCAGGATACAAGTTTGAATGTCCGTTACCGTGGACACGACTATTAATAGATAATCTTCCCTGCAGGGGTGCACCATGTTTTCCAACACGCTTGATTACTCTGGCCGGACACACTTCTCTAGGTCAATGCCCAGCCTCGGAAGATCAACACGTCGTAGCCCTACCTAGGCTCAACAGAGAGGTCCCCGCCGGTCTATCTCCTAAGCACTCCGGGGTCTGGGCCCATCGCCCGTTGCACTCCGGGTCGTTGCGAACAGGGTAAACCAGGCTCCACCACTACAGGATGGTGCCGACCCAGCCATGCCGCACTGCTGAACTGGACGTCTGACAAAAATTTGGCTGATACTACGACGTCGAGGCCCATAACTATTATCACGTGGTGGTTGGTGCGTAAAGGCCAAAGGCCAACTCAGAACAAATACCCAAACCATAGTGTATTATTATCTTGCGGAGGCGAGCAGAGACTCACGATCGAAAGTGACCCCATTGCCCCATCTCGTGGACTTACGACAAGGGCCCAGAATGCCTGGCCGTGCCACGTAATTATCTAGCGGGTGCTCTTTGGGCCCGCCCGACTTTCACCAAGGTCTCAAGTATCCAGTTAAGGTAACCGTGTGCCCAAACATCAAGGGGAAAACCCAAGGAATCACCCTCGGAGGATTCCACTCGATGTAATCATCAAGGTGAATGTAAGAGGAACCACCCTCGAGGTTCACACTTGAGGGGTTGCACGACAGAGCCGTACCGGGAATGGTGAAGGAGGAACCACCCTCGTTGACCACAACCGAATAGCTACACTGCAGAGATCTCATCAGGAGTGATGTATGAGGTGTCACCCTCGGCACTCGATGGTAACTCTACACAGTCGAGCAACAAAAGGGGCGTGATGTGATGTAAGGTGTCGGGCTCTGGTCGTCGATCACGTTGATCAAGGCATCGATGATGAATCAGGGGCAACAAGGACAAGTGGGGGTCACTGATGGATCACTAGCCGACCTATACTAAGCAGTTTAGGATAAGCAGGTAGGTAATTATAGGCAGGTACAAAAGCAGGCTATGCATCAGAATAGGAGCAATAAATTACAATAGCAAAATCTAATGCAAGCATGAGAGAATAGAATGGGCGATATCAGGATGATCAAAGGGGGGCCGCCTGGTTGCTGAGACGAGAAGGAGGGTCGTCGTCGACGTAGTCGATCACAGAGGCATCAACACCAGTCTTGGGGTCTACCGGAGAGAAGAGGGGGAAGAAACAGTAAATATACGCAAACATATGCATAACAAGATAATAAGCGGTGCTAGGGGTGTTCTAACGCAGTGCTAGGCGATACTGGCGAAGGGGGAAAACATCCGGGAAAGTTTTCCCGGTTCCGGACGTCTGTCACACAGGTGAACCAGAGGCAAAAAGTTCAACACTTGCTATGCTAGGGACGTGTGGCGGACAAACAGGCCACATATTCAGATTTGTCTCGTTGTTCTGAGCAAATTTCATGTAGAAAACATTTTCATCTGAAGTAAGGATTATTTTATATGATTTATCAAAGTTTTTAAACATTTCTCGAATTATCTCTAATTCAAAAAGGACTTATTGTGCAAGCATGACATCATGCTGATGTCAGTTGGGTCAACAGTCAACTCTCACTGAGTTGACTGGTCAAAGGGGCAGTGGGGCCCATCTGTCATTGTGACCTCAGCTAACCTAACAGTTTAATTAACACTAATTATGCAATTAGGTTAATTAAGAAAGGCTAGTTAAGTTAATTAATCACCTAATTAATTTTGTCTTTATTTTTATAAAATCCTTTTTGGCGGACCCCACGTGTCTGCGGGTGCTCTAGCGGGGCAGGTTAACGGGGCGGGCATGGGCGCCAGCCCGAACGGGCACGAGCGAGAGGATGTGCTGGTGCGAGGCCACAGTGAGGCGCACGGGCCGATCACGGAAGGCGGAGGCAGGTGCTGGGGTAGGGGGCGCGCGACATAGGCGGCTGCAGGGAGGCGGGAGCAGGCCGGCGCAACCAGGGGGCTCGCGGGGAGGCCGTCGAGCGGTAGGAGGCGGGTGACGACCAACAGGCGATGGCGGGGCAAGGCGGAGCACGGCGGGCAGCGACGCCGACAAAGCAGTGGGTGATCGGCGGCGGTGTTCGCAGGGGACGGCTGCGGCGGCGAGTAGCGTGGGCAGTAGCGGCGCGGGCGCGCGGCTAGAGCGCAGCCTGGCCGAAGAGCGGGGCTACGGCGCGGCCGCAGCCGACCGATGCAGGGCGCGACGAGCACACGCTCGCCGCGGGAGCGGGCGTAGGTCGAAGAGAAGAGGGAGGAGGCCGGGGGCCTCACCGGCGATGGAGGCAAGCGGGGGCGGCGAGGCTCGGGGTCGGCTGGCGATGGAGAGTTGGGGACGGGGCAGTCCGGCGCGAGGGCGAGGAAGCGACGGCGTTGACAGAGTCTAGCGGCGTCGGGGATGGACGCTGGCATCGGTGGCGCAGGATCGGCCC
>NC_041391.1:535772327-535786206 GCF_002162155.2 Triticum dicoccoides | reverse complement strand
GGGGAGTGGGTGACACTAGGGTTTTGTTGCCTCTAGGGGGGGCTTAGTAGTGGTGGGGGTTGGGCCATCTAGGCCAGGGAGGCACGGGGTGGGCTGGCTGGGTGTGGGCCAAGGCCCACGGGGGGAAGGGGATGCATTTTCTATTTTTCTTTTAGCACTTTGCTTTATTTTAGTTTAGGGCATTCAAACAATTTGCAAGAATTTTGGTTCATCACCAATACTAACAAATGAATATTTGTCACATGATCAACATTTTAAATTTCTTGTTTTGTGAACTTTTGGAGTTCACTTAGAATTTGAAATTTGAATTAGGACCGGATTGAATCAAAGGGGGATTTAGCAACAGTGAAAAATGATGACATGGCACCATTAGCAGGGAATTGCTGTAGCTTGATTATCCGGGCGTCACAATTGTTGCCTCTAACCTTCAGTCATCCACACAATCTTCCATCAGGATAAAAATGAGCTGTTGAGTAGAATTGCATGATGAGCTCATCATTCCACTTTGTCAACTCTTGACCAACAAAGTCATCAACACCATTGGACTTGAAGCTGTCATGCACTCCTGGGAAATGATCTGCATTTGCATCAATGTATTTCCAATCAACCCATCTCATGTCACTTACAATGGGCTTCTTGTCCAGCAAAACTGTCTTATAAAATTCTCGTTGCTCTTTGGTGTGGAACCTGTTGTCCACTGCAGTCCTCCTCCTCACAACATATGGATCTGCTTGTCTCCATCTTCTAAGACCTGGATCCTTTCTCTCCTTCATGTTTTCAGCTATTGGGTGACTGTCATTATGGTCTGGAATCTTAGGTTTGAGCTTCCTGAGCATAAGAGCTTCAGCATCTTTTGCAGCTTCAGGCAGTGGGGCCTTGTTCTTCTCTGCAGCTGGTATGTTCCTGGTGCTTCTCTTTGGAGCTATCTTGGAGGCTTGAGCTGGAGCTTTGGGGTCTGTCTTGTGCTTTGAAGGAGTAGCCCTAGACTTGATTGCATCCCCCATCAGCTTCTATGACTTAGCAGGAGGTGCTTGTGCAGCAACCTCTTCTTCTTCTTCCTCCCGATTAGCAGAGTCTCTCCTCATGGATGGATTTCCAAGCACTCTAGCAGTGGTTTTCCTGACTCTCTTATTCCCTTCTTCACCTGATCTTTGCTGAAGTGAGAATGTCATGGTATTTTGAGTTGCTCCTCTAGCCTTAGACATAGGAACTCTCCTGGCAGGGGCCTTCACATTATGTCCTAGCTTGGTGGAAGCAGCATCACCATATTCTTTCTTTAGTACTTTCTTCTTTGAGATGACTTCCTCAATCTCAAAGTCGTCATCTTCAGAGTCTGATGTTTTCTTCTTTCTGTGCCTAGTCTGAGCTTTAGGCAGGTTGCTTGGAGTGCTCCTACTACCTTTATCATAGCTTCCAGAGGGACTAGTGCCCTCACTCAAGTCCATCTGCCCCTCTGACATGTTCTGACTATCACTTTGATCAGAGATTCTGCACAACAAACTGATAACTGACCCTATGAATAGTTGTAGATGAGATAGAGTAGATGAGCATCACAAAGTGCAGAGTTTTTGCAAAAAAGAATGAGTCAAAAACTTAGTTTTAGTTTTCTAGAGGAAGCATTTCGGAGCTACCGATTTGTAAAACTCGGTGACACCAAAGAAACTTTGGAGTCTAAACATGTGGAATCGGTCAGACCGAGACACAATTCGGTGACTCCGAGTTTTCTTGGGTTTCACAAAGTCCTGGTATCGGTCACACCGATTTGCAACTTTCAGTCAGACCGAAAATCATTTCTGCACTGGCCTAAGCCAAATCGGTGGGACCGATTCCTACAATTCGGTCGGTCCGAGATGAATCCGGCGGAAACCTAACCCTAAATTTTCAAATCAAATCTAATCTAGAGGATGTTTTCTGTGGATGGATCAATCTCATACTTGGAAAGAAACTTGGCATTGCCTTTGTTCTAGGAATCGGAGTTAAAAGAGAGCACAAAGAGTTGAGCTCATACCCTAGCTTGGCGATGAGCTCGCTACGAGAGCAACGGAGGGGACGATTTTCGTTGACGGCGGCGAAGACCAACGGCGGGAGGTCACAGGCAACGAGAAGACGATCCTGTCGGCGTTCTGGGAACGGGGGTCCCCAGACTTCCCTGCCTGCGGCCTGCGACGTGGCTCAAGGGGCAGCCCAGCATGACCCATCTTCATCAGCATGAGCTCAAGACCCTCGCGAGGGACCGAGCCTCGCGGGGTGGAAGACAGGAAGCTTCCTCAGGCACGGCCTCGTCAGGCCGGCTCGCGAGGAGGCAGATAGATCAAGGCGGGATACCTCACGAGGTGCCCATGACGCAAGCCATGACGATCAAGGGCGCCAGGCGGGCGCCAGCCCGCGCAGTGTCCTCCTTTCCTCTTTGGTGCAAAGGGGGCAAGCGCAGGCGAGATCATCAAGCAAAGGCATCCATTTCGGTGCAAAAAGACCAAGACCGTCGCAACGGCAGGAAGGAAGTCATCGTGGAGCCAAGGAAGGCGTCACCACCAGAGACTTTGACAGGCGAGGACCAACTTTAGTCAGGATAAGTGTACTAGATGTTCCCCTTCAAAATGGCCAATTGTTGGCGCCCTTCCCGCTCAATATTTGGGAAGAGGCCCAGGGCCTTTGCCTATAAATAGGACTAGCCACCACAAGGTAGAGGCATCAGATCATCACCAGGAAACCAGTAGAAAGAGCGACTGAACTCCCCCTAGCAGTTCATCGCACCAGCCAAGAACAGACCCTCGTGAGGCTGTTCTTCCTTGTACTGTTCATCATCAGCCCAAGAGGCAATCCACCACACCACAAACTAGAGTAGGGTATTACACCACAATGGTGGCCCGAACTAGTATAAACTCTGTGTCCCTTGTGTTGTTCCTTTGATTGCTTAGATCATAGCGAGGCGGTGAGTGCAGGTAGGTGGTGGGCGAAATCTCCGCGTGCACCCCAGTGTTCGAATCTAGAGGGTCCGCCGGAACCCAAAATCCGACATTTGGCGCGCCAGGTAGGGGTGCGCCAGAGCTTCTCCTTCCGCCGACCCGCTCTCCGCCGACACCACGACTCGCCCTGCGATGAGCGGCGCACCGTCCGCTCCGGTCGTTAGCGCTAGCATAGGGGCTAGGGGGCTCTGAGCCTTGGCCCCAGCCTTGCGACAGGTGCGGTGGCCGGACAAGTTACCGGCGGCTTTAGTGGCCCCTTGGGAAGAGCTGCACAACCTCTTCCTCGCCAGGCACGCTGCGCCGGCGCCCCTGGTCGTCGCGGTCCTCCTGGGCGGCTCGCAGGCGCCACCTTCGGGCCGCCACGTCAAGCCATTCGTCCGCCAGGTCGGCGCCGCCTCCACGCGGCAGGGGGCTCCCTCAGGTCGGTCGGCGCCCAAGGCCGATCTAGTCTTCAGCTCGAAGGACCACCCCTCCAACTCGGCCTCCTCGGGCGCGCTCCCGATGTTGTGCACTCCCACCATCTGCCAGGTGGCCGTCACCAGGACTCTCATCGACGGCGGCTCGGGCCTCAGCGTGCTCTCGATTGAAGCCTTCAGCCTCCTCCACATACCATCGGAGCGGCTTCGGCCCAGCCGGCCCTTCTTGGGCGTCGGGGGCGGGTCCTCCAGCTCCCTGGGGCAGATCCGTCTCCTGGTAACCTTCGACACCTACGACAACTTCCGCACGGAGCTAATCGACTTCGACATCGCCCCCATCGGCCTCCCATACAACGCCATCCTCGGCTACCCGGCGCTGGCCCGATTCATGGTTGCGACTCACCCGACGTACAACCTCATGAAAATGCCCGGGAGCAGCGGCGTCCTCACCGTGTGCGGAGACACCGGGGATGCGTTGCAAGTGCTCAAGCTCGCCTTCAAGGCGGCGGCGGCGCAGCCTGCCAACTCTGGCGCCCCTGAGCCCAAGGGGGCTGCGCCGGCCACGAAGAAGTAGTTGTTCACCCAAGACAAGGCAGAAACCAAGCAGATGCTGGTTGACGAGGAAGGATCCACTGACGCCACCTTCACCATAGGCGCCAACCTCGAGCCCGAGCAGGAGGAGGCCCTGGTCAAGTTCCTGCGCGGGAACAAGAAGGTATTCACTTGGGAGCCCGATCAACTGGCGGGGATCCCAAGAGGTGTAATCGAGCACCACCTTAATGTGTGCCCCAATGTCCGACCCGTGAAGCAAAAAGCAAGGCGGTAGTCCACGGGAAAGCAAGCTTTCATCGTCCAAGAGACCCGCAAGTTGGAAGTTGCAGGGGTCATTCGCGAGGTCCGGTACCCGGATTGGTTGGCCAACCCAGTCGTTGTGCCGAAGAAAGGGGGGAAGGAATGTATGTGTGTCGACTTCACCAACCTCAACAAAGCTTGCCCGCAAGATCCATTTCCGCTCCCCCGCATCGATCAGATCGTCGACTCCACTACCGAATGCGACCTGTTGTGTTTCTTGGATGCCTTCTCTGGGTATCACCAGATCAAGATGGCGGTAGAAGATGTGGAAAAAACGGCCTTTCTAACCCCGTGTGGGGTGTACTGCTACACATGCATGCCGTTCGGGTTGCGCAATGCAGGGGCGACCTTTCAGCGGCTGATGCACATCACCTTGGGCCCGCAGCTCAGGAAGAACGTTGAGGCTTACGTCGATGATATTGTGGTGAATTCTAGCGAGGCCAAGACCCTGATACAAGACCTGGAGGAAACCTTCGCGAGCCTCAACGCCGTGAGCCTGCGGCTCAACCCAGAGAAGTGTGTGTTTGGGGTCCCCTCAGGCAAGCTCTTGGGCTTCCTCGTGTCCCACCGAGGCATCAAGGCTAACCCAGAACAGGTCAAGGCGGTCGAGGACATGAGCCCGCCAAAGACCCTTAGAGAAATGCAGAAGCTCACTGGGCGCGTGACAGCACTAGGACACTTCATCTCCAAGTTGGGGGAGCGAGCGCTGCCTTTCTTCCAGCTGATGAAGAAAAAGGGACCCTTTGAATGGACTGAAGAGGCCGACAAGGCGTTCCAAGACCTCAAGAGGTACCTAACCAGCCCTCCGGTAATGGTGGCCCCGCGCCCTCAGGAACCCCTGGTGCTCTACCTTGCATCCACTCCCTACTCCGCCAGTGCAGCCCTGGTGGCGGTTAGGGAGGAGCGTCGGAACAAAGCCACGACATCTGCCCGGGTCGAGGCGAAGCGTGAACAAGGAAGACCCGCAGAGACCACTGCCATAGCCAAGAAGGATCAGCCGCCACTGGGGGACACACTCGAGACAGCGGAGACCCCTCCCCTTAGTGACCAGCCGCTGGGGGCTCCCCTGTCTCAGGAGGCGCCACGGTCTCCGGAGGGCGCCATCGACACCAGCATTCCCAACCTCGTTGAACATCCTATGTACTTCGTCAGCACAATGTTGCGGGACGCAAGGGCGCGGTACCCCATGCCTCAGAAACTTCTCCTCGCGCTATTGGTGGCCTCGCGCAAGCTGCGGCATTATTTTCAAGGCCACCCCATCAAGGTTGTCTCAGCGTACCCTTTGGAAAGGGTGTTCAGGAGCCCCAACTCAGCTAGAAGAGTCGCTGAGATGAACATTTAACTGCAAGCATTTCAGCTCGAATTCAGCACAACCAGAGTTATCAAGGGGGCCGCCTTGGCAGATTTCATGGGAGAGTGGATGGAGGCGCCGGGCCTCAAGGCTGATGAGGATCGATCCCTCTCCTCGGGAAGCGAGGCGCCGGACGGTTGGGTCATGTACTTCAACGGGGCGTTCTCCAGGCACGGCGCGGGGGTTGGTGCGGTGCTTATATCTCCTACCCAAGACAAGCTCTACTACACCGTGCAGCTCTGTTTCCAGCACAGAGAAAAGGTCTCCAACAACATAGCAGAATATGAAGGCCTGATAGCAGGCCTGAAGGCCGCGGCCACCCTCGAAGTAAAGCGTCTTACCATCAAGGGTGATTCACAACTCCTCGTCAACTTCTCCAACAAAGTATACGAGCCGAGGGATGAGCACATGGAAGCCTACCTTGCGGAGGTCCGCAGGATGGAGAAGCAGTTCTGGGGGCTAGAGTTACAGCACGTGCCCCGTGGCACCAATCAGGAGGTCGACGACATCACCAAACGAGCATCTAGGCGACTACCTCAGGAGCCTGGCGTCTTTGAAGAGCAGCTCTTCAAGCCCTCGGCCACGCCATCACTATCAAGCGCGGTGCAGCCTCGGGAGGAGCTCCCCCAGCCGCCAGCCTCAGGGGCCCCGGTCTGTGGCCCGGCCTCAGGGGCGCGTTTGCTCTTGACGATGGAGCCTCAGGAGGGGTGCTGGATCACGGAGCTCTGGAGCTATCTGACGCAAGGGACCTTGCTAGAGAAGGAGGAGGAAGCGGAGCGCGTGGCGCGGCATGCCACATCATACTGCATCAGGGATGGAGAGCTCTACCGAAGGCGACCGAATGATGTGTCCCTGCGCTGCATATCCAGGGAGCAAGGGAAGGAACTGCTGGCAGATATACACGGTGGAGACTGTGGGCATCATTTGTCGTCGCGGACCCTCGTTGGCAAGGTGTTCCGCAGTGGACTCTATTGGCCCACTGCGCTCAATGATGTCATCGAATTGGTAAAGGCTTGCGAGGCCTGCCAATTCCATGCCAAGCAGACCCATAGCCGGCTGGAGGTCTGCAAACTATACCCCTCTCATGGCCATTCGCAGTCTGGGGGCTGGATATCCTGGGCCCATTTCCTCGGGCACCAGGGGGCTATCGCTACCTCTACGTCGCCGTGGACAAGTTCACTAAGTGGGCTGAAGTGGAAGCTGTCCGCACCATCCCCACAGGTTCCGCGGTCAAGTTCATCAAGGGCATCGTGAGCCGGTTCGGGGTGCCGAACCGCATCATCACCGACAACGGTTCGCAGTTCACCAGTAACCTCTTCAAAACAAACTGCGCTAACCTTGGGACGCAGATATGCTACGCTTCAGTGGCGCACTCCCGGAGGAACGGTCAGGCCGAGAGGGCCAACGCGGAGGTCCTGAGAGGCCTCAAGATCAGGACATTCAAGAAGAAGTTGGAGGCCTGCGGCCGAGGTTGGTACAACGAGCTTCAGGCCGTGCTGTGGTCCATCCACATGACCGCGACCAAGCCAACTGGCGAGACCCCATTCTTCTTGTTCTACGGAGCTGAAGCGGTCCTCCCTCACGAGGTCAGACGTCTCTCCGCACGGGTCCTGGCGTTCAACGAGGCACAGCAGGACGCCATGCGGGGGATGGACCTCGTGCTGGGGGAGGAGCGTCGATGGGAAGCCGCGCTCCGAGCGGCAAGATACCAGCAAGCGCTGCGGCGATACCATTGCCGCAACATCCGCCCTAGGACTCTCGAGGTAAGGGACCTCGTGCTCAGGCGGGTTCTCTCCAAGGAGGGACTGCATAAGCTCTCTCCCATGTGGGAGGGCCCGTTCAAGGTTGTTCATGTTTCCAGGCCCGGCTCCGCGCGCTTGGAGACTCAGGAGGGGGTACCCGTCCAGAACGCGTGGAACATTCAGCACCTCCGGAGGTTTTACCCCTAAAAAGGCCCAGAGCCTGTGAAGAAGGCGAATGCCTGTGAAGATGTTGCGTTTTGGAAAGGGCCCAGAGCCTATGAAGAAGGCAAACGCCTGTGAAGATGTGGCGTTTTGGAAAAGGCCCTGAGCCTGTGAAGAAGGCGAACGCTTGTGAAGATGTTGCGTTTTGGAAAAGGCCCAGAGCTTGTGAAGAAGGCGAACGCCTGTGAAGATGTGGTGTCTTGGAAACGGCCCAGAGCCTGTGAAGAAGCGTGTGAAGATGTGGCGTTTTGGAAAAGGCCCAGAGCCTGTGAAGAAGGCGAACACCTGTGAAGATGTTGCGTTTTGGAAAAGGCCCAGAGCCTGTGAAGAAGGCAAATGCCTGTGAGGTTTATCTTTCCGAGAAAGGCCCGGAGCCTGTGAAGAAGGCCAATGCCTATGAAGCTCGCCGCCCGTGACACTCTCACGTAATAATGAGTTGGGGCTGTACATGCCCCGGAGTCTCAGGAGCGCCGGCCTCAGGCCCTGGGGCTCCCTCCCACGCCCAGTGGCAGCACTTAGCTCCGCGCTGGTGAGAAGACGTCGAAGACTAGATTAGGTGCCGGACGCGCCTTTTCTCATTTGCTTTCTGCAGTTGGCTTGTTCATCCCCATTCGAGGTTTTGCTGAAGTTGTTGTCGTCTTTGGATTGTGACTCTTTGCCTTTTTCGCTCTCCTGCCCCGATTTCTCTCATGCAAGTCTCGCGAGGGAGCACCGCGGGCACCCTCGCGAGTGTTTTCTGCCCTTGTCGTTCGAGGCTTCCCAACCCAGGTCCACTACAGGAGAACCCCTCCCGTCTGTGCCCCACGGGCACCGCGACACGAACACAGGACCTGGATCGATCGCCTCCATGGCTGAGGCCGGGAACTACCTCTTCAGACTAACCCTCGCAGGACATGGAATGTTCGACGAAGCCTCGGCCTCGGGAAGCAAGGGTCACGACAAGCCCTCCCCCCGAGCTAAGTAATTTCTGTGCGCAGGCGTGCGGCACAAAGGCACAATACCAGAATAGCGGAAGCAGCATGATAATTAAACAACAATAGTCCAAGCACACCCTCGGTGGAGGAGCCGCTGCCTGAAGAGGAGCCGTCAAAGCTTGATGAACCTCGACCGCCACCGACCACACGCGCGCTGTCGTCTTCATCGTCGCCGGGGCTGGACCCATGGCCGCGGTCGTCGTTCTCAGGGCAACACCCAGCATGGCAGCCGTCTTCCCCGAACACCCTCACGTAGAGGGTGGGATCGCCGTCGAACTTGAAGTGCAGGGTGCACCACCGGATCAGACCAGGCACGCGGGCAAACATTTGCCAGCCGCGGGTCAAGGCCAAGCTCCTGGCTGCAGAGACCTCCAGCGAAGCCCAGGAGGCTCGGCTGCAGCAACCATCCGCCTGAAGCCAGAGGCCACCCGGGGCGCCAGCCAGAAGCTCACCTAGGAGGAAGCGAGGAAGTTGGAGCCGGGTGCTCGCCGGTTCCGCCGCCCACACAACAAACTCCGGCAGTACCTCTGCCGAGTGGGAGCACGGACTAGGGGGTCGCGCGGCCGTAGCGCGTCCCCCAGCAGTGGCCAGCCACCCTTCACCACGCGGAGGATCGCCTCCGCGACCGCGGGGATCCACCATGGGAGTCGCAGGGTGTTTGCGGGGACGGCCTCGACCGCGCTTGGGTGAAGGAGAGTCAAGCTCCACCTGGCGGGCCTTTCCTTTCTCCGCGGCCAAGAACCTTTTTGGTGGAGACATGAAGAAAAAGGAGAAGCAAGAAGGGGTGGACCGGAAGGGCAGGCGCCGCCCCGTACTTATAGCCAGAGGAGGCCAACCGTCGGCCTCCACGACCACAGGTAATCATGACCCGCTTTGCATGCAGGGACTTGTCAGTTCGCACAATTGCCGAGGTGTCATGGGGGAGCGGGGCCGCCCACGTCCAATCAACCGCCACGCGGCGCCCAAGGCCACAGGCTGTTAGGGCCCGCGACGCTTCACACTTGCCCCTTCGCTTCTCTACTCAGCCAAGTCTAGGCGCGCCTTGGGCCCGGGGGCTACTATCGGCGTTCTGGGAACGGGGGTCCCTAGACTTGCCTGCCTGCGGCCTGCGGCGTGGCTCAAGGGGCGGCCCAGCACGGCCCATCTTCATCAGCACGAGCTCAAGACCCTCGCGATGGGCCGAGCCTCGCGGGGTGGACGACAGGAAGCTTCCTCAGGGACGGCCTCGTCAGGCCGGCTCACGATTAGGCGGAGAGATCAAGGCGGGATACCTCACGAGGTGCCCATGATGCAAGCCATGATGATCAAGGGCGCCAGGCGGGCGCCAGCCCGCGCAGTGTCCTCCTTTCCTCTTTGGTGCAAAGGGGGCAAGCGCAGGCGAGAGCATCAAGCAAAGGCATCCATTTCGGTGCAACAAGACCAAGACCGTCGCAACGGCAAGAAGGAAGTCATCATGGAGCCCAGGAAGGCGTCACCACCAGAGCCTTTGACAGGCGAGGACCAACTTTAGTCAGGATAAGTGTAATAGATGTTCCCCTTCAAAATGGCCAATTGTTGGCGCCCTTCCTGCTCAATATATGGGAAGAGGCCCAGGGCCTTTGCCTATAAATAGGACTAGCCACCACAAGGTAGAGGCATCAGATCATCACCAGGAAACCAGTAGAAAGAGCGATTGAACTCCCCCTAGCAGTTCATCGCACCAGCCAAGAATAGACCTTCACGAGGCTGTTTTTCCTTGTACTGTTCATCATCAGCCCAAGAGGCAATCCACCACACCACAAACTAGAGTAGGGTATTACACCACAATGGTGGCCCGAACTAGTATAAACTCTGTGTCCCTTGTGTTGTTCCTTTGATTGCTTAGATCGTAGCAAGGCGGTGAGGTGCAGGTAGGTGGTGGGCGAAATCTCCACGCGCACCCCAGTGTTCGAATCTAGAGGGTCCACCGGAACCCGAAATCCGACAGATCCGGAGACCCAGGCGGCAGAGCAGGACACGCACGAGCGAAGAGGTTTTAGAGAAAGTTCCAAATTCTGACCCGTCAGTATATATATCCTGGCACTGTCGGTGTGACTGAGTGGAACAACTCAGTGGCACCGAGATGCAGAATCGCAAGCGGTTACTGCAATTCGGTGAGACCAAAAAGTTCTAATCGGTTGCACTGAGAATGAAAACTTGATCAACCCAGTGAACTCGGTGTGACTGAAATGGAGGAGTCGGTCAGACCGAAATGCACAAAGAGGTTTTGGAAGTTTTAAGTCTTTGACAAAATGGGACTCCGAGTGCTCCTCACATAGAGGGTTAGAATTTGACTTAGATCAAACTTTGTGATGTAGCATGAATAGAGTTTGAGAAGAGAAAAGCATAGCTAGAGGGAGTTCTTAGGCATTCTTGTCCATCCATTTGGCAAAAAGGAGAAAATCCAAACAATCAAAGCAACAAATGGATGTCCTCGAAGGAGAAAAGTATGCAACCAACATGCTCACACAATAAAATAGCAAATGAAATATGTGGCAAAGCATGCACAATCACGCTAGCATCTATCAAGCAATTGGCGATGACTAGGTCATCTATATATGAGCATATTGACTTAGGAGTCAAATGAGAACATTTGATCATAGGTCATACTCATCGTTTAAGCACAAGTGGGGTTACCACTTTTTCATAAAGCATTGTTGTGTTCACACCATTAGAGTTTCTTTAGCTCAATTCTTAGAGTAAAGCTCCCCTAGATGTGACATCCCCCCTAAGAGGGATGAACTAACCTTGGGTTTTGTCGATGATGACTTCATGTAGATATCGAAGATGTGGATGCTCATTGTTGATGTAGATCATTTGAAGCAATCCATTGGAGTGAGTTGCACTTTCAATACCTACATGGGTTAGTCCCACAAGGAACAAACAAGGATATCCATAGACATAGAGTGAAGCACACACATGATGATGTCCATGATAGCATTAGGTTACCTTGTCCCTTGTCTTACCAACAAGAGGCTTTGTGACTCCTTGTACTAGTGCAAGATGTGGAAGTTGTTTGCACTTGTCCTTGCCAAAATGAATATGAGTGAAGTATGTTGGCGTAGTCACCTCAAGAACTCTCTAGTTCTTCTTCTTCGGGATCCACATCATCTTGATGAGAATCCTTGGGGTTGTAGATGTACTTGATGAAGTAGAACTTGATGTAGTCTTGGGAACCGACTTGACCAAGGCCTTTGGACCATCTTCAAATGCATCAATCTCCTCTTGAAGCTTGTCCTTCCCTTTTAGCTTGTGGTCTTGTGGTGGAATATCATCTTGAGCTTGTGTCCCCTTGAAGGAAGTAGGGTCATACTTCTCTTGTTGAGTAACAAACTTCAGCTTGGGGTATTGATCTTCTTCCCACTCAACTCAATTGGCATTGAACTTTCATTCAAAACAAACACCTTGATTCTTCCGGTGCCTTCCTTGCTTGCGTACAATTTCCTCAAATTGCTTACTTCCGAGAAGGCTTTTGTAAACACCTTTATCTATAATTCCGTTCAATAAGCTATTTTCTTTCTCAAGTGTAACTTGTCTAAGAGAGTCATTAGTGGAATCAAGAGAACTAATAGAAGCAAAAATATTGGATTTAGCATGATTGTTGTTAATACTAGAAGAAGAATCTTTCTTGTTCTTGTTGCTAGACTTTACTTGTGGCATGTGAGTAGACAAGAGTAAACGCTTGGGAATGTAAGAACTTTTCTTCCGAAGATCATCATTGATGGACTTTAAGAACCCATGCTCTTGCTCAAGATTGAGCTTTTCGAAGCATAACTTCTCATGAGTTTTTAAAAGTTCTCGATGATCTTCTAAAGTAGTTTCATGAGCTAACTTAAGAGTGTTTAGTTCTTTAGTTATACGCTTAATCTCATTCTTATCATTGTCATTTGTTTTATCTTGATTAGCATGATTAATTGACATTTCATCATAGTATTCATCACTAGAGTTGTCAACAAGTAAATCATCATCACCTAGCAAATCATCTTCATCACTATTGAAATCAACATACTCGGGGTGTGATACCTTGGGGCCTTTAGCCATGAAGCACCGTCCAGTTCCTTCATTTGGTGAGTCAAATATGTCATAGGAGTTGGTTGACACAAGTGCTAGACCGGCAACACCTTCATCTTGAGTATATTCGGAGTTGGAGTGATAACTTCTCTCGGAGTGGTGGTCAGAGTCGGAACCGGATACCCATTCACCAACATGAGCTTGATGTCTTTGTTTTGTGTAGCTCCTTGATGATTTGTCCTTCCTTTCCGAATCCTTGCTTCTTCGAGAGGTTCTTTGTTCATAGCGATCATCTCTACTCCTTCTCTCTTTTGGAGGTGATTCTTCCCTTTTGCTTCTCCTTTTAGGTGAGTCTTCTCTTCTTCTGTAGGGAGCCGTACACTCATTGGAGTAGTGTCCAGGTCTTCCACAATTGTAGCAATTTCGCTCACGACTATAAGATGTTTTGTCATTGTAGGACCTTGACTTTGAATTTCTTTCCTTGCTTCTACTCTTGTAGAATTTGTTGAAATTCTTCACCATTAAGCTCAATTCTTCATTGAAGGCTTGTTTATCATTTGATGATGTAGGAGCATCACATGAGGCTTTGTAAGAACCACTAGATTTGTTGTGAATCTCATCTTTGTCCTTGAGTGACATCTCATGAGCAACAATTATTCCAATGACTTCGGTTGGCTTGAGATCTTTGTAATTTGGCATCATTTGGATCAAAGTGCACACGGTATCATATTTTCCCTCCAAGGCTCTCAAGATCTTCTTCATGATGAATTTGTCGGTCATCTCTTCACTTCCTAAGCCGGCAATCTCGTTCGTGATGAGAGCAAGCCTAGAGTACATTTCAGCGACACCTTCACCATCCTTTATTTTGAACTTGTCAAGTTAACCTTGAAGCACATACAACTTGGATTCCTTGATGGAGTCGGTACCTTCGTGCATATCAATCAAAGTATCCCAAATTTCCTTTCCATTCTCAAGATGGCTAATTTTGTTGAATTCTTCGGGGCACAATCCATTGAAGAGGATATCACAAGCTTGAGCATTGTATTGCAACATCTCCAATTCTTCCGCGGTAGCTTCATGGTTCGGTTCTCTCCCATCAAAGAATTCAACTTGCAAACCAATACACACAATAGCCCAAACGGCTGGGGTATGTCCAAGAATATGCATTTTCATCTTATGTTTCCAACTAGCAAAATTTTTACCATCAAAGTAAGGACCTCTACGGTGGTAATTTCCCTCGCTAGACGCCATACTCTCCTAGGTTGTGAAACCAAGGCTATGATCACCCAAGCTATGGAAATCAAGGCAAATGGAGACCAAAGCTCTA